>NW_024412427.1:26323979-26370294 GCF_014898765.1 Herpailurus yagouaroundi | reverse complement strand
AAAACAGACACATAGACCAATGGAATAGACTAGAAACCCCAGAACTAGACCCACAAACAAATGGCCAACTAATCTTTGACAAAGCAGGAAAGAACATTCAATGGAAAAAAGACAGTCTCTTAACAAATGGTGCTGGGAGAATTGGACAGCAACATGCAGAAGATTGAAACTAGACCACTTGCTCACACCATTCACAAAAATAAACTCAAAATGGATAAAGGAACTGAATGTGAGACAGGAAACCATCAAAACCTTAGAGGAGAAAGCAGGAAAAGACCTCTCTGACCTCAGCCATAGCAATTTCTTACTTGACACACCCCCAAAGGCAAGGGAATTAAAAGCAAAAATGAATTACTGGGACCTTATGAAGATAAAAACTTCTGCACAGCAAAGGAAACAACCAACAAAACGAAAAGGCAACCAACGGAATGGGAAAAGATATTTGCAAATGACATATCGGACAAAGGGCTAGTATCCAAAATCTATAAAGAGCTCACCAAACTCCACCCCCAAAAAACAAATAACCCAGTGAAGAAATGGGCAGAAAACATGAATAGACACTTCTCTAAAGGAGACATCCAGATGGCCAACAGGCACATGAAAAGATGCTCAACGTCACTCCTCATCAGGGAAATACAAATCAAAACCACACTCAGATATCAGCTCACGCCAGTCAGAGTGGCCAAAATGAACAAATAAGGAGACTATAGATGCTGGAGAGGATGTGGAGAAACAGGAATCCTCTTGCACCATTGCTGGGAATGCAAATTGGTGCAGCCACTGTGGAAAACAGTGTGGAGGTTCCTCAGAAAATTGAAAATAGACCTACCCTATGACCCAGCAATATCACTGCTGGGAATTTATCCAAGGGATACAGGAGTACTGATGCATGGGGCACTTGTACCCCAATGTTTATAGCAGCACTCTCAACAATAGCCAAATTATGGAAAGAGCCTAAATGTCCATCAACTGATGAATGGATAAAGAATTGTGGTTTATATACACAATGGAATACTACGTGGCAATGAGAAAGAATGAAATATGGCCCTTTGTAGTAACATGGATGGAACTGGAGAGTGTTATGCTAAGTGAAATAAGCCATACAGAGAAAGACAGATACCATATGTTTTCACTCTTATGTGGATCCTGACAAGCTTAACAGAAACCCATGGGGGAGGGGAAGGAAAAAAAAAGAAAAAAAAGAGGTTGGAGTGGAAAGGGCCAAAGCATAAGAGACTCTTAAAAACTGAGAACAAACTGAGGATTTATGGGGGGTGGGAGGGAAGGGAGGGGTGGGTGATGGGTATTGAGGAGGGCACCTTTTGGGATGAGCACTGGGTGTTGTATGGAAACCAATTTGACAATAAATTTCATATACTGAAAAAAAAAGAAGATGGGCTATATGTATAATGGAATATTATTCAGCCATTAAAAGGAATGAAATATTCCCATTTGCAACAACATGGATGAAGTTACAGAATATGATGGTAAGGGAACTATGTCAGATAAAGTTAAATACCATATAATTTCACAAAGAAACAAAGAGCAAAGGGATAAAAAAAGACAAACCAAAGAAAGAAAAAAAAAAAACTCAACTATACAGAACAAACTGATGGTTACCAGAGGGGAAGGGGGCATGAATGAAATGGGTGATGGGGATTAAGGAGTACACTTATCAGGATGAAAAAAATAAACTAATTTTACTGAAAAAAAAATGAAAAAAGTAGATTCTTGGTCATTTCACACTTACATACTTTGTCTTAACATATGACTAACAAATACTGGTAAGCAATCAAGAGTAAAAATGTAGTATTATTAGGTAGCAAGTATATGGAAGGTTCTTGAGTTTGAGAAAACTATTTCACGGAGACAAATCCAAACAGTGACAGGTTCTAAGAGGATCCAGTCAGTGTAGGTAGTCATGCTCCACCAATCTTTCCATGCATACCATGAACCCTAGTATTACCCCTTTCAGCTGTCAACCTATTTACCTTTTTAAAAAGTTTCGGGGGCGCCTGGGTGGCGCAGTCGGTTAAGCGTCCGACTTCAGCCAGGTCACGATCTCGCGGTCCGTGAGTTCCAGCCCCGCATCGGGCTCTGGGCTGATGGCTGAGAGCCTGGAGCCTGTTTCCGATTCTGTGTCTCCCTCTCTCTCTGCCCCTCCCCCGTTCATGCTCTGTCTCTCTCTGTCCCAAAAATAAATAAACGTTGAAAAAAAAAATTTAAAAAGTTTCAGATTACTCTGGAAGCACATTAAGATAAACCTATGATAAATATCTACCCATCTCAGAAAATTATTAAAATAAGTGTACATGTAAGATCAATTGTTTTCAATCCCCACAAATGCAAGAACAAAGAAATGTGTCTAGTGCGTAAATACATTCAGGCAACTCGTGGGTCACTTGGTGGTTGATGATCCAATGTATTGAGTATATTTAGGGCTCCTTGCTTCTCTTTGTTTTCTCTCCAGATGCTCATTCTTTTTCTTATTTTGGTGTTACTAGTATCTCTATCACAGATGGAAGAGGAAAAATTCATGAAACTCAAATCAGTCAATTTTACATCCTTGAAGCTAGTACAAATAGTACAATTATAAACAAAAAGTATGTTGTTGTTTTCTTACTATTTGTAAGGTTATATTGGTGTTATGTACTTCAACCACTTTCCATTGATAATCGTCAACTAACTCTTGGCATTTTTTTGCCTATCTAATCAATTATATTTTTGAGCTGATCATTTTGAATCTGTCCTTACAATACAGAAACACAATACTTCATAAGGCAAATATAATTAGGGCTTAAGCATTTGATTTTTGATTTAACAAATACATCTGAAGAAAGGCCATACATGGTAGGAGAAAAACAATTTGATTACAAGTTAAATAAAAAGAAGGGCAAATGAAAAACTGGAGATGAAGAAAAAGAAAGTTGATACAGAAAACAAGGAACAATGAGATGAAGATGACATGCTGAAGAGCAGAATAAAAAAATAAAGCAGTTATAAAACAAACATACACATTCTTAGATATTAAGAAAAATGTTCAGTCATATTTGTAATGGAATGTTGACAACACTTTTCACAAGACAGAGAAAATGTCCATGTCACTGGGAAGCAGGACACTGATGCAATTTACATGGCTTAAGTCTGAGAAGTCAATTGACAATGAGTGTTGAGTGTTTGACCCTGATATGACAGTTAGGAAATTAGGAACCACATTTAACCTATATCAAGCATCATATATGTTGTCAACATGGGTTGAAACTCTCTGTCCTCAAGTATCTTATTGTGGTCTCTCCCACCTGGAACTCTTGGTTACAAAAGTACTCAGGGGCTATAAGTAGAGACTGGCTACAGTCAGAAAAACTGGCAATACTTTTCAACTCATAATAACAAGAAACCAACAGAACCATTTAGATTTTCAATTAAAATGTGGTTTTAGCTTTCCAGTACAAACTCTAACTTCATTGAATGCTTTTGTGGAATTTTGTCACATTAGTATAAAAATAATTTAAATTTCAAACCACTCAACTCACCATTGAAACTGAACGGTCAAATTTACTCATTAACAATGTTGAAATAGCAAAAAAAAAAATATATATATATATATATATATTAGGGAAAATATTTTTAGTCATCATCTTGTACTAATATTTCTTAAGCAAAACAAAATTTAAAAGACACTGTGTCATAAATGACAATCTCCTTTGAAGACAGACTCATTGAATTATGAAATAAGCTAACGACGTAAATCCTATGTGTGGGGTAGAGAGGAGGTTGGAAGGGGAATGTTGAGATAATAAGAAATTAGGTCAAGCCATTAATTTGAGGTATATAGAACAAAAGAGACTGAATTGAATTTTAAAGTGATTCACTATTTGAAATAATATTTTAGAATAGAATACATTAACTTATCAATTTTGATAAAATTATATTACAATTTTCAGTATTTCAGGGTTTTGGTTCAAAAGTCAACTCATTCCTCAAAAAAAATCATGCACACAAAGTAAAAAATTATACAAATGTGTCTGAATGGAGCAAAATGTGAAAGAGTACCTACCAGGGGATTAAATCCGGTTACGTCAGAAGGAATGAGAATGAATGGGATGATAAGGAAAGGCCAGAAATAGTCAACTTCTATATATATTTGGAGGTTTTTAAAGTTTATTATAAAGCATGTTATTTTTATAACAAAAATGGTATAAATATTTTTGAAAATAAAACAAAACTATCAAAGTTTAGAATACATAAGATAAGTTTATTTATACTCTTTAAGGAGGAAAGAGAATGCATAAAACCAAGAAATCACAAATGAAAAAAAATAAACATGATGATATGAAAAAATTAATTCTGCATCAAAAATACCATAAAAAGTCAAAAACAAATAGTCATAAACTAGAAATATATTTTCATCATATATGACAGATTAAAAAACTAATGTCTGGGGTTCCTGGATCGCTTAGTTGGTTAAGCATCCCACTCTGGTCATGATCCCAGGGTCATGGGATCAAGCCCCAGGTTAGCTCTGGGCTGAGCATGGAGGCTGCTTAAGATGCTCTCTCTTTCTCTCTCCCTCTTTCTCAGCTCCTCTCCCTTTCTCTCCCTCCTTTCTCTGCTCCTCTCCCCCACTTGTGTGCTCTGTCTCAAAAAAACAACAACAAAAAAAACCCCACAGATTTCTACAATACACAGAGTACACAAAATATCAAAAAAAAGAAAATAGCCCAATCAAAAAATAGGAAAGACTACAAATAAGTAGGTCATGGCAAGATAAACACAAATAGCAAGGAAACATGAAATATGATCAGTCTCATTACCAACAAAAGAAATGCAAATAAAAAAACTAATAACAGGGGCGCCTGGGTGGTGCAGTCGGTTAAGCGTCCGACTTCAGCCAGGTCACGATCTCGCGTACAGAAATACAGAAGATGTATTTCTATTTGCCAAAGATACATGAAAAGGTACACTCAACATCATTATTCATTTGAGAAATACAAACCACTCACACCCAACTGAAATGGCTGTAATTTTAAGAAAAGGAAAACAAGTGTCCGTGAAGATGTGGAGAAATTACAATCCTTGTATATTACCTGGTGAGAATGCAAAATGATACAGTTGCTGTGGAAAATAGTTTGGTGGGCCCTCAAAAGGCTGAACATAGAATTACCATAAGACCCAGCAATTCTGCTCCTAAGTACTTACTCAAAAGAACTCAAAACAGGTGTTCAAACAAATACCTGTACACAAAAGTTCATAGTGTACTGTTCATAGTTAAAAGGTATAAATGCAGGGGGGAGCCAAGATGGCGAGACAGCATGGAAGTTTTTTGTGTGTCTTGCATCCATTAAATACAGCCAGACCAACACTAAACCATCCTGCACACCTACAAAACTGACTGGAGGATTAACACAACAATCTGCACAACATGAACCACAGAATTCAGCAGGTACACAGAACAGAGAGGTGAACTTGGGGAGTGAGAAGCCACGACAGGCAGGGAGCCACTTTTGCGGGCAAAGAGAGGATGGAGATGGGGGTGGGGAAGGCAGGGTGGGGGAAGAGGGAGAATACAAGAAAAGCACCCCTCCCCAAAAGCAGCTGGAGAGAGTGGAAAATTGGAAACAGCTGCAGGGAATAAACTAAAAAAGGGAGAAAGGAGAAAGGAGAGGGTTTAAATTCCATTAAGACTGTAAACAAGGGGAGCATAAAGGTTGCAACTCTGCAGATCAAAAACTGGCAGTGTTCTAGTGGGAAAGACAAATCCCCAGGAGCAAAGTGGGGTCTGGGAGGTTCTTGGGCGACATGGGGAGAAGCAGTTCCACTGCTGCAAGGACATTTGGTAGAGGCTGTGAGGCCCCCTTGTCCCAGAAGACCCCAGAGAAGGCCCACATTCGCTGGTGCTGGAACAAGGTCATTAAGTGTGAAACCTGGTGCCAGATGTGTGCTGTGATTTTCCACAATCCTTGAAAAGCTGCTGCTACAATATCTCAGGAACTTTTTTGGGGGCTGGCTGGCACCTGGCTGCAGTCTCAGGGCACCGACAGCAGCAGGGTCCAGCAAGTGTGCCTGGGTGAAGCCGACTTTTGGCCATTGCTTGGTGAGATGCTCCCATAGAGGGGCGAAACGGGTCAAAGCCGCAGTCCTTTGGAAGTAAGGGGCCGGGGAAAACAGCCGCATCTGAGACAAAACTCAGGAGAGAGATACTTCCTGGGGCTTTGTCATGGACAGTGAAAAAGTGGGGAGTGGACAAAAGCTGAAGACAGAAGAGGTGTGTCATTGCTGATTAAGGAGAACAGAGTTCCAATACTAGAAACTGGGTAGCTGGGTGACGCCATTTTCACTGCTCCCGTGCATGTGCATACGCACCTAGAGCACCACAAAACTCCACCCCAGTAGGCTAGCGGGGCCATCTAGTGGAGAATGGAGCCTTTACACTGAGCCCCGCCCAACTGGGCCAACCTCACTCTTCAAGAACACAAGTCTCATCGCCTGCTTAGTTTCTGGACCCTAAAGTGCTTCATAGTCTGACTTCTAGGGGAAAATGAAGTAATTTCAGTCCTATTTCAATCTGTTAGCAGGTCCATCTATTCAAATTTCTTTCTTTTCTCTTTTTCACTTCTTTTTTCTTGAATCCAGAAAGAGAAAAAAATTAATTTTTATTTTCAATTTTTATTAAAAATATTTTTCTTTAAATTTTTTTACCATATTTTTTACTTTCATGTAATGTTTTTTCATATTCTATTTTACTTCCATCATTTTATTTTAGTCTGCTTCAGTGTATTCACTTTTTCAAATTTTCAAACTATTCCTTTTTCTCTATTTCATTTCTTTTTCTTGAATACAGAAAGAAATTCATTTTTATATTTAATTTTAATGAAAAATATTTTTAATTGTTTTCTACTATATTTGTTACTTTTGTGTAAATTTTTTCAATTTCTATTTTACATCCATCATTTCATTTTAGTCTGCTTCAGTGTATTCATTTTTTTCAAACTATCAAACGATTTCCTTCCCCCCCATTTTTTCTCTAATATATCAAGCCACTTTCAACACCCAGACTGAAACACACCTAGAATCTAGCATCATTTATTCAATTTTTTGTGTGCATGTGTTTTTAATTTTTTTATTTTAATATTTTTTTAATTTATTTTTTTATTTAATTTTTTTCTACCTCACTAATTCCTATTCTCCCTTCAAAATGATGAAACGAAGGAATTCACCCCAAAAGAAAGAGCAGGAAGAAACAACAGCCAGGGGCTTAGCCAACACAGATAGAAGCAAGAGGTCTCCACAAGAATTTAGAATCACGATAATAAGGATACTAGCTGGAGAAAAAATAGATTAGAATCCTTTCTGTGGAGATAAAAGAAGTAAAAACTAGTCAGGATGAAATAAAAAATGCTATAACTGAGCTGCAATCATGATGGATGCTGCAGTGGCAATGATGGATGAGGCAGAACAGAGAATCAGCGATACAGAGGACAAACTCATGGAGAATTATGAAGCAGAAAAACAGAGGGAGATTAAGGCAAAAGAGGAGGATTGAAGAATTAGAGAAACCAGTGACTCATTAAAAAGGAACAACATCAGGGGCGCCTGGGTGGCACAGTCGGTTAAGCGTCCGACTTCAGCCAGGTCACGATCTCACGGTCCGGGAGTTCGAGCCCCGCGTCAGGCTCTGGGCTGATGGCCCGGAGCCTGGAGCCTGTTTCCGATTCTGTGTCTCCCTCTCTCTCTGCCCCTCCCCCGTTCATACTCTGTCTCTCTCTGTCCCAAAAATAAATAAATATTGAAAAAAAAATTAAAAAAAAAAAGGAACAACATCAGAATCATAGGGGTCCCCAAGAGGAAGAGAGAGAAATAGGAGTAGAGGGTTATGTGAGCAAATCATAGAAGAAAACTTCTCTAACCTGGGAAAAGACACAAACATCAAAATCCAGGAAGCACAGGGAACCCCCATTAGATTCAACAAAAACCGACCATCAACAAGGCACATCAGAGTCAAATTCACAAAATACTCAGGCCAGGAGAGAATCATGAATGCAGCAAGGGCAAACAAGTCCTTAACCTACAAAGGAAGACAAATCAGGTTTGCAGCAGACCTATGCATAGAAACTTGGCAGGCTAGAAAGGAGTGGCAGGATATATTCAATGTGCTGAATCAGGAAAATACACAGCCAAGAATTCTTTATCCAGCAAGGCTGTCATTCAAAATAGAAGGAGAGAAAAAGTTTCCCAGACAAACAAAAATTAAAGGAGTTTGTGACCACCAAACCAACCTTGCAAGAAATTTTAAGGGGGACTCTCTGAGGGGAGAAAAGATGAAAATGCACACACACATGCACACACACACCAAAAACAACAAAGATTAGAAAGGACCAGAGAACACCATCAGAAACTCCAACTCTATGAGCATCATAATGGCAATAAATTTATATCTTTCAGTACTCACTGTAAACATCAATGGACTCAATGCTCCAACCAAAAGACATAGGGTAACAGAATGGAAAAGAAAACAAGATCCATCTATATGCTGTTTACAAGAGACCCACTTTAGACCTAAAGACACCTTCTGATTGAAAGTAAGGGGATGGAGAAGCATCTATCATGCTAATGGTCAACAAAAGAAAGCTGGAGTAGCCATACTTATATCAGACAATCTAAACTTTAAAATAAAGACTGTATCAAGAGGTGAAGAAGAGCATTATATCATAATCAAGAGGTCTATCCACCAAGAAGACCTAACAATTGTAAACATTTATGCACCAAATCTGACAACACCCAAATATATAAATCAATTACCACAAACATAAAGAAACTCATCGATAGTAATACCATAATAGAAGTCTTCAACACCCACTCACAGCAATGGACAGATCATTTAATCAAAAAATCAACAAGGAAACAATGGCTTTGAATGACACACTGGACCAGATGGACTTAACAGATATATTCAGAACATTTCATCCTAAAGCAGCAGACTGTACATTCTTCTCCAGTGCACATGGAACGTTCTCCAGAATAGACCACATACTGGGACACAAATCAACCCTCAGCAAGTACAAAAAGATCGAGATCATACCATGCATATTTTCAGACCACAAAACTATGAAACTCGAAATCAACCACAAGAAAAAATTTGGAAAGGTAACAAATACTTGGAGAGTGAAGAATATCCTACTAAAGAATGAATGGGCTAACCAAGGAGTTAAAGAGGAAATTAAAAAGTATATGGAAGCCAATGAAAGTGATAACAACATAACCCAAAACTTCGGGAGGCATCAGAGGCATTCATAACAGGAAAGTATATAGCAATCCAGGCCTTCCTAAAGAAGAAAGAAAGATCTTAGATACACAACCTAACCTTATGCCTTAAGGAGCTGGAAAAAGAACAGCAAATAAAACCCCAAAACAGCAGAAGACAGGAAATAATAAAGATTAGAGCAGAAATTAATGCTATCGAAATCAAAAAAAAAAAAAAAACCCAACAGTAGAACAGATCAATGAAACCAGAGGCTGGTTCTTTGAAAGAATTAATAAAATTGACAAACCACTAGCCAGTTTAATCCAAAGGAAAAAGGACCCAAATAAATAAAATCAAGAATGAAAGAGGAGAGACCACAACCAACACAGCAGAAATAAAAACAATAGTAAGAGAATATTATGAGCAATATATGCCAACAAGATGGGCAATCTGGAAGAAACAGACAAATTCCTAGAAACATATAAGCTACCAAAACTGAAACAGTAAGAAACAGAAAATTTCAACAGATCCATAACCAGTAAGGAAATCAAATTAGTAATCAAAAATCTCCCAAAAAACAAGAGTCCAGGGCCAGATGGCTTTCCAGGGGAATTCTACCAAATATTTAAGGAAGAGTTAACACCTATTCTTTTGAAGCTGTTCCAAAACACAGAAATGAAACGAAAACTTCCAAGCTCTTTCTATGAAGCCAGGTACCTTGATTCCAAAACCAGACAGAGACCACACTAAAAAGCAGAACTAGAGACCAATTTCCCTGATGAACATGGATGCAAAAATCCTCAACAAAATATTAGCCAATCAGATCCAACAAAACATTAAAAAAATTATTCAACACGACCAAGTGGAAGTTATACCTGGGATGCAGGGCTGGCTCAATATCTGCAAAACAATTAATGTGATGCATCACATCAATAAAAGAAAGGACAAGAACCATATGATCCTCTCAATAGATGCAGAGAAAGCATTTGACAAAATACAGCATCCTTTCTTGATAAAAAAAAACCCTCAAGAAAGTAGGGATAGAAGGAGTGTGCCTCGAGATCATAAAAGCCATATATGAACGACCCAATGCTAATATCATCCTCAATGGAGAAAAATTGAGAGCTTTCCCCCTAAGGTCAGGAACAAGACAGGGATGTCCACTCTCACCACTGTTATTCAACACAGCACTGGAAGTCTTAGCCTCTGCAATCAGACAACACAAAAAAATAAAAGGCATCCAAATCGGCCAGTAGGAGGTCAAACTTTCATTCTTCACAGATGACATGATACTCTACATGGAAAACCCAAAAAATTTCACCAAAAAACTGCTAGAACTGATTCATGAATTCAGCAAGTTGCAGGATATAAAATCAATGCACAGAAATCAGTTGCATTCCTATATATCAACAATGAAGTAACAGAAAGAGCAATCAAGGAATTGATCCCATTTGCAGTTCCACAAAAAACCATAAAATACCTAGGAATAATTCTAACCAAAGAGGTGTAAAATCTATACACTTAAAACTATGGAAAGCTTATGAAAGAATTGAAGACAAAAAAAAATGGAAAAAGATTCCATGCTCCTAGATAGGAAGAACAAATATTGTTAAAATGTCGATACTACCCAAAGCAATATACACATTCAATACCATCCCCATGAAAATAACACCAGCATTCTTCACAGAGCTAGAACAAATAATCTTAAAATTTCTGTAGAACCAGAAAAAACCCCGAATAGCCAAAGCAATCTTGAAAAAGAAAACCAAAGCAGGAGGCATCACAATCCCAGACTTCAAGCTATGCTACAAAGCTATAATCACCAAGACAATATGGTACTGGCACAAGAACAGACACATCAATGGAAGAGAATAGAGAACCCAGAAATGGACCCACAAACATATGGCAAACTAATCTTTGACAAAGCAGGAGAGAATATCCAATGGAAGAAAGACAGTCTCTTCAGCAAGTGGTACTGGGAAACCCTGACAGTGACATGCAGAACAATGAATCTGGACCACTTTCTTACACCATACACAAAAATAAAATCAAAATGGATGAAAGAGCTAAATGTAAGACAGGAAGCCATCAAAATCCTCGAGGAGAAAGCAGGCAAAAATCTCTTTGATCCTGCCCACAGCACCTTCTTACTCAACATGTCTCCAGAGGCAAGGGAAATGAAAGCAAA
This sequence comes from Herpailurus yagouaroundi, assembly GCF_014898765.1. NCBI lineage: Eukaryota > Metazoa > Chordata > Mammalia > Carnivora > Felidae > Herpailurus > Herpailurus yagouaroundi. The sequence continues at coordinate 26,358,865 of NW_024412427.1, read as the reverse complement.
AATGAACTATTGGGACCTCACCAAAATAAAAGCTTCTGCACAGCAAAGGAAACAATCAGCAAAACTGAAAGGCAACTGACAGAATGGGAGAAGATATTTGCAAATGACATATCAGATAAAGGGTTAGATCCAAAATCTATGAAGAACTTATCAAACTCAACACCCAAAAAACAAATAATCCAGTGAAGAAATGGGCAAAAGACATGAATAGACACTTCTCCAAGGAAGACATCCAGATGGCCAACAGACACATGAAAAAATGCTCAACATCACTCATCATCAGGGAACTACAAATAAAAACCACAATGAGATACCACCTTACACCTGTCAGAATGGCTCACATTAAGAACTCAGGCAGCAACAGATGTTGGCAATGATGTGGAGAAAGAGGATCTCTTTTGCATTGTTGGGGTAATGCAAGCTGGTGCAGCCACTTGGAAAACAGTATGGAGGTTCCTCAAAAAAACTAAAAATAGAACTACCCTATGACCCAGCAATTGCACTACTAGGTATTTATCCAAAAGATACAGGTGTGCTGTTTCAAAGGGACACATGCACCCCAATGTTTATAACAGCATTATCAATGATAGCCAAAATACAGAAAGAGCCCAAATGTCCCTCGGTGGATGAATAGATAAATAAAATGTGGTGTGTGTATGTGTGTGTGTGTGTGTGTGTGTGTGTGTGTGTATATATATATATATATACTTATTTATACATACACACATACACACACACAATGGAGTATTACTCAGCAATCAAAAAGAATGAAATCTTGCTATTTGCAGCTACGTGGATGGGACTGGAGGCTATTATGCTAAGTGAAATTAGTTAAAGAAAAAAATCATATGACTTCACTCATGAGGACTTAAAGAGACAAAACAGATGAACATAAGGTAAGGGAAACAAAAATAATATGAAACCAGGGAGAGGGACAAAACAGAAGAGACTCATAAATATGGAGGACAACCTAAGGGTTACTGGGAGGGAGATGGGCTAAATGGGAGGGGCATTAAGGAATCTACTCCTGAAATCATTGTTGCACTATATGCTAACTAATTTGGATGTAAATTATTAAAAAAATTAAAATTAAAATAAATAAATAATTTTAAAAAGGTATAAATGCAAATGTCCATCACGGTTGTACAAAAAAATAAAATGGAATATATCCATGTAATAGAAATTTACTCAGTCATAAAAAGGAATGAAGTCTTGATACATGCTACAATGTAGATGAAGTTCAAAAATATGCTAAGCCAAAGAAGTTATACATAAAAATATTATATAATTCTACTTAAAGGGAGTATCTAAAATAGGTAAATCCACAGAGACAGAAAGCAGGTTAGTGGTTGCCAGGGCCTGTGTGGGTGAGGAGGGAAATGCACCAACTGCTTCATGAACTTAGGGTCTTTGTTAGGGGGGATAAAAATGTTTTGGCACTAGGTTAGGCTGATGATTGCACAGCATTCTGAACGTACTAAATGTCAATAATTGCATACTTTAAAACAATGAATTTTAGTGGTGCCTGAGTGGCTCAATCAGTTAAGTGTCCGACTCTTGATTTTGTCACAGGTCATGATCTCATGGTTTCATGAGTTCAAGCCCCACATCAGACTCTGTGCTGACAGTGCAAAGCCTGCTTGGGATTCTTGTTTTCTGCCCCTCCCCAACCTCATATGTACACATACTCTATCTCAAAATAAAAAATAACTTTAAAAAATAATGAATTTTGTATTATGTGAATCTCACTTCAATTAAATATTATATATTCACACATACCCACATAAATACATACACACACACATACACACCCACACCCACACACCATTTTTACTTATCAGGTTGAAAAATAGAAAAAATTTTATAATAGCCACATTGGTATGGGTAAAAACAGGAATTATCATATTCTATTGTTGTGATTATAAATTGATGAAACTATTTTTCAATTTGACATTATCCAGCACTTTCATTCCCTCATTAGAAATTTGCCTTGCACTTTCCAAAAGAAGTTAAACATAGCTTCAAGGATGTTGATTGTACAACTTCCTGATAATAATGAATGGAAAACACCCTAAAATGTCTATCATTCAATAAATCATAATACAACCATATGATCGAAGTTCTAAAAGTGTTTTATATCTATGTATTTCTTTATAATAAAACATCTCAAATATTAAAAAAAGGAACAACACTATGTATATTATGATCCCACTTATTGTATTCATGCGTGGAGATACACATGTAAATCTGCAAACATCCAACAGAATAAGAGGAAAAAAGCTTTCACTTTATATATTTTTTTCCCCAAGTTTTTATTTAATTTTTTTTTTGAGAGAGAGAGCACACATGCAAGGGGGGAGAGGCAGAGAAAGAGAGAGAGCGAACCCCCAGTAGGCTCCCACACTGTCAGTGCAGATCCCAGTGCAGGGCTTGAGCCCACAAACTGCGAGATCATGACCTGAGTCAGACACTTAACCAACTGACCCATCCAGGCACCTCTACTTTATATAATTTCTGATCATGTATATAGATGACTTTATGTTTAATGTCAACTAGTATTACAAGCATTATTTTTTGTTTATCCACCTTCAACATCTGACAATGGAATCATCAACTTTTACTTTTTAAAACTCTTTTAATTAAAAATAAGTAATAAATGTAGTGTCACACTGTTTCTTTAAAAATGAATGTAAGAAACGAATCCACCTATTAATCCATAAACACAGTTTTTAAAATCACTTTATTTGGGATGAGCACTGGGTGTTGTATGGAAACCAATTTGACCATAAACTTCATATATTGAAAAAAAATTAAAAAAATAAAACCACTTTAGTTTCTTTCTCATATGAACAATGATGTCATGCTTTGCTATTAAATTGTCACCAGTTTCTTGAGAACTCTACTAATGAGGGTACACACCCCCTTTCCAAATTTCTCCTGGGACAAAAAATAAGTACTTCACAGATATATTTGATTTGATCTTAAAAACCTGTTAGTCATTTGGAAGTCTTATATTTATAACTTGGAATTTATGTAGGTTGCTGCTGTTAAGCCAGCACTCCTGAGAGGGATATAGGGGAAAAGTTAATTTCCCCAAAGAGATTCAAGAGAACCACTAAACAAGCAACCACTGTATTTAAAGAAATGTAGGACACCAGAAGTATTTTGTTTTTTATCTATAACATGTATAACAATACTAGAATTTCTTATAAAAATGAGGATTACCTTCTTTGTTGATGGAAACTGCTGTGTGTACCCTTTTTTTCCTAGCCTTTACAATGGGCTGTTTGTGTCCCCCACAAAATTCATATGTTTAAATCTGAATCTCCAACGTAATGGTATTAAGGAAGTGGGGCCTCCCTCTCTCTCTCTGCCCCTCCAATGCTTGCACTCTCTCTAAACAGTAAAAAAAAAAAAAAAAAAAAAAATTTAACGGTGGGGGGCACCTAGGTAGCTCAATCCATTAAGCATCTGACTTTGGTTCAGGTCATGATGTTGTGGTTCATGAGTTCAAGTCCCTGCACTGGGCTCTGTGCTGACAGCTCAGTCTGGAGCCTGCTTCAGATTCTGTGTTTCCCTCTCTCTCTGCCCCTCCCCTGCTTGCTCGTGCTCTGTCTCTCTTGGTCCCTCTCTCTCTCTAAAATAAATAATAAACATTAATCTTTTTTTAAAAAAAAGGAGGTGAAACATTTGGGAGGTTGATGAGGTCATGAAGGTAAAGTTGTCATGGACAGGATTAGTGCCCTTATAAAAGAGACCTCAGAGAGCTCACTCCTTCCACCATTTAAGAACACAGTGACAAGAGGGCCATTTATGAACCAGGAAGCAGACCCAAGGAGTAAAGGGTAAACAAATTTTAGGACAACTAATCTTCAGATTTCTAAGTTCATATTCCCTTTTGTAAAAATCAATCTGCTGGGGTGCCTGGGTGTCTCAGTCGGTTGAGCGGCCGACTTCAGCTCAGGTCATTATCTCACACTCCGTGAGTTCGAGCCCGTGTCAGGCTCTATGCTGTCAGCTCAGAGCCTGGAGCCTGCTTTAGATTCTGTGTCTCCCTCTCTCTCTGTCTCTCCCCTGCCCATGCTCTGTTAATCTTTGACTCTCCAGCCTCCAGAACTGTAAGAAATAAATGTTTCTTGTTTTAGGCACCCAGTCTATGGTAATTGTGTTATAGCAGCCAAGAACAACTAAGGCAGCCTGCATAATTTTATACATTCACATACATTTTAAACAACATAACTGATGGGCAATTACTGCCCTTTTTGAAGATGGGCTTGATTTTTTTTTTTTCGGAGTTGTTATTCTAATAGGCTACCAAAAACTGAAGTATGATAATGGCTACCAACGAAAAATCACAGCAGTCTTTTTCCAGTGTGGCTTTTAATATAATTTTGAAAACTTTTCAGAAGTAGGTGTCACCAAATTGGCTTAGTAGAACAGAAACACTGAAATAAGAATACAGATCTTTGAAGCAATACTGGAATACTATGAACCTATCAATTCTAATATGTCTTTTTTTAAGTCTCTTTATTTTGCAATCATACAAGCATATTCTGAAACCAAGACACTATCATATAAGTCACCCTCCTGAATCCTTATCTGTAAAATGAGTTAGACAAAATAATTTAAGACATTCAGATGTGCTATGATGCTCTATTATTATGGAATAAGGAAGATATCACTGATGTCCTGTCACTAACTCCAATTCTCACTTCACATCATACCAGTCTACCTGGAACACTGAACCACTGAGGTGATTGCTCTCCTTGTCTCTTCCTTCATTTTCTTCACAGCTTCAAAGAGTCCATGGTTCTTTCTTAGTTCTCCTTCTGCCTTAGGGGAAACTCTTTCTTAGTCCCCATTTCTGGTCACTCCCCATCTGCCTGTGCTCTACACACCATGGCAAAACCCAGACCTTGTCTTTTCTATCCACAATCACTCTTTAGGTAATCTTGTCTAATGCTATGTCTTTAATTACTATCTTCATGCTGATAAGTCCCCAAATTATATCACCAGGCTCAATTCTCTACTCAACATCTCGGATATTTGTTAGTTTTCTCAAACTTCACATATCCAAACCATGCTCTTAATTTCCATACCTACATGGGTTCCTTCTACAAATTACTCAATTTCATTAAATATTAACTCTACTTTTCCAAATGCTTAGGCTAAAAACCTCAGGACTATCCTCAACTGCTTCCTTCTCTTCTCTCCATGTCCTTACTTGAACAAATGCTGCCATTTTCACCTTTGAAACGCAACCAGAATCCAATAACATCGCACCAGCTTCACCTTAACCATCCTGTTCACACCACCATCATCTCTAGGCTGGAATGCTAAAAACGTCAGCCTATTTGGTGCTAATGTTTCCACTGTTATCTCCCTACACTCAATTTTTCCACAACGCAGGTATATAGTGTTTTCTTTAAATCATCACACAGATCAAGCCACTTCACTACTTAAAATCCTGCAAGGGCATTCCACCTTGCTCAAAGTCTAAGTGAACCTACATTTGCTGGCCCCTCTACCATTTATCTAATCTTACCTGTCATACTCCCACCTCACTCTACTCCCTGCATTAAATGAGCAGGTTGAATGTAATCCTATTGAACATACTGCCTGTAATAATCTTACATCAGATGTACACATGGATCACAATTTCATCCTGGGGCGGGGTGGGGGGGGTTCCTCTGCTCATATGTTATTTTATTAGACATCTCTTTCCTAACTACCATATATAAAATACCACCCTCTAGTCACAATCTCCATTACTCTGTTTTATCTTTCTTCATTGTATTTATAAAAGTAGGATATATACTTGATTTATTGGTTTGTTTGTTGACTGATTCCCTTCCCCCAACCATCAGAATATTGCTCTATTAAAGCAAGAATAGTATTTATTGATGTAGCCTTTATGCTTAAAATAGTGCCTAGAAAAAGGTAATACCTGATAAATATTTTTAAATAAACAAATGAGCATATTAACTCCCATTTTATCATGTTAAAAAGTAGTCAATGAGGGGCACTGGGTAGCTCAATTAAACATCTGACTCTTGGTTTCAGCTCAGGTCATGATCTCACAGTTTATGGGTTCAGGCCCCACATTGGGCTCCATGCTGACAGTGAAGAGCCTGCTTGGGATTCTGTTTCTCATCCTCTCTCTCTCTCTCTCTTTCTCTCTCTCTCTGCTCCTCCCACATTCACACGCACGCTCTCTCTCAAATCAATAAACTTCAAAAAAAAAAAAGAAGTTAATAAAACAATAAAAGGAAAACATTTTGAGAATGTGTAGATATGCTAGGTAAAATATGGAAACATAGAAACATGTTTACCTGCATAAAGCCATCTCTGAAACTTGATTTAGAAACATTCACTCCAATGTTGCAGACAAAAAACAAGAAAGCTGGCCAGAGTCATGGGTGGAAGAAGTCACCCAGAGCAAATTAGAATCCCAGTCTGTGCTCTCCATTTAAGTGTGGGGTCAAAGTCGTGTATGTATACGGCATAGGGACCTCACCTGAAAACTTGGCTTAAAAGTTGGTCTAGAATCATGGATATAACAGGTTCCCTGCAATGTCAAATTTAAAATTATCTTGTAGGAATACTTCTGTAATTCCCAACACATATGATCCAATGGGAAAACAACCTACACTGATGGCGATCAGAGAAAAAGAAAAAAAGAAAGAAAAAATAAAAACCTCACACAAGAAGGGAAAGTCAACTGCTACCTGAATGGAAGAATTTATGCCCTAAGAAATAAAAACAAAACAATCTAAGTATTAAAAATGCTTAAAAAGTGTTTTAGAGGGTATATAAATCAAGAGTAGGACAATGTAAAAACGGTGAATTTCAAAAAGAACAAAAATATACTAGAAATGAAAGATGTCAATAAAAGAATGAGAAGATCTATGAATTAGACTCATCTAAAGAGACAGAGATGATGCACACACAATATGAGGGAAAAGATGAAAAATATGAAAGAGAAATTAAGTGATTAAGGGTACAAGAATGAAGAGATACATCATATGTGTAGCTAGTGGATGAGAAAAGAGAAATGTGTAGAGGCAACCTTTATAGAGATTATAGGTAATCATGTTCTAAATTTTAAAAAAAGTAATACTCACATTGAAAAAAATAAGAGATTGTATGTATATTTATATACAGATACACATATTACATGCATATAAATCCACACCTACACACTGTAATGAAATTCTAACACCAAAGACAAAAAAACAAAAAAAAGAACCTTAAAACTATCAGAAAAAAATAGGAGATGGTTATAGAGACAACTAGCAGATTGACTGCCAACCTGTCAGCAGCAACAAATGCCTCAAGACAATGAAATATTATTTTCTAATTGATGAAGAAAACTAACTGTTCACCTAGAATTCTATACCCAGAATTCTGTCTCTGGAAATCTAAATTATTAGACTGAGAATGAAATAAAAGGGTTATCATACCATAAGAGGAATGAGAATTTGCTACTCAAAGACTCACTAAAAATAAATTTGGAAAAAGGAATTCGAAACAAGAAAAATTAAACACAGGAATTCACAACAAACACTGATTTTTTTTTAATACAAGTGACATTTGGAGTGGAAGGAAATTAAAAATAAGGTGGATCTAAAATACTGAACATGTGATGATTGATGCAGGCACGCAGATTGAATTTAAAGCATTAAAGGTATGTCTACCCCAGGCTTTGATCACCATTTAAGGATAGCAACTCCCAAATAGTAGAGGCAATGGGCAAAAGAATGAATACATACCAAATTCATAAATGCAGTAGCCTCTGGAGGAAGGTAAGTGATGGGACTAAAGAGGTAACATAGACAACTTCAACATTACCTGGAATGTTACATTTTTAATAAAAAATAATACTGAAAAAAATATAAAAATATTAATTCTTTTTGTTGAGAAAACAAATGTTTAATTTATTTTTTCATGTTTTTAGCAGATGTAACCTTTTTCATTTTTTTTTAATTTTTTTAGAGTAAGCAAGACTACTACAGGTCTCAAGTAAAAAGTATGAAAGTTTGGTTGTTTTTTTTTATTCTAAACCTCAAAGTCTCAAGAATTGTATGAACTGGAAGAGTTCTAATCTCCAGTTGGTTTCTCACTCAAACTCAAATGAATATGAAATCAAACTGTTTTTCAATTTTGAACCACTCTAAGGAAAGACCAGTCCAATTTTACACCTTGACTTTGAAATTGTAGGATACAGCACAAGCAAAACAAAACAGTCTGGATTTGGCTTTAAAAATATATATGGGCTTCCTGTTCAGAGACCAAAAAAAGAAGGGGAGGAGGGTATGAAAATGAATCTTTCCAAATAAATGTGAAGGGTCTCTTCAGAAACTCGGTTAGATATGCTAAGCAACTTGTTTCTTCTGTTCAATCAATCCACTCAGTGGGTTAGTCTACAAGCAGTATTTCCATTATAATAAAAACAATATTTCCACAAATATTCCCTTCCAGCAAAAAAGAAAAGTTAAGCCTATAAAGGATGGGGTAGTTCCAAATGGCTATTTGTTCATGCACTGGTAAATGAGGTCTGCAGCTTTTAAAACCAAAATAGAGTGTGAATGTCCCAGTAAATCTGCATCTGATGTGCTTCAGGTTGAAAGAAAATGATACCAAACGCAAGTAGCTAAACGAATTGTGAAAAAAGTGTAATCTACACAGATAGACCATGTTATGCAATTGCTCTACAAGTCTATGTATAGGGCCCAACAACTCCTTATCATTTCCAAAAATAAATGTAGTTGGTTGTCCCTCTGCAGCTGGCTGAGGTATTTCTTCATAATATCTTTCAAGGCAATTTAAGGGAGAAAAATGAGTTATCTTAGTTGTGTTGGAGGCAATGGAGTTTAGCAGTTCAAAATGTGAGCTCAGGAGTCCTACTGCCTGGAATTTGAAACACAGCCTTCCCACTAGTTGTGTAAGCTTGTGCAAGCTTAACCACTGTGGCCTGTTTCCTAATCTGCAAAATTGGAATAATAGCAGCAAATATAACACCTGACATAATAAGCAATCAATAAATGTTAGCTATTATTACTATCACCATCATTTTAATGTGGGGCTATAAACTGCCAAGGAAAAGAAATGCGGTGTTCCTGTATTACAACTCACCAAGTTCAATTTTACCATTAGGAAGAGATGCTTCATATCTCTGAAAATGGGCTTACTCAAGATCCTAATATTAATCCATAACGTGTAATACACAGTAATGTTAAACTATTCACTACTGGTGAAAATAAGGATATCTAATTTCCATTAAATTTTTTAATGTTCATGTGGGCTATCTTCTGAAAATTTTGCTGTATTTGTGTGTGCCAAAAATTTTTATTATGCAAAATACTTCATTGTACAACGTCCTCTCTTTCATATTTTAAGAACTGCAATTGAAATATTTTCTATTATGATTTTAGGCTTTACTAAGTTAAATCTACAGATGTTCATAATATAAATTTTATCCTTTTCACATTTGGAAATATTAATCTAGAGATGTGGCTTGATTTGGGCTTATATAACTAGACACTTTTTAAATGTTTATTTATTTTAGAGAGAGACAGAGAGAAAGAGAGAACGAGCAGGGGAGGGGCAGAGATAGAGGGAGACAGAGAATCCTAAGCAGGCTCCGTGCTGTCAGCACAGAGCCCAACATGGGGCTTGAACCCATGAACCATGAGATCATGACCTGAGCTGAAGTCCAACGCTCAACCAACTGAGCCACTCAGATGCCCCTAGATACTTTTTTACATGTTTATTTATTCTGAGAGATAAGGAGAGTGTTAGAGGGTAGGGTACAGGGAGAAAGAGAATCCAAAGCAGGCTCTCTGCCCAGCACAGAGCCTGATATGGGGCTACAACTCAGTACTGTGAGATCATGACCTGAGCAGAAATCAAGAATCAGACGCTCGATCAACTGAGCCATCCAGGCATCCTCAGATATCTTTTTAATCTCCCTAGAGTGATAGAACTTCTCTGTTTAGACTGCCCTTATACCAAGTTCTGATTAACAAGTATAAATAGAAATTATGTGGATGCCCCCACCCAACATTAAAAGAAAAAGTAAAGGTTGGTTAAAAAATTACTTTGATGCATTTCATATTTGACTTTCAAAACATAATAACCAGTTAATTCTGATGCATTAAAAGTGCAAGTATTTAAGTACTCTGCAGAGCATATCCAAAACAGTGAGCAAAGAGGTGAAGCAAGAATATTTGAGTTGATGAGTAATGCTGATCTCCCAAAGGAAGGAATAGGCAGCTGCATTCCCTCTAGGATCTTTAAAGCCTTTTGACAAAAATGCAGCTTAACCGTAAGGTCCAAAAATCTGCATGTGTGTGTGTGTGTGTGTGTGTTTGTAAAGGCTTTGCATATACATACACGGAGGAGGGAAGAAAGGAGAGCTAGAGCAATATGAGGTGTGACATTGGGAACAGAAAAAACTAGAAAAACAGAAGCCATTCAATGTGCAAAGAGACAAAAGTTATTAACGATACAGCACATAGAACACAGCATACACTCAAACATGCAGAGAGCTTAAATAATCCAAAACAACTCAAATAGTTTAAATAAAACAATGTTTAATACAAGATCACTTTCTAATTTTGTTTGAATGTATAACTATACAACTTCAAGAAATATGTACTTCCGGAAAATAATAGGTGAAATAGGAGTAACTAGTAATATACAGCCAAGAAGTTTACAAAGTAGCACATTCCGAGACTTCATTCTAAGACTCAGGACACTCTTTGGTAAGAGCTTCAATAATGTAGCCACAAGATTCCTATTGCTCACTCATCAACAGGGTTCCAGTGCTAACACCTTCACGGCACACTATGCCATTACCTTCAACAGCTCGTGAAATTTCATAGTAATAACATCAGATCAGAACCATCAAGAAGATTTACTGAATATTTAGTGTGACTGACAGACACTGTCTTAAGCACTTTCTGCAATTTGTGTAATCCTAACAACAATCCTATAACTTTAAGTACTATTATGATGCTCATTCTACTGAGATAAATGACACAGAGGTTTTCCTCCAGAAAACAAAATGTTTTCTTTAGTGAGAAAAATGAAAAATAATTGAGTGTGCCATTCAAATTAAAATTCACTTACACTGGCATTAATTGTATTTAATCTATTTATCATATATAGTTCCCAGAATGAATCCCTTATCAACATCTTTTTCCAAAGACTCAAGTCATATCATATCTCCTATTATAAAATACTTAGAAAAATATTAAAAAGATAGGTACTTTATTAAGATAAAAAATTTTTATTTGAGAAAGACAGTGAACAAACACAAGCAGAGGACAGGGGGAGAGGGAGAGAGAGAGAGAGAATATTTTTTTTAATGTTTATTTATATTTGACAGAGAGAGATAGAGAGAGCATGAACAGGAGAGGGGCAGAGAGAGAGAGAGAATCAGAAGCAGGCTCCACACTCCCACCTGCAAGCTGTCAGCACAAAGCCCAATGCAGGGCTGGAACTCACTAGCAGTGAGATCATGACCTAAGCCAAAGTGGGATGCTTAACCAACTGAGCCACCCAGGAGCAGAGAGATAGAGAGAGACAGACAGACAGACAGAGAGAGAGAGAGAGAGAGAGAGAGAGAGAGAGACTCTTAAGCAGGCTCCATGCTCAGTGTGAGGCCAAATGCAGGTCTTGATCTGACAATCATGAGATCATGACCTGAGCTGAAATCAAAGATCAGATGCTAACAGGCGCCACTATTAAGAAATTAAGAAAAAAATTTAAAAATTAAGAAAATTTTTAAGTGTGAAATATTTCTACCTAAAATGGGTAACAACCACCACAAAAACATTAGATAACCATTGTTTAACTTATCAGGTTTAAAAAGAGAATAACCAAAATTCTAAGACAGGATGTTAATTTTTTGGAGTATTAAATGAATAAACAAAAAATGATGTGATTATTTACTCTAAATTAGTTAATACTATTTTACTATATTCTGCATTGATTTGGAAAGCTTGGCAATAGTGTGAATTATAAAGTTAACACCTAAGCCAAAATTTGTCATTAAAAATTTAAACAAGTTTAAGCACAGAAAAGTTGCAACATCCCTCAGCAACTTAGCTTTTAAAGAGAGAGAACATTGGAAGATTAATGATAGATAGATTATAGATATGGTATTTCAGAAGCAATAATAAAGCAATCTGTAGAGCAAACTCCCATATTGCTAAAGATATGCTAACGAGCCCTAGAATCACATGAGTATGATTTCATAATTGTTAAAATTCAAGTATTTCCTTAAGTCACTAGAGAATTATGGAAACGGCTGATATTATTAGCAATTGGTAGTATATGTAGGGTTTTTGTTTTCTGATGCATTTTTAGTGGGTTTTATTACTTTTTCTTTAAATGGGTCAGTTTTTGGTTTATAGAAAAATTGAGCAGAAAGTTCAGTTCCCATACTTTCTCCCTGACCCACAGTTGCCCCTCTTATTATCATACTGAATTGATGTGATACACTTTATTGCAATCGGTTAATCAATATTGATACGTTGTTATTAACTAAAGTCCACAGTTTACATTAGGGTTGACTCTTTGTGCTGTGCAGTCTTATGAGCTTTGCCAAATCTACCATTACACTATAATACACAATAATTTCACTGCCCTAAAAATGCCATGAACTCTACCCATCCATTTCTCTCCTACATCCTCTAGCAACCACTGATCTTTTTACGGTCTCTATGGTTTTGCCTTTTCCAGAATGTCACATAGCTGGATCAGACACTACACTGCCTTTTCAAACTGGCTTTCTCTCACTTAGCAATATATACTTAAGGTTCCTCCATGTCTTTCGTGACTTGATAGCTCATTTCTGAGATCACTGAATAATATTCTATTGCATGAACATACCAGTTTATCTATTCACCTACCAAAAGACATCTTGGTGCTTCCAGTCCAGATCAGTCATAAATAAGCTGCTATCAACTAAACATTCATGTGCAGGTTCTTGTGTGGATATTAGATTTCAACTCATTTCAGTAAACAGCTAGGAACACTTGCTGGCTCATATGGCTCTTAGCTTCATAAGAAACTGCCAACTTGTATTCCAAACATACTGTATTGTTTCACATCCCACCAGCAATGACTGAGAGTTCCTGTTGCTTCACATCCTCACCAGAATTGGTGTTGTCAGTGTTTGGGGCTTAGCCATTATGATGAGTGTACAGGGATAGCTCATTGTTGTTTTAATTTAAAATTCCCTAGTGACATATGATGTTGAACATCTTTTCATATGCTTGCTGCGGTATGTATATGCCTTTTGGTGAGGTACCTATTCAGATCTTTTGCCCACTTTTTGTTTTCTTGTTGTTTGGATTTAAGAATTCTTTATCTTTTGGATGCCAGTTCTTTATCTGATACATGTTTTGCAAGTTTTCTCCCAGACTGTGGCTTATCTTTTCATTATCTTCATAGTACCTTTCACACAACAGAAATTTTTAATTTTAGTCAAGTCCTACATGTCAATCTTTTCTTTCACAGATCATGCTTTGGTGTTGTATCTGAAAGGTCATCACCAAACCCAAGATCACCTATATTTTGTCCTATGTTATCTCCTAGAAGTTTTATAGTTTTGCAGTTTATACTTGGGATGTGTTGACCCCAAACTGGAAAGAACTAACATCTTAGCAGTATTGAGTCTGTTCTTTGTAACTAAATTTTTTTTTTAATTTTTTAATTTAGTTTTGAGAGAGAGAGAGTGCGCAAGCATGAGTGGAGGAGGGGCAGAGAGAGAGGGAGACACAGAATCTGAAGCAGACTCCAGACTCTGAGCTGTCAGCACAGAGCCCAACAGGGAACCTGAACTCACAAATCATGAAATCATAACCTGAGCTGAAGTCAGATGCTTAACTGACCGAGCCACCCCGGTGCCCCGTAATTAAGTTAATTTTTAAAAGCAAAGAAAAATTTAAAAGCCCTGGACCAGTAGGTCCTAAAAAATGTAAAGTTGGCATCTAAATCTTGCCAAACACTAGACACTAGATCCTTACAAACACTCAGATTATATATAACAGCTATCATCACCAGGACCTCTGACAGGACACACCCTCACTACTTCATCAATTGATGTATGGAAACACTGAGGTTCTCTACTAAGGGGAAAAGGACCATTCCTGCTGCTACTAGGCCCTAAGAGGTCATAACTTCCCTCTGTTCACTCCCTGATGTTCAGCACCTCTCCAATCCATGAAGCTTCTATATCCAAACTCCACCTGCAGTGATCAACAACCATTTTTCTTACTTGTATTCTAACCACACACATATACTGCCTATATCCCTCAAAAACTTCTCTCTCATGTTCAAGAGCCAGAAAAACAAAGAAAATCAGGAGTTACAGTGGTTTCACACAATTAGTAAGTTAAGCCACCATTAATACACCATTTTTGATTCAACTATGGTTTAAACAGGCTTTTGTGGGTGGGCCTGGGAACTTACATTATTACTCTAGTTTCTGTAAAGAGCACATAAAAGTTTCAAACAACTACTTTATAAACAATATTTTTGACCACCTAAGTTTGAGACCACTTGTTCTTAGTATTAACACAGAAAACTAAAATCAATATCCATTTAGAATCTCATTATAAAAGTCTATATTTTGCAATACTGATTAGTCTGCTATAATTGCACTGAAATCAAGTAGTTTCTACTTTAGCAAACTACGTTTGTGATTTGATTGACATAAATAAGGTTATATTAAAGGCTTAAATGGTGATATTGATCTGAATATTTCAACTACTGTACTTCAAAGTGCAATTGTTTCAGTAATCATTTTTTACAATACACAGGAGACTGTGGGAATCATATTTGAAAAGCTAAGTACACCTAAAAAGAAATGAATATACTTTTTCAAAGAGAATAACTACATGTTAATATATATCTATTGTATTTGTAAAATAAGACCAAATATCAGAGCAGGCTATTAGGTGAATCAGCTTTTATTGTTGCCATACTATTTTTCATATTTGTTTTTGAAAAGTGGTTATGTTTACAGACTAAAAGTCCCCTGATTTAAGTTTCCCATTTCAAAGCAGAAGAAAATACATACTTCTTTTCTGTAATATTCTAAGCTACTAAAATATAACCAATGAAATCATTTGATACAGTTTTTAAGCTAGAATTGTTTCCACACTGCAATTATTCTGAAGGGAAAACAAATTATCATGCCATTAGAGAAAAAAATACTAACAAATGGAGACCTAATAAATAAGATTTTTAAAGGTTAGTGAACACACATCTCACTTCCAACCTGAAAGAAACTTTCTCAGTCAGGCAGATGGCAGGCTGTAAAACAACATCTGGAATTTAATCCCAGGAAGTCAGATGCAATCTGAAACACTGAGCAGCAAGCACAGCACTCACTGGAATATTGTATCAGGTAGGGTGGCTAGTTTAAGGGTATAAGTACCATGGAAACAAGTCTACAGACAACTATTCCAAACAGTGGCATTTGAAAACCACAGGTCTCTGAGAATAAAAGTCATAATGGAACAAAATAAGAGGGCTGTTACGGAGGTCATGAGTACCACACATGTTCAATTATTAAAAGAATAGCAGTATATCTAATAATTACTCCTCCTCACAAAACACTGATGACAGAACAAAGAGGACAGGAATGGCCTTACAATAAATGAGCTCTACCCAAAGCCTAAAAGAAATACACCAAATCAAATACAATGTTCTGTAAAAACTATTAGCAAAGACTGGAAGTATTTGAAATTTATAATAAAAATACCAGAAATCCCAATAACTTCTAAATAACATACAAAGCTAAGGGGAAGAGATTAAATTTCTAGACACTAATGGCTGCCTAAGAGCTATTAGTGTCCTGCTTTTAGTCAGGAATCTAGTGGCCAAGTCAACTATTCAGGAGACTAAAGTAGGCTAGGATCAAGGTTGAACATGGGATTGCCCAGGGGAGAAGGCCAAACAGAGTCTGCATAGAACATGAACACTGAAACAACTAAGGCTAATGGTATGTCAGATAGGCACAAGGACTCGGCAACACTAGCAGTCAAAGTAGCTTCAAGCACAGTGATGAACAAACTCAGGAAAGAAATACTAAATGATGAAAGCTTAAGGGCTGGAGAACCATATAAGGTTGAATCTGCTATGAAGTCCAAGGCAAACTCCAAGAATGTGTCCTTGTGATGTTACATTTATTTGTCAAATTGGCTAGGTCTTAGTCCCCAAATACTTGATCAAACATTATTCTAGATGTTTCTGTGAAGATATTTTTAGATGAGTTTAACACCTAGATCAATAGACTCTTAATAAAGCAAATTATTCTCCATATATATTAGTGGGCTTCATCTAATCAATTTAAGGGCTTAATAGAAAAAACTTACCTCCCTGGAATAAGAAGGAATTTTGTCAGTGGATCACCTCTGTGCTAAAATTAAAACCTATTCCCTAGGTCTCTAGCTTACTGGCTTACACTACAGATTCTGGACTTGCCAAGCCTCCACAGTTTCTGAAAATAAATCCATCTCTCTCTCTTGGATCTGTCTTTGTGAAGAACCCTGACTAATAAGAAGAGTTTGGAACAACTGTTTCCCTGTTCCATAGAGCACTGCTCACCAGAAGACTCTCCTGGAGCTATCATTCAATGGCATGAGAGCCTCAAGGCAAGGGTACCTTGCCTTCTTACTCTTTGTCAACCATACAATGTCTAAGAAGGGCCTGACATCCCAATAGGTAATCATTAAATCCCTCCCAGACATATCTGAGGTTAAGATTCAGGTACTTTCTGGCCCTTATGATTCTTCAAGACTGTACACACTATTGATATACTTCCAAGCCATTCCTTATGTGAGCAAACAAAACTTATATGAATATCTGAACACTTAAAATAATATCACTTGTCTTTCTTATGGCTAATTCTGAAAGCTGAATTTAATTTTGCTCCTGAACATTACAAAGGCTTATTTTCACTATTCAAAAATAAACTCCAATCTGTTCTCCAAAATCATTTTCACTTTCTTTTTTTTTTTTTTTTTAATTTTTTTTTCAACGTTTATTTATTTTTGGGACAGAGAGAGACAGAGCATGAACGGGGGAGGGGCAGAGAGAGAGGGAGACACAGAATCGGAAACAGGCTCCAGGCTCCGAGCCATCAGCCCAGAGCCCGACACGGGGCTCGAACTCACGGACCGCGAGATCGTGACCTGGCTGAAGTCGGACGCTTAACCGACTGCGCCACCCAGGCGCCCCAATCATTTTCACTTTCAAAAACCCAAAGGTTGAAGTATGAGCAAAAAATCTAGTTCCCCAATCTAAGAATCAGAAGTAAGTCTGGAAGGGGTATCTAACCATAATATCTACCCTTATAGAGCACTCATTGTTTTCCAAGGTGTTAACCTCTTAATAAGCATGATTTCAAAACAAAACTGCACAGTATGGATTATTACCTGGGTTTACAGGTGAGGAAATTGAAGTGAAAAAAGTGAAAGTTTACCCAGCAGACTGGGATTAGAATTAAAACTCTCTCTTTCCAAATCCCAATCATATACAAAGAAGATAAATGAAGAAAGAAAGAAAGAAAGAAAGAAAGAAAGAAAGAAAGAAGAAAGAAAGAAGAAAGATGTTAGTTTCATTCCCATCAAAGGATAAGAATTTTTAAGTATTATTGTTATGCAACTAAAACAAAACATATCCTAAAGCAACAATGTCTACAGCATCTAAAAGAATTGGAATGGTTATCAGAACACTGCTGGATAAATTCCCAGGTGGAAATACTTAAGATTATAATAGATTAAATGCAGGATAAAAATTAAATGTCTTAATTTTAAAAGATCTTGGAAATTTAGGCAGAAATATAATCATGCCCTCTTCTGATATGGCCAACTATAAACTCCGGACAAAACATAAAAAATAAATATCTGGGGACACCTGGGTGGCTCGGTCAGTTAAGCGTCCGACTTCGGTTCAGGTCATGATCTCAAGGTTCATGAGTTTGGGCCCTGCATCCGGCTCTGTGCTTTCTGCTCAGACCTGGAGCCTGCTTCAGATTCTGTGTCTCCCTTTCTCTCTGCCTCACCCCTGCTTGCTCTCTCTCTCTCTCTCTCTCTCTCTCTCTAAAAAAAAACAAAAACAAAAACAAAAACAAAAACCCCACAACATTTAGATAAATAGTCAAACAAACAAACTATCCAAAGAACTCTAGAGAATTCAAGACAAGCAGAAAAAAAAAAACTGAAGCAGAGTTGACTGTGGAAGAAGGGGATGGCATTAGGTGGTCTTCCTGTTTTGTTTTATGATTTTGAGCATGAGTGTAGTCCTCACAGTTGCCATGCAAGACAGGTAGCTACAACTATAATAGAGAGGTGATGGTGATAATGATTTAATAATTTCTCAAACTGTGTGACATTCTTCCTAAAGTAACAAAGACTTTAACCAGTTTAAAGTCAACCAACCTACATACTTCAATTATTAAATAATACTTATCCCTTAACTTTGGTCTATTTTAAATAATTTTACATATATATATGTAAATATATATATATGTATATAATCTTTTTTGTTTTAGTTTACATATCTCCTAAAGCTGAAATCATCTTAAGATAAGCAAGGCAACTGGGTGCACAAAATAGCAATTAGTAAGAGACACAGTGAAATTTTCTTTGAACTACATGGTAACCATATTCCCATTAAATGTGCTTCATTTTCTTAATGACTTCTTTTAATCCCTTTTCAGACTTCTTTTCCTTCTCAGATGGAATATTAATTGGAAGAGAAGAATAATGGAAAAAAATCATAAAGAAAACTTTTAATTTAGAAATATCAACACTTTATCTTAACCATAATCCCAGATTTCAATTAATTTTAAATACAGTATTTATTTTGAACACCAGAGAAAAACTTGTTATGCCATATTGTTCTTGAGATCTCCCAATCTACAGAGTTAGTTGCTAATTTTTATAATGAATAATAAAACAGACAAAAGGACAATTATTTCTTATTCCATAATCACTATTAAAACCATAGGCCAGTAAAATACACCAACTTTCACAGGACTATCTGGTTCAACAAAGCTGTTTTCTATATTTGGGTTTATTTCCAAAGGCTCTGTTTCTGTTGTCAAAATTGCTTATGAAAATTATCAATGTATGTATGCCATTTTGTAAGGCCCTCAGAAGAAATTATTCTCAGGTCTTGGTACCAGGAAGCAACTAAGAACACTTAGGAATCTTGTACTTGGCTTTTTTTTTTCTTTAGCCACTAGAAGCTCAGAGTCAACTATATGATCCTTCTCTAGCAATTGTGTAGCTTCATAGCATGGAATTCTTCATGCTTGAAATAGAGAATTACATCAAAGTTTAAAACTTATCACATTGAGGTAAGATATAAAAATATCATGTCTATATGCTACATTTTATTGATTAAAAATGTTGATTAACATTTATTAACATTACATTAAATATTAAAGTGCTAAATATAATATTTGTGAATTAATGGAAAGAAAAAACTATGTGGTCATGAACAAATAACAACACTCATTCTGTTCAGCTCCTTGCTTCTCTGGCAAAATTCACATTACCACTTCATTCTGTTGTAGTCATGTGCCACAAATGGGTCATAGTTTTCACATGTGAAACTGGGAGGTTCTGGTCGGTCCATAAGGAGTACAAATGCCACAACAGTGGTGGCATACTGCAGTCCCAAGGACACACCATCCTCTACTGAGCAGTTGTCTTCACAAACTAATTCAGGTTTGAGAAACACTCAAGCTCTTACTATTAGCATAGCTTCAAACTAGGTGACTAATTCAATTACTCTATTTACCCCTCGGGATCCTGAAAGTTAGGTGTTTTTACCCCATTTTAGAGACAATAACTACAGTAATCAGGTTACAGACTCAAAATGAGTCAGGTGGTATAACAGAGTCGAGACCCAAAGGTAGCCTCCCAGACTCTAAATTCTGTTATTTTCATCACTCAAGAGCTACATATAAAATATATGGTCATAAACTGGCAAAAATTCAACACCTGAAGGGTTGAATTGATTTTCATTGAAGCACTGAGAAAAGGTGAGTAATTTAAGTAAAGTTATGTTATCGCTGGGCACCCTTTCTTAAGGCTCTTGTGAAGCCCCTTGAGGCTTTCTTTGTTGATGAAGAAGCTTAAGTGGAATTGAGATCTAATCTTTCTGCATCTTTTTTCCTCTTAAGGAAAGTAACCAAGGCAAGTTTATTATAATTATGAAACTGCCTCCAAATGCTGTACATACTTTGAGGTATTTATTTCAACTGGTAGTTCAATGATAATTTTATTTTCTTAGTACTGAAGTGTTAATGGCATTATTGGTAGACCATTTAAATGCTCTGTTTAACTGAATATTAACAGGAGCTTTTGAACAGAGCAACAATTTATGGTAAAACTCCTATACTAATATCATCAGAATACAGATCCATAATCCTTTATCCCAAATCCTTGTGGACAGATGTGTTTTATAATTCAGAATGTGCGTATGTGTATTTAGAAAACAAGTAATTCAGTACATATTTCACAAATGACATTCTACATCTTTCAAGGTACTAGTAGCAACTAGGTGACATGTTCAAATTTGGATAATTTGAGGAAAATTTAATAAAGGCTCTATTTACCAAGGTGTCAGCAAGGTGGAGAGAAACCACAAAGGATTTGCTCAGCAAACTGGGGCTAGTATTGTGGTGATTTATTACCATCCTGAAGCCAGATAAAGTATGGGAAGGCAACGGTCACTGAAAGCTACATACTGAAAGGCTTGTGGGGAATGGCTAGCCTTTTAGGTGATGAGAACTTTGATCTACAGACACAGTATGATGACCCCTCATGCAGGGAGCTAGGTAAATTAAATACACATCCTCACTTGCCTCCTCTGTCCAATTTCTTTCCAACAACTTCCATTGGCCAAATCCAATAGGAAAACAGAATGTAAGGTTGCCTCTAAATATAGATTGTAGAAAGTCAGCCTCCCAGGCACATAACTGGGTAGAAAGTGAATCTGGGGGAATAAATTGGAAGCTACCCAACATTCACCTTAAGTGGGGTCTGGGGCAGCATACGTTAATCAAATATATTAATATATCTTCCACAAAAGGTACAGAAATGCACACTAAACAGGATAAAGAAAGATTACAACTTTTCAGTCCACATCAGGTTTTGCTGCCAAATTAGTTATAAACTAATACTGTACTGTAACGCATTGTATGGTGACAGATGGTAGCCACACTTGTGGTGAGTATAGCATAATGTATAGAGTTGTCTAATCACTATGCTGTACACCTGAAACATGTAACATGTCAAATATACTCAAAATAAATAAAGAGTTGAGAAAAAATCCAACAAACCTAAATATGAATAATTGAATAATCTTATATTTTATTTCCACTGGTATCACCAACGTTGCATCACAGTCATTTCAAACCCAAAAGCCACCAGATTTCATACTAACCCTGAGTCAGTAAGAAAGTTCTTCCAGACATGTGCTGTAAAGCTTTGTCCCTTCAATCTTGCTTCCATCCAGGCAGCCTATTTAACTACTTTCTTCTCTGTAGGTAACCCACACCATGGGCTTGACTCCTGCCCAACATTAGGTGTACTGAAAGTCCCTACAAATAAAGCATAGAGCCTCCTACTTTCTCTCTTCTTAGGTGCCTATATTGGTTTCCTCTTCCACCTCCATATATGGATTCTACCCCTGACACTACCTCAGTTGATAGCTTCCTGGAACCATCTCCAGTCCAACTCACTTTAATACTTATTCTGAATCTGCAAATCCCAGCTTGACTTATCTTTCCTGATCTTAGAATTGTTGTTTTGGAGGATGATTATTAGTTAGCTTAAAATTTTACAGGTTGATAACAAGGACTGAATACAAAAATATGTTTAGTGATTGTGAACACTCATGGCAAAATGTAAGTGCATATAATTTAGCTTATTAAAATCTATTACTTTTCTTCCCCTTGTATAACCTTACTTTTAGGTCCAAAACTTACAGGAATGGTGAAAAGAGCCAAGGGCACCAAATTTCTTTTGTTTTAAAGTACAAAAAAAACCCCTTTATAACAACTATCAGAATTGCTGAGGAGTGAAATATGGATAATAGTGGGTAACCAAATATATATTCTCTTTTTCCAGCACACAAAGTAGACTACATTTCCCAGACCTGCTGAAAGTTAGGTGACTCTGAGACTGAATTCTAGCCAACTGAATGTGGACAGAAGTGGTATATTCCACTCTGGACCAAACTTCCCATGTTCTTTTCCTTTTCTGTCTGGGTGGGATGGAGACAGATTGGGAGCCACATGCTGATGATGGCAAGGCTCTCTACCTGAGTCCCAAAATGACCAAGCAGAATAACCAACCTACTAACCCTCCAGTAGTGATATAAGAGCAAAAAATAAATTACTAAGTTCAAGCCATTTTTCAGAAGTCCAAAATGTTTGGGAATATATTTGTTTTCATAGCTATCATCAAGCTAATTAATATCCCATATCATATAAGGTGAGAGTGAAACTTTATTTTTTTTCCAGCAATAATGATATTTGTTAGAAAATTTGCATAACTCCAGAGACCTTTTGTGAGGGAAGAGAGAGAGACTCTGAAACTTCTCCCTAAAAGTCAAAGTTATTGAAACTTCTCTAACTAAACCTCTCTACTAAAATAGTATTGACCAAGGATGAGTGGCAGAGAAGAGAACATGGCCCCAGAGAGAATGGAACCTCCTGCAGTTTTACCCTGGGGGAGTGGTTATGCAAGTGAGCTATAATTTGAGGAGCCCCGGTAAATGATGACACATAGCATTCTTTACTAAGATTGTAATGAAAAGTGATTGTTCTCCCCCATTTATTTGTTTCCATATTCAACAAATATTAACTGAACATGTATGTAATCTATTCTCTATTCTTCTGAGAACATTAAATTTCTGGTGAGAATGCTAAGTAACACTGTCAACCTTAGGCTCTGACACTGCTTCTACCTCCTTTTATTACCTGAAAACTGTCTTTTTTAAAAAAATTTTTTTAACTTTTATTCAGTATTGAGAGACACAGCATAAGTGGGGGAGGGGCAGAGAAAGCAGGGGCACAGAATCGGAAGCAGGCTCCAGGCTCTGAGCTGTCAGCACAAAGCCCGACGTGGGGCTCAAACCCACGAACCATGAGATCATGACCTGAGCCAAAGTCAGTCGCTTAACCGACTGAGCCACCCAGGCACCCCACCTGAAAACTGTCTTTTGCAAGATAAGTCATATTCCTCCCAACTCTAATAAAAGGTATTTTTTTTTCTTCAGCTTTTGGGAAGAAGAGATCAACATGTTCCCTGTTCCTTATTGCCAGTCTAGATCTTTTAGTCTATTCTCAAAATTCAAGTATTGAATCCCCATTTTGGTTTATACCACTTACTTATATGACCAGGATAAGACTCTTGGTAGAAATAAACAGAAAACCACCTATAATCAGTGCAAACAGAAAGCAGAATTTATTAATGGAACACAAACAGTCTCAATGGAAATGAAGAAAGAGATCAATAACTACTTTCAGGAAAAACAGATACCAAATCAGCTATGGGGACCTCTACAGTAGGAATTTGAGAACCTACTCTTTGCAGCAGTGCTATTAATGTGACTCAACCCTATCAACGACCAGATTTCAAATTTCAAATTTCCATAAGAGAGATTCTAAGTATCCCAGCTTTAGTCAGTTGCCGACTTCTTGTAGTTCAGTTGTAGCAACAGAGTCAAGGCTACATGTCACCAACATGACCAACAGAAGAACTCCCACCATGGGTTTTGGGGAAAAGTCTC
This sequence comes from Herpailurus yagouaroundi, assembly GCF_014898765.1. Taxonomy (NCBI): domain Eukaryota; kingdom Metazoa; phylum Chordata; class Mammalia; order Carnivora; family Felidae; genus Herpailurus; species Herpailurus yagouaroundi. Next base: position 26,335,033 of record NW_024412427.1, on the reverse strand, counting down.
TGAAAGAAAATAGCTATATGCTGAGCACTACCCCAAAAAGGTACCCACAACATGCTAACACTCCCTATTTCCTATATATCCAAGAACTCCACAATCCAACTTTCCAGCCACAAGGGCAATATAATCACACGTCTTCCCCAGAGAGTTAATCCAAAATCATTTTCAGCAATTACATCCAGTATTAATAACTATTTCAAGGCTAGAATCTCTAGAAGAATCCAGAATTCTCCTAGTTCAGCTGTAACCACATACCATATCAATTTCCAACATGAAAACTATTTTCTTTTTTTTTAATTTTTTTTAACGTTTATTTATTTTTGAGACAGAGAGAGACAGAGCATGAACGGGGGAGGGGCAGAGAGAGAGGGAGACACAGAATCGGAAGCAGGCTCCAGACTCTGAGCCATCAGCCCAGAGCCCGACACGGGGTTCGAACTCAAGGACCGCGAGATCGTGACCTGGCTGAAGTCGGACGCTTAACCGACTGAGCCACCCAGGCGCCCCAAAACTATTTTCATTTTTATACTAGAACTCCAATTTCAAAAGGAAAAGGGAGATAATTATTGTCCTCCATAAGCAATAAAAAAAAAAAATGAACCTATGGCCTTATTTCTGCCTTAGCTAGTATTTGGGAATTCTTCCCTCCAATATCCATTCCATTTACCTTGCATTCAGGAACACAGAATGCAGCTCACGTTCAAAAAACACTGCTTGATAAGTTATTTGCCTAGTAGAGTAATCCAAACCTCCATCTTTCAGAAGCCTTAGCCCTTAATGTTTCTGCTGGAGTGCTGCAAGAAAATTTCTATTAACCTTATTACTCTGTATGGTACTAGCAAGAGACATCTCAGGAAATCCCATGGTTCTACAAAATTTCTCTTGGTGTCCACTTTCAACAAACAACTCTATATCCCTTTTTTATTTTTTATTTTTTAGGAGAGAGAAAAAGCGTGAGTGGGGCAGACAGAGAAGGAGACATAGAATCTGAAGCACGCTCTAGGCTCTGAGCTATCAGCACAGAACCCGATGCAGGGCTCGAACTCACACACCCTGAGATCATGACCTGAGCTGAAGTTGGACACTTAACCAATTGACCCACCCAGGTGTCCCAACTCTATGTTCCTTTTATAGACAAAGTCAATCATCCCAGCTAATATACGATATCCTTTTTTACCTATTCCCCTAGCGGCATGAGGAAAACAAATAGCCAGATGGTATATTTAAGTACCTAATTTAGTAGAACCATTACCCTAAACAATAAAAACAGTGGAGAGAAATATTCTTTCTTGAAAAAGCTAGAATTCAGGTAATATAAGGAGGCAGAAGCACTCTCCAAGCCAAAGTTTGAAGATAATATCTATTGTTCACTCTAACAATAAGGATTCCAAAACAAGTGTTGATGAGGATGTGAGGAAAAAGGACCCTCAGGCACCACTGGTGGGAATACAAACTGATACAGCCACTGTGGAAGACAGTATGGAGGTTCCTCAAAAAATTAAAATCAGAACTACCATATAATCCAGTAATTACATTATTGGGTTATTTACACAAAGAATACAAAAACACTAATTCAAAAGGAAATGTGCCCCCCCATGTTTAGTGCAGCATTATTTATAACAGCCAAATTATGGAAGTGGCCCAAGTGTCCAGCAGTAGATGAATGGATAAAGATGTGTTTATATATATTACTATAGGTAATATATATAATGAAATCTTGTCATTTGAAACATAGATGGAGCTAGAGAGTATAATGCTAAGCAAAATAAGTCAGTCAAAGACAAATACCATATGATTTCACTCAAGTGTGGAATTTAAGAAACAAAGGGGAAAAAACTGAAAAGCCAACTTTTAAATAGAGAACACTTAGCAGAAGGAGGTGGGTATGGGGAATGGGTGAAATAGGCAAAGGGGATTAAGAGTAAACTTATCTGAACGAGCACTAATACATGGAATTGTTGAATCATTATATTATATACCTGAAATTAATATAACACTGTATGTTAACTATACTGGAATTAAAATTTTAAAAAAAGAATTAGGATTCCAAGGGGCAAAAGGATCTGTCTCCCAGAAATTCAAATCTCTATACTTATAAAGCTAAGAACCATAGGGATGGAAACAAAAACAATTTTAATAGGTCATTAGGTATAATCCTAAGAAGTTTATACTTCGAACCTTCATTGTTAGACTAATATGTAAGAAGGACACTATTAAACATAAATCTCTAGGTCAGTACCCCACATTTACAAGATTTCCAGCTGGCACCATAGCTGACCTTCCAGTAAGCTATTCTAACATTGTATCACATCAGCTGCTTTGGGATGAGGAGATACATGGTAAGACAGTGAATCCCACTGGCATTATTCTTTCTCTGCGAAGTGGGTTGATTGATCTAAGGCAATAGTACGTGAATTATATTATGCCTGTATAGAGAGTGGTCAGTATGAAATCTAAAATAAAGTTGCTATACCCTTCACAATTCAACTGGGTCAATATAATCAGATACCATGTCACACAACTGTTCTCAACATATGATATCCTATCTTGAACTCAGAGTTGGCCAATGCTGCTAGAAAATTAGTCATCCAGCAATAAAAGAAATGTGGTAAGTCTCAGTGAGAAAAAGTCCATGCTACTGAGGCCAGGTCACCAATGTAGTCACCATATGCACTTTACTTCCAAGCTCACTGAGCAAATGACAAGTATCTTCAGAGAAGAACATCACATTCATCTTGTTATTAAAAGCCCTCAGTTGAGCATCCACATTAAATACAAATATTTTTGTACCTGGACCTCTTGTTTGAGTTTCAATCCTAGTCTTCCCTAAACCCTGTTTACCATCTGCAGTCTTACCACCAGCAAGTAGTATAAAACCTGACCTTAGGCCATCTCTCCTTCTGGCTGAAATAAACATTGAAATGTACTGCCTGAAGTTACACGCTCTGAGAGTTTTCCTCTCCCTCAGTGATAGGAACTCTGCTGATAGGGCCTGTAATACTGCAGCACTTCATTTCTGGCACATACCTGAATAGCTTTTAGCTTTTAGAGTCACCTGTAATTTTTTAACTTTAATCAAGTTTTCATAGGGAATTCTCCATTAAAATACTCACATGAGCAAAGGAAATATTAGCAATATAGCAAGTACTAGTGGGCAAGAGTTATCACAGAGACAACTGAAACCATTCTTTTAAAGCTCCTATAGCTTCTTCCATGACAAAATTTCCTTGTATTGGTTTGTCACTTTCCCCTTCTTCTTCCTCCCTCTTCAGTGAAGAAAGGACCATTGCATGCATTCTTCTGATTTTATCCTTTCTCCCTCATTCCAAATGATGAGTATGTTTATCTTAGTGTGTATCAGCACCTGATATTCACTAAGTCCAATGTAATTCAGGATATTTCCCATCTTTCTCTTATACTTACCAATCTGTACTATCACTACCATTCTTCCAAATTATTCAGGAGATGTTTTTGATTCAATTCAACAAATATTGAAAATCTCTTCCTTTTGTACAATCCATTCAATTAATAAGAATGTTCCTAATTTTGATTAGCAAATAAGAATTGCTTAATAAAGTGGACATAATGGGAATTTTAGATTTTTTTTAATGTTTATTTATTTTTGAGAGAGAGAGAGAGAGAGCAGGGGAGAGCCAAGAGAGAAGGAGACACAGAATCTGAAGCAGGCTCCAGGCTCCAAGCTATCAGCACAGAGCCCAACACAGGACTTGAACTGGTGAACTGAGAGATCATGACCTCAGCCAAAGTTGGATGCTTAATCAACTGAGCCATGGGAATTTTAACCTTTACAAGTATGACCATGTTATCATCAGTCTATTAAGAATAATGAATTGCCTCTAACATCCAACACTTACCATCATTGCCTGGTCTAAAGTTTACAAACATGACAACTACATCTTTAACAAAGTCATTGATTAAAAAAAAAAAAACTTGTAAAAATGCCAACAAATAGATGGCGGGAAGACAAACACATATTAAACAACATACTAGAAAACAAAATTTGAGAACTGCTAAGAAAAATAGGGTCCAATTAGGTAATATGCCCAAACCAAACTGATTGTGAAAAGGCTGTTTTTCGAGCAATTAGTTAGGTTCCTGGTCGAAGCTTAATGCTTAATAAATATTTCTTAAATATTCTTATATGCTAAAATAGACTGACAATTGATCTTAAAACTTTAAGGAACATCATAATCACCCAAAGGACTTATAAGACAAATTACTGAGCCTTACCCCTAGAATTTCTGATTCATTAGGTTGGAAGCCAAACATGGTAATTTGCATTTCTAACAAGTCAAGAACCAGTGCTCTAGACTAGGATTTCTCAAAGCAGCCCTATTGACATTGAACACTGATATTATGGGCTAAATAATTCTTTGTACTGAGGGGCTAAAACATCTGTGGTCTCTATCCACTGGTTTGCCAGTAGTGCACATATCCAGTCACAAGACATTGCCAAATGTTCGCTATGAGAACAAAATTGCTCCTGGTAGAGAACCAGTGTTCTAGATCAACCAGATTACCTTTTTGGATAGTTTGTTAAGCTGATAGACCAGTTACCTCTATAGACACTGATCTTAATTTTAACAGAACATTGTATAACATCTCTCAAGTTATCCTATTGGATGAAACAGACAAATATGGACTAGTGAATAATATACAAATTAAAAGACTTTGTATTTATTTATTTATTTATTTAACTATTGGATCCAAGGATTTTGGTTAATAGATTTTAGCACAGAGACAGGCCTCTCGAGCCTGTATTATTTTGAGTCATTTTTTTCCTAGACTGGGATGTCAAAGAGAATCTGTTTCTTATATCACCAAGCAAATGGTGGTAGCTACCTAGAGTATCATTTTAAGAAGGATTCCATAAGTGTTCACAGAGCAGGAAAGAATACTGAGGTCACTTAACAATGTCTCCTATGGACACTAGAAAAGGAAATAATGCCATAGTCTAGATTCCTGTTCATTACTGCTACAATATGCGTTCCTATTCCAGATATTTGTTCATATCTAATTTTTACGTGAGTTTTTTGAACACCACTTATTTTTTTTTTTTTTTTTTGAAGTCTGGAGTATAAGCCAAACTAGTTATAGTGTTTCTTCTCTCTATAACATTTTCTATCATTTCTACTTCTTGAAGAAATTCTTCTAATCAAGAATTATGTAAAATACTAGGTCCTATTGTCATTTTCCGTATCTTATAGGGGTCTACAGTTTTTTAAGAAAAATAAAATTTTACTAGATGTACTACCTTTACTTAAAGAGAGTTCTAACAAATATCCAGGCACTTGGGAACCTCTATCTCCTTTAGACCCTAGTCTGTTCCACGATCTCCTTGAGAACAAAGAATCCATTCCTCTCTGTAATTAATTAGTCTACAGAATACTTACATTATTATTATAACACTTCTATGCTTCACTCATTTTTTTCTTGTTTACATGTTCCTCACCATTCTTTGACCCTCAAATTTATAGGTTCTACTTCTAACTAGTATGCTTCTTTTGAACAATGAAGAAAATAAGCAAAGGTAAGTTATAAAACAGACATAAAGAGATTCATTCTGTCATTATGTTCACTTCAATAAACCAAATACTGCAATTTTTTAAAGAAAAATATTCATAGAATAAAATTAACCAAAGTAGAAGGAAAATAAATTACAGAAGTCTTTTTTTTTCCAATCTAATAAAATTTCCAAATTCCTCCATTTCAAACAAAAAATGTACAAAATTGGGTATGGTCATATCTTCATCAATTTCAACATAAATCAGTCTAAGTAATAAACCAACCTCAAAGATAAGTCACTGAATTTGGATTACCAAGTATTTGAAATACAATCCCTTTGGGTGGACAAAAGGAAACAGTTTATTCAACACTGCCAAATCACTGTATTTATATTAATTTGTCACTGATTTTAAAATGCACATAAAATACAAATAAAGATTAAAAGAAGAATGCTATCAAATAACTAGTGGTACTACAATTAATAGAAAAATTATTCCAGGATATCAAAGATTCCAACTTATATAATTTTGGAAATAATGAGTTATTTGGGAGTATCAGTATTACAATCAAATATTTTGATAAGCATTTTTGGAAAGTCAAGCTTTCCATTAAATATTAAATCACAAATTATTAACTATATATATATTTACATATTGTTATATGCACTATGCAGATATATCCATCCTACTTTTAGATTTTAATATTCATTCCTAACACATACTGATTTTCTAAAGACAACGTGGTCAGCTTTATTGACTACTTTTTATCTAATTGACTAATATAATTGTTTATCATGCTATTAAATGGTAACTATAACCGTTAGGGAAAAAAAATACCTCTGATGTATAGGAATACTGTTTACTTTCCATCAGAACATTCTTTGTATCTACCAAGAGACCTTGCAGAAGTTCTCAGTTGTAAGTTAAAGTATGAGGACCAAAGTCTAGGAATAAGACATTATCCACATAGAACCTCTAAGAACAAGGAAGGTTAGTTTGTTACATTTGCTTATGAAGGTGTGGAAGAGCCCTTCCTAAGAAATGTGGTGAAAATCTCAAGACAAGGGAAGGCAATCTGGCTATGTGCATGTATGTGACATTCCTCACAACTCTGTAACATAGACTGCCCAATCAGATTGTATGTCTGTATGTTACCATGTATGGGAGACAAAGAAGTAGAAATTGTATAAAAGGCCACCCCTGCTGCGCTTGGGGCTCAGTTTTTCAGGTATGAACCCACTGAGCCCATGCTGGCACGAATAAAGTTACTTCCTGGAAAGAAAAGCCTCAGTGTCATGACTCTCTGTGCAAACCTCAGGCTTGTTATATTTCTTGGGGTCTCACATCAGGGAGGTGGAGACAGTGTTTTACCTCCCTTGTTGCCAGTTGTGAACCTCGGGGCACCAAAAGAGGCAACCTTGCCTGGTGCCAATGGACCACTTGATCCATAGGAGACTAGCCCGTCCCAGCATGCCAGGGCAAGGACTCCGGATGCACAAAGGAAGCCAGTGAGGCCCAAAAACCAGCTCAAGGAAGATTGCCTGTAAGAACCCAGGTTCATTTTGGTGGAAATGCCCCTAAGGCAGAAGGGGAAAGAAACTGCAACTCCAAAGTGCTGGGAGCTGGGCAGGCGGTTGGAGTCACTGTGTGACTGTGTGTGAATGAGACGGACAGCAGAAAGGTTCTGACCTGATCAAGGGGCTGAAGCAAGTGTTGAGTCCCAATCCAGGGTTCTGTGGTGACCTCATATGGCTTAAGGCAGAGTCAGACTTCCTTGGGAGTCGGATCCAGGTCAAGGATTAATACCGAACCCACCAATGCTAAGAGGCACCTGAAATATCTCTGAGGGTAGAGTGGCCAGAAATGGTTGAACTGAGTGGGCATCCTCTCCAATTTAGTCCCATCCTTCCCACATTTTCCTCTCTTGTGCATGAAAGTTGTCCTTAGGTGGAGGAAATGGGTGGAAAGCAGAGTAAACTGACTCCCTTAGACTACATGTTGAGGAATTTCAGAAAGGGATATTCAGGAAATTATGGTGTAAAATTAACTCTTGGAAAGCTCTGACATTCTGTGAAACTGATTGGCCATTGTTTGAGGTAGGCTGACCCTCTGAGGGCTCACTTGATAAAGAACCAGCTGGCTGAGTGTTCAGGGTTGTTGTGGGTGAATCCAGGCCACCCCAACCAATTTCCTTACATTGACTGTTGGCAAGACCTGGTCCTATCCTGGCCACCTTGGCTAATAGTCTATATTGAAGAGAACTGTAAAGTTATGATGGCTCGTGTCACAGTTTCCTCCAAATGCCACCCCAAAACTGAAAAACCCATACTGTCAGGAGAGCCTGAGGACCATATACCCCACTGTACCTTTCACTGACACCTGTGCTTCCAGCCACCCCGGCTGCCAAAACCCCACTGGAGTCTGCCCATAGTCCCAAGGTCTCGCCACCTCTAGCACTACCAGCCTCTCTGAATGTTACCAGCTTACCTGGACCACTGGTCCTAACCTCATACACCCCTCTGTCAGGCCAGCAGAGACAGTCTCTCCCTGCAGCAACACCAGGGAGCCCTACAGATGCCACTGAGGGAAACTCGGAGACCCATCTATTATGATCAGGAAGGACATATCTGAGCAGGCCAGTGTGTTTTTGTGTATTAACTCTTACCACTATAGACTTCCTAAATTGGAAGCACCATACTCCTTCCTACACAGAGAAGCCCCAGGCTATGATAGAACTAATGTAGTCCATAATTCAAACCCATAAACCTACCTGGACTGACTGCTGCCAACTCCTCTTGACCCTCTTCCACACAGAGGAGCATCACTTAATTACCCAGGCAGCCCCGAAATGGTTAAAGGATAATGCCCTGGCTGGGACACTAGACACCAAGGCTTATGCTCAGGCTCATTTCCCTGGGGAGGACCCCAAATGGGTCCCAAATGACCCAAGTGTAGACGGAAGGTCTGTAAGCACCAAAAAGTATCAAGAAGCTCTTCTAAATTACATTAGGAAAGGGGGGGAAGGCCACAAATATGAGTAAAACATCAGAAGTACTCCAGGAACCCAAGGAGAGCCCAAGCCAATTCTGTGAGAGACTACATGAGGCATTTTGTCTCTACACCCTTTTTGATTCAGAGGCACTCATAAACCAACAGATGGTCAATGTGGCTTTCATAGGCCAGGTCCAAGGGGACATCTGGCAGAAGCTGGAGGGTTTTGCCAACATGAATGCCAGTCAGTTGCTGGAAATAGTAACTAAGGTGTTTGTCCAACTATGGCCAGGCAGCACAGAGGGAAGATCACCAGAAGATACAGAAAAAGGCAGACTTATTAGCTCCTGCCTTGGTGGAGAGGTCAGAACATTCTTGGAAAGGTGCCCCGCAGGAACGGGGATGAGGCCAAAAAGGGGAACGGTGGGGAGAAGGGTCTCGCCCAGGACCAAAGTTAGGATGGAACCAGTGTGCCCACTGTCATCAGGAGGGCCACAGGAAAAATGAGTGCCCCCAGTGGCCAGATACTTCTCAGCAGGGCCCAAGCAAAAAGAAAGAGGATATATGGTCCAGGGCCGATATCAACCTGCATCACAGCCCCATTGGGCCCCCAAAGATGATTTTGTGGGGCTAACCACCAGAAAGAACTACGAGGAGCACTAGGACAGACCGGGCTCTATTTTGTTAGGGCCCCAAGAGCCTATGGTCTGAATAAACATGGGGAGCCAATCCATCGACCTCATGGTAGACACTGAGGTGGAACACTAAATGGTGACCCAAACCGTGGGCACCCTTTCACAGAGACAAGCCACCATTGTGGGGGCCACAGGCAATCGGACATGCCATCCCTTCCTGCTGCCTCGGTGATGCAATTTAGGCAGCCATGAAGTCACCCATGAATTCCTGTACCTCCCCAACTGCCCCATGGCTTCAAAGAGCCAGGACCTGTTGGGAAAGCTGCAGGTACAGATAACTTTCAACTCCCATGGATAAGCTGCACTGACCTTACAAAAGCCAGAAGCAAAGACTAACTCTCACGATTCCCCAAGGATAAGAGTAGCATCTCTACAGTCTCAAGGAGGAATCACAACTGGTGCCTAAGCTTCCCTTTAGGACCCCTAGGGTGTGGGCTAAAGACAACCCACTGGGATTGGCCTGTAACATACCCCTTGTGGTTGTAGAGCTGAAGCCTGGGGCAGAGTCCACCCACCAGAGACAATACTTCATCCCTGCAAGGCACAGATCGAGATCCAGAAGTACCTGGAGAGGCTTTTAGAGTATGCAATCCTCTAGCCATGCCAGTCATCTTGGAACACACCCCTCTTACCTGTCCAAAAGCCCAGCACACCCAATTATGAAGGAACAGAAAGAGACATCAAGAAATTGATCCCATTTACAAATACATCAAGAACCATAAAATACCTAGGAATAAACCTAACTAAAGATGTAAAATATCTGTATGCTGATAACTACAGAAAACTTATGAAGGAAATTGAAGAAGACACAAGGAAATGGAAAAACATTCCATGCTCATGGATTGGAAAAATAAATATTGTTAAAATGTCAGTACTATCCAAAGCAATCTACACATTCAATTCAATCCCAAGCAAAATTGCACCAGCATTCTTCTCGAAGCTAGAACAAACAATCCTAAAATTTGTATGGAACCACAAGAGACCCTGAATAGCCCAAGTAATATTGACAAAGAAAACCAAAGTGGGAGGCATCATAATCCCAGATTTTAGCCTCTACTACAAAGTTGTAATCATCAAGACAGCATGGTATTGGCACAAAAACAGACATATAGACCAATAGAATAGAATAGAGACCCCAGAATTGGACCCACAAATGTATCTTTGACAAAGCAGGAAAGAGTATCCAATGGAAGAAAGACAGTCTCTTTAACAAATGGTGCTGGGAGAAATGGGCAGCAACATGCAGAAGGATGAAACTAGACCACTTTCTTACACATACACAAAAATAAACTCAAAATGGATGAGAGACCTAAATGTAAGATAGGAAGCCATCAAAACCCTAGAGGAGAAAGTAGGCAACAACCTCTTTGACCTCAGCCACAGCAATTTCTTGCCCAACACATCTCCAAAGGCAAGGGAATTAAAAGCAAAAATGGCTATTGGGACCTCATCAAGAAAAAAAACGTTTCTGCACTGTAAAGGAAACAACCAACAAAACTAAAAGGCAATCAACAGAATGGGAAAAGTTATTTGTAAATGACATATCGGATAAAGGGTTAATATCCAAAATCTATAAAGAACTTCTCAAACTCAACACCCAAAAAACTAATAATCCAGTCAAGAAATGGGCAGAAGACACTTTTCCAAAGAAGACATCCAGATGGCTAACAGACACATGAAAAGATGCTTAACATCACTCACCGTCAGGGAAATACAAGTCAAAACCACACTGAGATATTAACTCACACTAAAATGTCTAAAATTAACAACTCAGGGGGCGCCTGGGTGGCGCAGTCGGTTAAGCGTCCGACTTCAGTCAGGTCACGATCTCACGGTCCGTGAGTTC
>NW_024412427.1:26300124-26318979 GCF_014898765.1 Herpailurus yagouaroundi | reverse complement strand
AAAAAAAAAAATTAAAAAAAAAAAAAAAAAAAAAAAGAAAATATAATGGTGGACTTCACTGAGCTTCCTGGGGTCCAAGGCTCTAAATATCTGTTGGTCTTTGTGTGCACTTTCTCAGGCTGGGTGGAAGCCTTCCCTACTTGCACAAAAAAGGCACATGAAGTGGCCCAACTTCTTCTAAAATAAATCATTCCTCGATTTGGTATCCCTATCACTATGGGATCAGATAACGGGCCAGCATTCATGGCTGAGGTGGTGCAGCTGGTGGCAAAGGGGTTAAAAATCACCTGGAAGTTACACACAGCATATTGACCCCAGAGATCCGGGAAGGTGGAACAAATGAACCAAACCATGAGGCTGCAATTAAATAAACTAGGTCAGGAAACCCACCTACACTGGAACCAGGTGTTGCCAATGGCCTTGTTAAGAATCAGGTGTAGCCCCACTAAACAAATGGAGTTCTCCCCTTATAAAATCCTTTATTGGCACTCTCCCCCCATCACCAGGGGCTTAAGGGGGGAACTAAATGGGATAGGCAATCTAACCCTAAGGCAAAAGATGTGAGCCCTCCGCTCTACCCTAACCACCTCACACCACTGGGTTAGGGAGTGATTACCTGTGAATTTGACCACAGATGCCCACCCCTTTAAAGCAGGAGATGCAGTATGGGTGACAAAATGGAATGTCCAACCCCTAAAACCTCTCTGGAGAGGCCCATTCACTGTCATTTTGTCCACCCCTACTGCAGTAAAGGTGGCAGAGGTGGGTCCCTGGACTTAATACAGCAGAACGAAGCCAGCATCTTGAAACTGGGTATACATTCCTGATCCATCAACGCCCTGCAAGCTGACCATACAGAAGAATCAATGTGCAACTCCAGAGTTCTAGGAGACTACAGCCCTCCTTTAGTCACTCCAGAAGCTAACTAATCTATGCATGGCAGAAGCTTAAGGAATCGACCGTCTGGTGGAACAAATACATTGTCCTTATTTTCTGTATCTGTTTCCTTACTGTGATGCACTGTCACCCTTTGTTTCTCACTGTCAACTGTGATTCTTGCTCTACTTTTTGCCATAGGATTGTCAGAGGCTGCCTGGCCCACTGGAAGTGTGGGTGAGAGGTTTCTGTTAGCACTCACCTCCCTTTTGTGGATAGGATACTTCATTGGTGTTGGTTGCTTCTAATCTGGACCTAGATTTCTCATCTTATGACTCATGTATTCACATAAGCATGTCAGGCCAGGAAGTCACTTGGAACTTACTATACCATACCCACTTCTCATGTCAGGGAAAAGTCCTGGGACCTGAAGACACAGCAAGACCACCTATTCTGTCAACAGAAGAGTTAATACACTTGTTTTGACCCACAGTACTCCCCAACTGAGAAATGGTTGCAGGTCCGACACTCCCAGGATGGGGGGTAATTAATCAGCCAAGCCCACCTTGCCAGTATCAGTACTTTTTGATGTGTGTGCTATTAACAAACACCCCTTGTTGGTGCAAAATTGTGGATGTCTACCAGGGGAACAAGAATCCAGCTTCAATGTCAAGTATATGTGTGAATAGGCCTTGCCCCAATCCATATGTTACAGTGATTGCTGGGCTTACTGCACCTATTGGAGCTGTGCCTTTTGGGCCACTTGGAAAGGTAAAGATAAGGTGGCACTCCTCCAAAAGGGGACTGCAACATCCAGCTGTAAAATGGGAGCCTGTAACTCCATTAATTTTAATGTCTTTAATCCAGGGGACCCCAAATGGAAAAATGGCCTCAGAGTTGTTATATATATATATATATATATATATATATATATATATGGGCGAGGCACTGACCCAGAACTATGTTGTACTTCGAGAGGGTTGCTGTCTCACTCCAAGCCTCAACTCACATAGTCTTTATTTCCATATGAGGAAATAGAAAGTAGCCCTCCCCCCATCTCTACCACAACAAGAAACCTGTTCCCTGCCTTAGCAGAAACTATAGCCCAGACCCTAAAGATCTCCTCTTGCTATGTTTGCCGGGCCAACATGGGGGATCAATGGCCACGGAAGGCTAAAGAATTAGATCTCCACGAACCTTATAAGGGAACAGTCCTACTAGCAGGGTTTGCTCCTCAAAACCTCAGCTATTGGGAAAAACTGCCTTGCCCACTAGGGAAGAAAGTTTCTGTTGGAAGCTTAATATGCCTAGTCCAAAGATTTTATAACTCAACTGCCCAGGAAGCCCAATGTTGGGGGTCCCCAGATCACCTTGAGCTAGATCCCCACCCCTTGTCTAATTTCTCTCATCTCAGAGAAGCCTGGGACAATGTCAATGCAGCCATTGAATGGTAGGCCCCAGGTGGACTATACCGGATATGTGGAAAGACAGCCTATACAGTACTTCCCCTAGGGTGGTCAGGGTCATGTGTGCTGGAAACTATTCGTCCATCTTTCTTCCTGCTCCCACTTGCCATTTGGAAGTCCACTTGCCATTTGGAAGCCCAAGTGTATGGAGACAGGGAGACTCAAAGAAAACAACATGCCCTACAAACTGGCAAAAGGAAAGCTGATGAATGACCTCCCAAACATATAATCCAATATTATGGCCCTGTCACCTGGGCAGAGAATGCGTTCTGGGGCTATCACACTCCCATTTACATGCTAAACCGCATAATCAGATTACAAGCAGTTGTAGAAATTATAACCAAAGAAACTGCCAGAGCTCTTAACTTACAAGCCAAGCAGCAAGCCAAAATGTTCAATGCTATCTATCAAAATCACTTGGTCTTAGATTACCTGCTTGCTTCTGAGAGAGGAGTGTGTGGAAAGTTTAACCTGAGCAATTGCTGCCTACAGATAGATGATGAAGAAAAAGTCATAGAAGAGATCACAGATCAAAGGAGAAAGGTTGCTCATGTCCCAGTCCAGACCTGGAAAGGTTGGGACTCCAGGAAGTTATTTAGAGGATGTTTTTCAACTCTTGGGGGATTCAAAACCCTCATTAGAATTATCTTCTTGAGTTTGGGAGCTTATTCAATCCTACTTTGGCTAGTTACCTGGTTGTATAGTCTGTCTCCAGCCTCACTGAGGCAATGGTGAAAAGGAAAACGGCCAGGCATGTGATGATGTTCTAGAAATATAGACCTCTAAACCAAGATGATGCTCTTTGACCCAAAATACGGGGGTCCAGGCATCGAAGGGAGGAATGTGGTAGAGCCCCTCCCTAAGGAATGTGGTGAAAACCACAAGGGAAGGTAACCTGGTTATGTGCAGGTACAGGACATTCCTCATGACTCTGTAACATAGACCACCGACTCAGATTGTATATCTGTATGTTATCATGTATGGGAGACAAAGAAGTGGAAGTTGTATAAAAGGCTAAACCCTGCTGCGCCTGCGCCTCAGTTTTTCAGGTACAAACCCACTGAGCACATGCTGGCACAAATAAAGTTACTTCCTGGAAAGAAAAGCCTCAGTGTCATGACTCTGTGCAAACCTCGGTCCCATTACAAAAGCAAAGACAAAAATGTTACAAATACAATACTTTAAAATACGCAAGGTGATGTGCCTAATTATATTCTCAATTCAACTCTCAATTTCTACCTTGCAAAGAGAAAATCTTTAAAACAATATTTAAGAAGTTGATTGTGTAGTTTATGGATTATCTAAAGCTTTTCTTCCAAATAATAGTCAATTCATTGAAAGAGAAGAGTAAAACTCAAATTAGTTACTTTTCTACCATCTTGAAATTCTTACACACAGCTCATACTATGACAAATTCTAAATTAATTAAAAAATAAAAACAAAAATCCATTTTTAAAAAAAGATGATTTAACATTTATCTTAGAAATGGAAGACTTTTCTGGGGCACCTGGTTGGTTCAGTCAGTTAAGCATCTGACTTCAGCTCAGGTCATGATCTCATGGTTCAGGAGTTCGAGCCCCATGGGGGCTCTGTGCTGACAGCTCAGAGCCTGGATTCTGTGTCTCCCTCTTTCTGCCCCTCCACCACTCACTCTGGCTCCCTCTCTCTCTCAAAAATAAACAAACATTGGAGCACGTGAAAGGCTCAGTCAATTAAGCATCCAACTTTGGCTCCAGGTCAGGATATCGTGGTTCGTTAGTTCAAGTCCCATGTCAGGCTCTTTTGCTGATGGCTCAGAGCCTGAAGCTTACTTCAGATTCTGTGTCTCCCTCTCTCTCTGCTCTCCCTTGCTCATTGCTCTCTCTCTCTTCTCTCTCTCTCTCAAAAATAAACATTAAAAAAATTATCTTTAAAAAATATAATAAACATTTTTTAAAAAAGGAAGGTTTTTCTAAACAGAAGCAATTACAAAGGAGGAAAAATTGTGTTTAAAACCCAAAAACATAATCAATAAAATATACCACCCACACTCACAAATACAAAAACATCCTTTATACATAAAAAGAAACACTCAAAAATAAAAGGCCAATGGCTGGAAAAAATACTTTCAACAAACATAACAAAGGTTAATATCTAAAGAACTTACGCAAAGATACAAGAATATGGCTAGAACTTTATGAGAAAAACAGGCAAAGGATCATGAATAATTCATGAAAGATGAAACTAAAATACAAAGAAAGAAACAAATTAAAACAAAGTGGGAAAAATACCTACTTGGCTGTTAAATCAGCAAAGATATTAAAACATAATATGAAAATGGCAATACTTTACTGAACATTACACACAAATTATTACAGAACCATATTCAACCATTAGGAAACATATCAAGGTAATGTGTATCAATAGCCTTAAAAAGTTTTAAACTTTGATCCAGTAATTCTGTTTTGGGGAAACTATCTTAAGGAAAAACCCTTCACATTGTGGGGAAACACCTTTTAGTTATGTTTTTTCTTGTGATATTTATAGTATTAAACTTATAAGAAACTACCTAATATCTAAGAATGTGTGGATACAAAGAAAAGGGCTGAGTAAGCAGTAGCAAATTCTGCTTACTGCCATGTACTGGCATTGGGATCTTCAACAGTCCACTTACCTTCTCTGTATCTGTTTTTTTTCTTTCATTTCAAAATGAGGATAATAGTGTCCATCTCATAGAATGGTAAGGACTAAAATTAATATATGTAAAATTACATAGTCTGGTACATAATTAGCACTGTAATATATATGCAGTCATTCAAAATTAAGAACATGGAAAAGGCTTGCACTTAAATGTCAGGTGAAAAAGTAAGACATTAAAATGGTACATATCGGCCAACCAGCAAAGTGAACATGTTGACAAAATGTCAACAGTGAAGACAAAAAACAAACAAGATTTACTAGGGAATTGGATAGCATAAATTAAGTTTACTGTGCATTTAAGCTATGCAAGCTCTCTAGTATAAAGCTAGAAGTTGCTTTAATTGACTAGAGCTAATTATTAGTTCTCTGGAGCTAATAATTGTTAAGTATGCAAACTGTCTAAACTAAAAGCTTTTCTTCCTGAAACACTTTTTACAGATTCCAACTTCTTAAAAGACTATTACAGCACTCCCAGTTGGCTGGCCTCCAAGTTTTCTAGCAAAAGCTCTAAGTGCAGAACCCTTCTCACTCACCCACATACAGCACAGATAATGTCTATTTTAGTTAGATTTGCAATATTAACATACTGGAATCAATAGTTCCTGAAGAGAGCCATCTATTTTATGGGAGCAAAAAGCTGTTTGTATTCTATTTATGGTAACTAATTTTCAAAGTTACTTTCTGACTGAAGATAAGTTTCAGTAACAACCAAAGGTCAAAAATTGCTGTGCTTTTTTTTTTTTTACTAAAGTGAAAGAATGCAAGAAAGAAAAATAAAAGAAAGAAACCCAAGTTACATTATAATGATACAAAAGAAACCCCTTTTAGCTTCAAGAGGAAAAACAGAGAGAGAAAGAGAGAGAGAAAGAGAGAGAGAGATTGAGAGATAGAGAGAGAGAGGTTCTTGTCTCCTGCCACACCAGAAATAGAAATAACATACAGTCCACCCAGGGACTATATAAAACATATGGACAAAGATTGATGAGCTAAATTCATTAACAGAGTAGAGAAAAGGTCCTTTTGTTTTACTGTGTTCTATTCATTTGATGGATACCCAGAGTTTTAGACTCTGAAAGTGGTAAAATCAAGTTTCCAACTGAATTATAAGAAACTCAGTAGTTGATAAAGAAATAATGAATTGGCTCCTAATTCACATGATTGGTCAATCAACTTAGTATCTGGCTCCAGCAGCTCATAGATTCAAATTAGAGGCAATGTTTGGTCATGTAATCCACCCTATTTCTTACCTCTTTGGTTGCTCCTGTAGAATTTGTATCTGAAGGGGAAGTCAATACATTCATTCAATATCAAATTACCACAGGTCTCCTCTTTAATAACTCAGTCACAGAGTACACTCCTCCTTCCTTACAACACACACACACATCCAGCACCCGAAAGAGTTTTTATAAAGTAGGCAGAATATTGGACCCATGAGCCAGGGATCACCACTCACTATTCCCCATCCTGTGAAGTATAAAAGGGAAAAAAAGTTCATTTTTCCTATCTCCCTTTTTTGTAATTTTTAAATGTGTCACTTCTAAAATCACACCCATTTGATTAACATCTAGGATCAGCCTTCAGTGAATATAAGCTACGCATGAACACTAATTAAAATGTTGTATACATGACATTTTTAAAAGGCTGTTTAACGGTGCTTGGGTGACTCAGTCAGTTAAGTGTCTGACTCCTGATTTCAGCTCAGGTCATGATCTCACAGTTCATGAGTCGGGGTCCTGCATCGGGCTCCACACTGCCAGTGCAGAGCCTGCTTGGGAATCTCTCCCTCCCTCTGCCCCTCTCATGCTCTTGCTCGCTCTCTCTCACTCTCCCTCTCTCACTAAATAAAGTAAGTAAGTAAGTAAGTAAGTAAGTAAGTAAGTAAGTAAGTAAGTAAATACTTACGTAAGTAAGAAAATGGCTGTCTAGCTCTACAGTCATCTACTCATCTGGTATGAGTGGTAAACATGCCAGTTCCTTTTACCTTAATGTCAGTCATGCACTCAGAGTCATAGAACAAGCTGGTAAGAAAAATTTCAGTTGAAAGTGGCATTTAAAAAATCACTTGCAAGATCTACCTTTTGGAAGACTAAAAATATTTTCAGTTTAGTCAGCAACATCTTTGCTTTATCAATTAACCACATCATATTTTTGCTCCTGAATCAACTTTTTTCATGATCCAGACTACCTTTCCCACCTCAATGCTCCTGTCAGTCTATGCTTTAAAATGCAAAGAATGCATCTTAATGCTAGCCAACAGAAAGCAGAAGGGAAATCTCCAATAAGAATAATGATATTATGTATTTCAAAAACCAGAACAGTTCTTTTAACTGCTTAGGGCACTTGTCTTCATTATTATTCCCTTCCATAAATATGTGTGGCCTAGAGTTAGCTACATGTATTAGCTAGCAGGGTCCTCAAAATGTTAATTATTCCATGGGAGACTAATATGTTGAGTGTACAGCATATACAGTGCTATTTGGCTATAAGAACTACCCACACACACCTGATTATAATGGGGGCAGTAGATTATTGAGCAGGAGAGGGAGGGCACAACTGTCCTGAACTGAAACACTTCTTAGGAACCAAGGACTTTAGGAGCAGAAAGTCAAGTCAGGATCTTTAGTCTTTCTAAAGTAACAAAAGTTTATTACATACTCTTAAGAGCTGTCAGCAACCATATCTTCTGAATGTAGGAAGCCACTCTGAAGAGAAAGAGTAGCAGACACCAAATATAGGTGAAGAAACAAAATAAAAGATAGCAAGGATCCCAAATGCCTCTACTTACAGCTTTATCTCTGCCCTCATCATGCCTCCTTCATACTTATACGCATCAGGATACTTCTTCTATGCTCTTCCTTTTACTGAAGCTATTTATCCTGGCTGTATAAACACCTGTTGTTTCTTTGGCTCATTCCCTCAATGGCTGATGGTGTAATGAAGAAGACATATCAGAAAATCACATCAATATGGTATGATAAGTACATCATAACACAGATTTGCATACCACTGGGGCAGCACTAGGAGTAAGGAGGGTGTTAGAAGGTGTGGGAGCCAAAATGTGCCTAGCATCTTGAAGGACAAGAAGAGTTGGCTAAGGAAGATGAGAGAAGGAGCCTTCCAAACACCTAGGCAGAGAATGGCTAACACAAATGCAAGGAAAAACAAGGCAAAGAGAAATATTTCCTGGGCAGATGGCTGTGGGGTTTGCTGTGCTATCCTTCTATTTTTAACAGTTTTTGACAGTTTTTTTCTTCTTATATCTCCTTTTCCAACTAGTTTCCTCTCCTCATACTTCTCAACTAGTCCAAAAGAAAGCTCATCTTAATAAAATGAATATTTCCCATTAATAGGCAAATCCCTCATTTTAAAAAGGATGAATAAAAAACTCTTTTTCAAAAGAATTCAAGTTAAATTTAGGCTCAACTCCACAAAGGGGGAAAAAATCTGTGTCTATTACATTTCTCTTTCATTGCAGACTGGATATATTTTCATTCACCTTTCTGCTCTCATTACACAAGGGTTGATAAGTGGGTTGGACTTGGTAGTATTCTCTCACCTGAAGTGTAGATCTAATAATCCCAGATAAAGACTGTCTCAAGCTTGCTGATGTTTTTACACTGCTAGATTATGTAATAAATAATGGCCTTTTTTATTTGTAACATCATGTAATTCTCTCTAGGCATCAAACCAAGCTTCCTTTTCCACTACTAAACAGTCCCACACTTGTTCTGCTTTGAAATCATTTAGGCTCAGCCAAGAGTTTTATTGCTCAGTCCAGTCTTCCCCTGGTTCTCAACTTTGCATCAAGCACTTTGGTCTCAGCCCCAGCTGACTAAGGAACATTGGTTCCCAACTTTGCATGAAGCACTTTTGTCTCAGCCCCAGGGGACTAAGGAAGGTTGTTACTTTCCTTCTCCTTCAGTGGAGTTGGTGCTGTGCTACTTCTGTCTGCCATCTTATTGCCAGCCACAGTTTGAGCTTTATGCTGTAATCTAGGCTGTTTTTAACCCCTTGCCACAGTGTCATTTAAGTGTCTGTCACAGAAGTTGGACAGTGATTACCATCTAGCCCATAGAATGGCCTCTGGATCAAGACTGGTAGGGCTACCCTTCTTCACTTCACTTAGTCAACTATTTGACTGAACTCTGCTGAAAGTTTTCAAGTCAAGCTTGAGCAAGAAGCAATCCCAATCTGGACAGGACAAAAATATAAACAAAAGCAACAAGAATCAGAGCAGCTGCATGTTACAGTAATGGTTTCTTCCTTGAAACCATTGTGTCACTTGTTCTATCCCTGTCCTGAGCTACTTACCAACTAACCGACCTTCTGAGTTCAAGGTCTTTCAGTAGTAGCCACACCCCAGTTCCCAGGAAAATTATGATGTATAATAAGAAGAGTAAATAGGTACCCATTCCCCAACCAGGGCAGGGCTCAGAATCAAGTCTCTACTGACCTGGAGCTCAGTCCCCTTTTCATAAACACTGAATTCTCTTATTATGCTCTACAAGGAAGATCAGGCCCATTTCACTTGGACCTTTTTCTGATAATGAATTTCCAGACCCTAAATTTCTACTCCCAATTTACTTTCCTTCCCAATATATTTCCCTAGTATTGAACTGAAGTTATGACTTATTTTCTGTGTTGGTTATTCTCCATTTGACCCCTACCATGGTCCATGTTTTGCCCAGCTATGTGTTCCAGGAGGCTGACCCCTAAGGACTGCATCATGCAGGTTCCTCTCCTGTCTGGCTTGCAGCTGAGCCAATGAGTGCTACCAGCAGATCAGAGGATGAGAAGAGAAAAAGATGAGGATATTTCTTCTCTGCTCCCTCTTTGCTTCAATGTTCTATCTCTGGCTGTATTCCTCCACAGCTACAGCTACAGCTTCTCCTCCAGAACTCAAGTTCCTACTTAGCTCTGGTAACACTATCTCCTCACCTTGATCCCTCAGTCCTAGGGGTAGGAGCACCTTCCTGCTGATGCTGATAAAAAGGAGCCACATCAACCATTAAGGGCACAAGTACCCTTAATCCTGCCCACACTTAGTAAGTAGTACCTTACTTAACATCTCTTAATTTAAACTATTTTAGGTGAACTGTGTTTCCTTCTGGAGCCCTGACAATATACTTCTTATAGTAGACATCTGTAGTTTTGATGGGTCTGAATTCACACCCCACCCCACAGATTGCTTAATAAAAGTAGTCTAACTTCCATTTCTGGAATCTACTCTCACCCCATAATGCCCACATGTTTGGGGGTAAACTTACTCCATCCCTGACTCTGAGGATGGAGCATGAGGATCAGTACTATGCTTACCAATATAACTCGAGCTCACCACAAATAATGGCTAGAGATAGACACATGACTTGAGTCCAATTGGATTGAAGTCCAAAGCTTCCATAGGAGTTAGGCAAGAAAGACAAGCTTTTTTCCACAAGATAGGACTGTACTGAGGATGTAGTATTTAAAATGCTTCAAATAGAAGGAGCCAAGAGAAGAGAACACTGTGCAGATGAGGAAGACCTCGGAAAAGAAAGCACAGAGAACTGCAAAGAAGCCAGGTCCTCAATGACATCATTTGAGCAGCTAGATCAAGTGTGTTTGGCAAAAACTCCATATGGGTTTTTTGCTACATGAGCCAACAAGGACCATTTTTTTTTCAGCAACTTTGAGTATTCAAAACCTGCAGAACCAAGAATCCTAAGGGATACAACACCATCCTAAGCTCCCAGTCTAGTAATATGTCAAATCTACCTCAATACTCCTATGAAGGCTAGGAACTTGCTATACACACATAGATGCCCCAGAGATCATCTAGGAGCCCGTCTCTACTTCCAAGTATTTCCTATGAGAAGATTCCTTTGCCTGCATCTTCCATCTGTTGGACACCCCACTATACAACCTCAGACCCCAAAGCATGAATCATAAATGAAGATGGCCAAAGTCCCTGGGCAGCATGCCTAGCTAGACCTATTCTGACCTCTCTCACATGGAGGTATCAAAGTCTCCTCCCACACCTGTCCTACTTACTACAAGTAAACCACTACTCTTGCTAATATATCCTAAGATACACCAACCATGTGTTTCCTGAGCTATTACTTCCCTGCCCTCCACACAAGCTAACAATTTCCTCTGGGGTGCTATTGCTTAGCAGATCCTAAACATACTTTCAACCTGCTACTCATCTAACCCTCTCCCAAGACAGGAGCCAAAGGTATTTACTGCCTCATTTTTTGCACACAACCCATATCAGACTGACATGTATGGGGCATACTTCTTCCCTATACCTCCACAAAACTCCAGAGTTTACCATAGGTTCCTCACTCTCACCAACCTGTCCTGCCAATGTCCCAGGAATACATTCTGCTATAAATTTCTCCAAAAACCATATGGACATAGTCACAAGTTTATTCAGTCTATCAACTTTTTTTTTTTTTAATTTTTTTTTTCAACGTTTATTTATTTTTGGGACAGAGAGAGACAGAGCATGAACGGGGGAGGGGCAGAGAGAGAGGGAGACACAGAATCGGAAACAGGCTCCAGGCTCCGAGCCATCAGCCCAGAGCCTGACGCGGGGTTCGAACTCACGGACCGCGAGATCGTGACCTGGCTGAAGTCGGACGCCCAACCGACTGCGCCACCCAGGCGCCCCTCAACATTTTTTTTTAAATAATTGTGTACAATATCCTGCACTAGACTCTATGGGATATATAAAGATAAATAAAACCGAGGCAAGAAATTACCCTCAAGAAATACTTAGGCTAGCAGAAGTAAGAAAAACATACAAATAACTCTTACCTAAAAAACTGATGTTTCCCCAATAGAGAACTCCAGACAATAAGAGATAACTGCTAGCTGTGGATATCAGTACAGAGAAGTAAGAGGGAAAGCATTAACAATTATAGAATGTCTACTACAGGTCAGACACTCTGTGAGACTTAGTTGGTACAGCTCTCACCTGATATAGAGGAGGCTGTTGAATACATGTGCATTTACATCCTCCCCTCAAACTATACAGAAACCCAAAACTACTTATAAAAAATAAAATCACACTACTACTCACCTCAAAATTTTCCAATGACTCCATCTCATTTAGAGACAAAGTCCTTATGAAAATTGATCTAAAAGACCCTGTGTGATCTGGCCTTGTTCTCTCTGCTTTCATTTCACTCTGAAATAGTCAATTGACCTATTTGCTGTTCTTGGAACATGCCATTCACACACTCATATAAGAGACTTTGCACTTGTACTTCCTGGAAAGTACAAGCTCCTGGAATGAGCTTTCTTCAAATATCCCCAAGCTCTTTTATCTCCCTGTTCAAATGTCATATTCTCACTAAGCCCTTTCCAAATTATCCTATTTAAAACTGAAACCTTGGAGTGCCTGGGTGGCTCAGTCAGTTGGGCATACAACTATTAACTCCAGCTCAGGTCATGAACTTGTGGTTCATGAGTTCGAGCCCTACATTGAGCTCGATGCTGACAGCACAGAGTCTGCTTGGGATTCTCTCTCTCTCTCTCTCTCTCTCTCTCTCTCTCTCTCTCTCTGTCCCTCTTCTGCTCATGTGTGTGTGCTCTCTCTAAGTAAATAAAAATGAAATAAAAATTGAAACCTCACTCTTCCTTTGCTTTCTGCATTCTCTACCCTTCCTCTCTGCACCATTTCTCATTCTATGTATTTTGTTTTTCTATTTATTTCCTGTATACCTCCACCAGAATGTAAGTTCTATGAGGCCAGGGTTTTTGTCTATTGTTATCACTGATATACGATGTTAATACTTAAGTATTTATCAAGTATCAGAATTATATACCATTTAAAATTGAAATCAATTGAGATTTGGGTACTATTATTATTTTGCACATGAGTAGACTGAGGATGAGAGTGACTATGGTACCTTTCTCAGGATCAGTGAGTTATCAAAGTGTAGCACCAGAATCTAGGATAAATATTTTAGATAATAAGTTTCACATACTTAGGAAAAATATCAAGGCCTGGAAGACTAGGCTTTACAAGATGGGTAGAATTTAGCCAAAAGTGTATGTGAGGGCAACAAGGGTAAAAACAAAACAAAACAAAACAAAAAAAAACACATGACTAAAGGTACGGAGGCACAAAAGCTGGGGCATGTCATGAAATAATATGTACAGAGATGTAAACTTAGATGAGGATGGCAGGAGTTGGAGTATAATGTGACACTGAAGAGAGGGAAAACTTGGATAAAATGAGGTTAATTCTTATAGTTTACTAATGAATCTTTTTTTTTCCTTTAGCAAAGTGGGGCAGTGGGTAAAAATAAATCTACATAAGGATGTAAAGGTAGTTTTCTGCTCAGTCTGAAGATAAAAGTCACACTAGCACTTTTAAGAAACCTCTTTCAAACACTCCTTACAAATACAGAAAAATGTGAAGATGAAATGAGGAGTGAAGACTTCATACACATTTCAGTTAGACTTATTATCCCACATTAGCATAAATAATCAAAAGTTAGCTGCACCTACAAAAGTTATTTTCTAGAGGTATCCTGAATACTACTTAGGACATTCAGCCCAGATATAACATCTTTTAAAATAATTCTGGACACCATGTTAAGAAGGAATGCAGATATGATACACCTAATCTACCATTTAAACGTTATGAGCTCTGGCTTATTGGGAGTAAACAAAAGAATCATAATTAGAAATACAGCTATGTAAATAAAACAATGACTGAGGTAGGGGGCAGGGGAGTCATGGGAAAAAGAAGAATCACAAAACCATAGAGTTAGAGAGCTACTAGTGCTCTTAGAGGTCACCACCAACATCTTTGTTTTGCAGGTGAAGAATTCGAACCTCAAGAAGTGGCATGTCTACACTCAAAGTGTGTGTGTACTAGAGTCCGAACCAGAACTGTCTTCAACTCTTAGTTCACCTTCCTTTCTGCCACCTCAGGAGTCCTCATCTTACAAAGTTTCAGATATGAAGAAACAGCTCTGTGTATGAAATCTAATACTGCTTAATGGAGCACCCTTGATAGATTCTTTATGTAAATGTCTGGGAACCGACAGTCACTGATTCAATTTCCAGTTAATATAGGGACTTTATTCATTGAACATTAACTAAAATGGATTTTATGCTAATAGAGTTTGTTTTACCACAGATTTTCATAAAAGCATGATCAGGCAATTTGAAATAATTGAAGCATTCTTACAATATAAGAATCCCCAAACTTGTTGTAAAATGCATTCAAAAGAAGATCTGACATTTGTGATGACATCTGTACAATTCTGGACTCAGATATTTCACTCCCTTCATACCAGTTGCCTTCTCAAGGAGGCACATTGTCTTCTAGACCCTCCCATAATGTCTGCATTCCAACATGAGCTTGACCTCAACCAGCTTCACACTATCCCTTGAAATTCTGCACTAGTACTTCTTCCTCTTAATGTACTCATTATGTACTTCCTCTAAATGTGTGTACAAGAAATTTTAAACTTCTACAATCACAAATACCCTAATTTTACCTTCATCTGAGAGCTAAGTAGATAAACATTAAGTAAAAGAAATCTAAAAAAATGGCTTTAAGTCAATGTCCAAAATATATTTGAATACATCTCAAAATTCACAAAAGTCTGTTTTAAAAAAGGTGAAAAAAACTGAAAAAAAATATGCAAGTAGATATTAATCAACAGTTTAAAGCATTAGAAATATTTTTCATAAGACACTGGATATTGTTGTGGAAATAAGTACTTTTAAAGGTTTAGTGTCCTATGTTCAATTATCTCTAAAATCATATCTTCTCAAAAGTTTGGTTTTGTTTAACATAATTATTTTCCTTACTTTCACGATTTAGGAGTTCTACTGAAATAACCAAAGCATAAAATAACCATAAACAATCTTGTGTGATAATTTACCATGAAATTTCAATGGAATTACTGCAAATAAAAAATAAAGATGTCAATGAAGCACCACAGCATGAAACAGCACATGCAAGCCTTAGTAAGAAAAGAGAGAGAGAGAGAGAGAGAGAGAGAGAGAGAGAGAGATGCATTCATTCGAGTTACTGCCACCCTACAACTGAATGAAACAGAGCAAAAGATGAATGCCCAAAACAATCTACCACATTAAGTGAAATGGAATGAGAAGTACTTTAATTGGATAAAATTTAACAGCTGAATTACAAATGCCACATAAATAAATAGCTCTAAATAATGTGTTTTTCCAGTTAAATAATGACTTTAATAAAACAGATGAAAATGTAGGCTGTGTTGTTTTTTCTGCCTGTCAGAATCTCATTAGCATTTCAATTTAAATTCTACAAGTGCACTCAAATCTCTCATTTGTACATCTGGCATAACTCAAAACACTGCCTTACTTGTTAAAAAAAAAATGTAAGGCAAATGAGCCGATTCACAATATCTTGCAGTGGTACTTTAATGGGTGAAAACAATGTTGTTATTTCAATGTTGCCTAACAGCAGGGGCTTCCACATGAAGAAACTGAAAAGATTTAGATAACACTTTCGAGGAAAATTTATTTTTATCAGAAAATATCAAAAGCATGGTATTTTAAACAACTTCATATATAGAGTTAACATATCAAACATATTCATTTGTCTTTATAGCAAGCTTAGAAATGATATCTGAAACAATGATACTATAATTATACATAAATAAGACATTACTACAAAGTTCTTTGACTATATCAAAGGTTTCCTCATACACCATTGTAAGTACCTAAAACTAAAAAAGAAAAATGCATGGAAAAATTCCTCAAATTACTTGTGTTTATTCTCAAACAGTACACTTAAGAATCCCATAAAGATATCTTTAAATGTATATTCCCAGAGTTGGTCCCAGAAATTCTGGTCCATTGATGGGGAGCAAAAATTAGAGTTTATCACAAGTGATACTGATGCAATTGGCCTATGCATCACAATATGAGAAATATTAACCTGTAAGATAAAGTTCATTTCATTTAGACTAATAATTAAAGTCTTTCATAATCTGATTTTATTCTACCTTTCAATCTTATTCCGTAGGATGAGCTATCCAATTTGATTAATTGTCACCATCTTAGCTTAGTACTAAGTACCAAAGTCTGGATCTGAACCTCCTAAATCCTTTACATCACAATGTGGGTACAAACCAGTTGAAGGCCAATTCATGGGATATGGAGAATAGACAACTGGCATTTGCCTTAAGTAGTCCTCAGAATCGAAGAACCTAACTAAAGTGTCCCAAAGGTGGGAAAGACCACAGGGAAACAAAAAACAGGTGGTACAGAGTGAATGCTTTAAGACTATCTGGTCCCTACAGATTCTCTGAGTGGAGATAAAACAAACAAACAAACAAACAAACAAACAAACAAACAAACACCACCAAAGCAACAAAGACTACAAAGGACCAGAGAACAGCACCACAATCACCAACTGTATAGTTAACACAGTGGCACTAAATTAATATCTTTCAATAATCACTCTGAATCCAAATAAACTAAACACTCCAATCAAAAGACAAAGGGTTGCCTGGGTGGTTAAGCTGGTTAAGCAGCTAACTCTTGATTTCAGCCCAGTCACCTTCTCATGGGGTGTGAGACCCCCAAATGTGGGGATCTACACTGACAGTGCAGAGGCTGCCTGGGAGTCTTTCTCTCTCTGCCCCTCCTCTGCTCATGCTGTCTCTCTCAAAATAACTAAATAAACATTAAAAAAAGACATAGGGCATCAAAATGCATTTAAAAACAAACAAACAAACAAACAAACAAAAAAACAGGATCCATCTATATGCTGCCACCAAGAGACTCATTTTAGATCTAAAGGCACTTGGAGATTCAAACTGAGGTGATGGAAAATAATCTGTCATGCTAATGGATATCAAAAGAAAGCTGGAGTAGCCATAGTTATACCAGGCAAACTTAACTTTAAAACAAAGACGGAAACAGATGAAGAAGGGCATTATATCATAATTAAGGGGTCTATTCATCAAGAAGATCTAATAATATGTATTCCCCCAACTTGAAAGCACCCAAATATATAAAGTAATCACAGACATAAAGAACAATGTCTTTGAATGACACGCAGGACTGGATAAAGATATATTCAGAACATTTCATCCTAAAGCAGAATGCACATTCTTCCCAAGTGTACATGGAGCATTCTCCAGAAAAGATCACATACAGGGTCACAACTCAACCCTCAACAGATCAAAATAATACCATGCATATTTTCAGATCACAACACTCTGAAACTTGAAGTGAACCATAATAAAAAAATTTTTTTTTCTGGAAAGCCCTCAAATACATGGGGGTTAAAGAACATCTTACTAAGGATGAATGGGTTAACCAAGAAATTAAAGAAGAAATTTAAAAACACATGGAAGCAAATGAAAAAGAAAATATGAAAGTCCAAATGCTTTGGGATATAGCAAAGGCAGTCCTAGGAGGGAAGTATAATGCAATTCAGGTCTATCTCAAGAAGCAGAAAAGTATCAAACGTACAATCTAACCTTACACCTAAAGGAGCTAGAAAAGTAACAGCAAAAAAAAAAAAAAAAAAAAAAGCCTAAAGCCAGGAGAAATGGGAAAATAATAAAGATTAGAACAAATAAACAGTATAGAAAAAAACAAAAAAACAGCCAGTAAGAGCTGGCTCCTTGAAAGAATAAACAAAATTGATAAACCCCTACCCAAACTTATCAAAAAGAAAAGAAAAAGGACCCAAATAGATACAATCACAAATGAAAGAGGAGAGATCACAACCAGAACCACAGAAATACAAACGATTATAATACTGTGAAAAATTGTGTGTAAACAAACTGGGCAAACTGGAAGGAATGGACAAATTCCTAGATACTCAGACACTACCAAAACTCAAACAGGAAGAAATAGAAAATTTGAACAGTTCCATAACCAGTAAAGAAATTGAACCAGTTATAAACTTCTCTCAAAAAACAAGAGTCCTGGGCCAGATGGCTTCCCAGGGGAATTCTACCATTTAAATAAGAGTTAACACCTATTCTTCTCAAACTGTTCCAAAAAAAGAAATGGAAAGAAAGCTTCCAGATTCATTCTATGAAGCCAGCATTACCTTGATTCTAAAACCAAACAAAGAACCCACTAAAAAAGGACAATTACAGGCCAATAATATCCCTGATGAACCTGGATGCAAAAATTCTCAACAAGATACTAGCAAATTGAATGCAACAGTCAATTAAAAGAATTATTCACCATGATCAAGTGGGATTTATTCCTAGGTCGCAGGGCTGGTTCAATGTTCACAAATCAATCAACATGATACACCACATTAATAAAAGAAAAGAACCACATTATCCTCTCAATAGATGCAGAAAAAGCATTTGACAAAATACAGCATGCTTTCTTGATAAAAACCCTCAAGAAATCAGGGATAGAAGGAGCATACCTCAACATACTAAAAGTCAAATATGAAATACCCACAGCTAAAATCAATTCTCAATGGGGAAAAACAGAGAGCTTTCCCCCTAAGGTCAGGGAAATGACAAGGATGTCCACTTTCACCACTGTTGTTCAACATAGTACTCCAAGTTCTAGCCTCTGCAATCTGACAACAAAAAGAAATAACAGGCATTACTGGGGTACCAGGGTGACTCAGTCGGTTGAGTGTCTGACTTGGACTCAGGTCATGATCTCACAGTTCATGAGTTCGAGCCCCACATCGGCCTTGCTGCTGTCACTGCAGAGCCCACTTTGGATCCTCTGTCCCTTCTCTTTCTGCCCCACCCCCACTCATGCACTCGCTTGCTCTCTCTCAAAAATAAACATTAAAAAAAAGGAAGGAAGGAAGGAAGGAAGGAAGGAAGGAAGGAAGGAAGGAAGGAAG
>NW_024412427.1:26259571-26300114 GCF_014898765.1 Herpailurus yagouaroundi | reverse complement strand
AAGGAAGGAAGGAAGGAAGGAAGGAAGGAAGGAAGGAAGGAAGGAAGAAAGAAAGAAAGAAAGAAAGAAAGAAAGAAAGAAAGAAAGAAAGAAAGAAAGAAAAGTTATCTTTTCTTAGCAAGGGAGAAATTAGCAAGGGAGAAATCAAACTTTCACTCTTCACAGATGATAGAATATTCTATGTGGAAAAAAAAAAAAGACTCCACCAAAAAGCTCCTAGAACTGACACATGAATTCAGCAAGGTTGCAGGATATAAAATCAATGTACAGAAATTGGTTGCATTTCTTTTTTTTTTTACTTTTTTATTTTTTATTTTTTAAAATTTACATCCAAGTTAGTTAGCATATAGTGAAACAATAATTTCAGGAGTAGATTCCTTAATGCCCCTTACCCATTTAGCCCACCCCCCCTCCCACAACCCCTCCAGCAACCCTCAGTTTGTTCTCCATATTTATGAGTCTCTTCTGTTTTGTCCCCCTCCCTGTTTTTATATTATTTTTGTTTCCCTTCCCTTATGTTCATCTGTTTTGTCTCTTAAAGTCCTCATATGAGTGAAGTCATATGATTTTTGTCTTTCTCTGACTAATTTCACTTAGCGTAATACCCTGTAGTTCCATCCACATAGTTGCAAATGGCAAGATTTCATTCTTTTTGATTGCCAAGTAATACTCCATTATATATATATATATATATATATATATATATATATATACACACACACACACACACACACACACACACACACCATCCGTTGGTGGACATTTGGGCTCTTTGCATACTTTGGCTATTGTTGACAGTGTTGACGGGGGGTGCATGTGTCCCTTCGAAACGGCACACCTGTATCCCGTGGATAAATGCCTACTAGTGCAATTGTTGGGTCGTAGGGTAGTTCTATTTTTAGTTTTTTGAGGAACCTCCATACTATTTACCAGAGTGGCTGCACCAGCTTGCATTGCCACCAACAATGCAAAAGAGATCCTCTTTCTCTGCATCCTCGTCAACATCTGTTGTTGCCTGAGTTGTTAATGTTAGCCATTCTGACAGGTGTGAGGCCGTATCTCATTGTGGTTTTGATTTGTATTTCCCTGATGATGAGTGGTGTTGAGTATTTTTTCATGTGTCAGTTGGCCATCTGGATGTCTTCCTTGGATAAGTGTCTATTCGTGTCTTTTGTCCATTTCTTCACTGGATTGTTTTTTGGGTGTTGAGTTTAATAAGTTCTTTATAGATTTTGGATACTAACCCTTTATCTGATATATCATTTGCAAATATCTTCTCCCATTCTGTCAGTTGCCTTTTAGTTTTGCTGATTGTTTCCTTCACTGTGCAGAAGCTTTTTATTTTGATGAGGTCCCAGTAGTTCATTTTTGCTTTTGTTTCCCTTGCCTCCAGAGACATGTTGAGTAAGAAGTTGCTGCAGCCAAGGTCAAAGAGGTTTTTGCCTGCTTTCTCCTCAAGGATTTTGATGGATGCCTGTCTTACATTTAGCTCTTTCATCCATTTTGAGTTTATTTTTGTGTATGGTGTAAGAAAGTGGTCCAGGTTCATTCTTATGCATGTTGCTATCCAGTTTTCCCAGCACCACTTGCTGAAAGACTGTCTTTATTCCATTGGATATTCTCTCCTGCTTTGTCAAAGATTAGTTTGCCATATGTTTGTGGGTCCATATCTGGGTTCTCTATTCTGTTCCACTAATCTGAGTGTCTGTTCTTGTGCCATGGCTGCATTTCTATACACCAATAATGAAACAGCAGAAAGATAAATCAAGGAATCAATCCCATTTACAATTTACAACTGCACCAAAAACCATACCCAGGAATAAACCTAACCAAAGAAGTAGAAGAGCTTTGTACTAAACACTATAGAAAGCTTATGAAAGAAATTGAAGAAGATATAAAGAAATGGAAAAACATTCCATGCTCATGGATTAGAAGAACAAATGTTGTTAAAATGTTGATACTACCCAAAGCAATCTACACATTCAATACAATCCCTATCAAAATAACACCAGCATTCTTCACACAGCTTGAACAAACAATTCTAAAATTTGTATGGAACCAGAAAAGACCCCAAATAGCCAAAGTAAAAAGAAAACCAATGCTGGAAGCATCACAATTCCAGACTGAAAACTGTATTACAAAGTGTAATCATCAAGACAGTATGGTATTGTCCTAAAAACATACACATAGATCAGTGGAATAGAATAGAGAAGCCAGAAATGGACCCACAAATGTATGGCCACCTAATCTTTGATAAAGCAGGAAAGAAGAAGGAAAAAAGAAAGATGTGGAAAAAAGACAGTTTCTCCAGCAAATGGTGCTGAGAAAACTGGACAGCAACATGCAGAAGAATGAACCTGGACCACTTTCTTACACCATACACAAAAATAAACTCAAAATGGATAAAACACCTAAATGTGAATAAGGAAACCCTCAAAATTCTACAGGAGAAAATAGGCATCAACCTCTTTAACCTCAGCTGTGGCAACTTCTTACTATACAGATCTCCAGAGGCAAGGACAACAAAAGCAAACATGAACTATGGGACCTCATTAAGATAAAAAGCTTTTAACATTGAAGGAAACAACCAACAAAACTGAAAGGCATCTATGGAATAGGAGAAGACATATCAGATAAAAGGTTACTATCCAAAATCTATAAAGAACTTAAAACTCAACACCCAAAAAACAAATAATCCAGTGAAAAAATGGGCGGAAGACACAAATAGACACTTTTTGAAAGAAGACACATGAACGTGAAAAGATGCTCAACATCACTCATCAGAGAAATACACATCAAAACCATGATGAGATATCACCACAGACCTGTTAAAATGGCTAAAATTAACAACTCAGGAAACAACAGATGTTGACAGGGATGTGGAGAAAGGGGAAGACTTCTGCTTTGCTAGTGGGAATGCAAACTGGTGCAGCCACTCTGGAAAACAGTATAGAGGTTCTTCAAAAAATTAAAAGCAGAATTATCCTATGACCCAGCAATAGCACTAGTATGTATTTATCCAAAGGATACAAAAGCGCTGATTTGAAAGGGCACATCCAGCCCAATGTTTATAGTAGTGTTATCAACAATAGCCAAATTATGGAAAGAGCCCAAATATCCATCAACTGATGAATGGATTAAGAAGATGTGGTATATACTATGACCCAGCAATAGCACTGCTAGGAATTTATCCAAGGGACACAGGAGTACTGATGCATAGGGGCACTTGTACCCCAATGTTCATAGCAGCACTCTCAACAATAGCCAAATTATGGAAAGAGCCTAAATGTCCATCAACTGATGAATGGATAAAGAAATTGTGGTTTATATACACTATGGAATACTACGTGGCAATGAGAAAAAAATGAAATATGGCCTTTTGTAGCAACGTGGATGGAACTGGAGAGTGTGATGCTAAGTGAAATAAGCCATACAGAGAAAGACAGATACCATATGGTTTCACTCTTATGTGGATCCTGAGAAACTTAACAGGAACCCATGGGGGAGGGGAAGGAAAAAAAAAAAAAAAAGAGGTTAGAGTGGGAGAGAGCCAAAGCATAAGAGACTGTTGAGAACTGAGAACAAACTAAGGGTTGATGGGGGGTGGGAAGGAGGAGAGGGTGGGTGATGGGTATTGAGGAGGGCACCTTTTGGGATGAGCACTGGGTGTTGTATGGAAACCAATTTGACAATAAATTTCATATATAAATAAAAAAAAAAGAAGATGTGGTATATAGATACAATGGAATACTACTCAGTGATCAAAATGAATGGAATCTTACCATTTGCAACAACATGGGTGGAACTAGAGTATATTATGCTAAGTGAAATAAGTCAGAGAAAGACAAAAATTATATGATTTCACTTATTTGTGGAATTTAAGAAACAAATAGATGAACAAAGGGGCAACAAAGAAAAAATAAGACAAAAACAGAGGGAGGCAAACCATAAAAGACTCTTAAATACAGAGAACACACTGAGCATTGCTGGAGGGGAGATGGGTGGGGAAGTGATGAGCATTATGGAGGGCACTTCTTAAGATGATCATTGGGTGTTATACATAAGTGATGAATCACTGATTTTACTCCTGAAACCAATAATACCACAGTATGTTAACTAACTTTAATCTAAACAAATATTTTTTTTCAATTTTTAAACATTTAAAACTATTGATCCCTATAAAGTCCACTTGAATCCACTTACAGCAAGGATTTCATCTGAAAAAGGTATTTGGAAAAAATATAAGAGTAAGCTATCTTTATGTTACATTTAACAAAATGTAGTTATAACTGTAACTAAGATCATTTTATTTTTTTTTATTTTTTTTAATTTTTTTTCAACGTTTTTATTTATTTTTGGGACAGAGAGAGACAGAGCATGAACGGGGGAGGGGCAGAGAGAGAGGGAGACACAGAATCAGAAACAGGCTCCAGGCTCTGAGCCATCAGCCCAGAGCCTGACGCGGGGCTCGAACTCACGGACCGCGAGATCGTGACCTGGCTGAAGTCGGACGCTTAACCGACTGCGCCACCCAGGCGCCCCACTAAGATCATTTTAAAAGAAAGAATAAACCAGCAACAGATTTTTGTTGGCTTTTCTAAAATTACTTCACGATAGTATGATAGAACACCTGTCAATTCACATTTAACACTTAAAAGACAGTAATAAATATCATCTAAGAGAACTATTCCAGGGTTTCATCACTTTTCCAAAAGATCTTATTCCTTTGCTATACCAGTCCTATTGAAGCATTATATCATAATGCTTGCAAATTTTCTGTTTCAGTTGTAAACTGCCAAATGTCCCTTTATCGGTGCCTTTACATGTGATTCACTAAATTCTCCACTATCATTTAAACCAACTTCATGAAATCTCGCTCTCAAAATTTTCTATTTTTTATAGTCAACATGCATTGTAATGTTTAAGGTCTGAAATCGTTTAAAAGCACACACACATTTACCACATCCATTAATCACTAAGAGAATGGTAAAAATTTGATAGGATAAGCAAAGGTAAGAAATTGTGTTATATTAATCTGAGTGAAGACTAATTTTATATATATCTACTTTTCTAGGGAATGTTTTCATATCATGCTTACTTTAATTCTCCATAAAACCTGGAAAGATGTAGATTATAAATAATCCGGTAAAAACCTCTGTGGAAATCCAGAAAAGCAGTCAGTATTGAAAACACCTGTCAGAAGATAGCTAGCAAGCCCCATTAGACTGGGTATCAGAAAGATCAGGAATAGAGCTATATATGCTGGGGGAAAACGGCTGGTAAAAGCACAGGGTGTCACTGTGTGCTGAGCTTGCCAGTGAGGTGGGAGACACTCCAAAAGCAAGTCAGCTAAGTCAGGCAGTTAGGAAAACAATTCTGAAAAACACAATCACAATTTCAAAATTCTAATATGTTTATGTTTTAGTATAATGAACATTTACTATAGGTACCAAGGAGTTTTGCATACATTTTTTCCATTAAATCTTCACAAAAGCCCTATGAAGTAAGCAATATCATCATCATTTACAAAGAAGGCAATGGAAGCTTAAAAATGCCAGTTCTCCTGGGTCCCTAGAGCTAGCAAGCAGCTGAGTTGGAATTTGAACCCAGGGATCTGACCTTCAAATCGATCCTTTGAATTATTATGCTGCAGAGCTTTGTATCTTATATTGTTTTAATTTAATTTTATTATCATAATTTTACAAATTAAAGAAACATATCTACATTTCATTATATATGTGTATATATGTGTATCTATATTTCATTATATATGTGTACATAACATACATACATACACACACACAGATGCACACACATTTGCTTTAAGGACATATTATCAATACTTCTATCCTCAGCATCTAGCAGCATCTTCTAGACCGTAGACATTCAATAAATACTGCTTGAATTAAATTGTTGGTCACATCCATAATTACATTAATGTTTCATCCAACAGCAGATGCACAGCAACCAATTATACCATTCCTTTGGGATTAAGTTTGACTTTATTTCCAAGAATAGACTGAGGAGAAATGAGCCACTCCCTATTTAAACAGAACTTCTGGAGAAGAAGAAAGCAGGGTGTTTTAACATCTCAGAGTGGTTCAGAACATGTAAAAGCTTTCAGAGAACCCATACCTCTTTTCCAATTCTATTTCCAATTAAGAAATACTTCTTAATTGTTTTGTGATTTCTAGCTACTGAAGCCATGATTTCAAGAAGTCTCCATCATAAAGTAAAGGAGTAAAACGCTATGTACCATCCCTACACAATAATGCATTCAATTCACTCAACAAGTTGTTATTGAATATCTACATATCAGATGCAGTTCCAAACACTGTGTATCTATATGATACATAAGATACCTACACTCATGGATTGGACACTCTAGTGAGATACAAAAAATAGTTAACAGCCAAAACAAACAAGTGGCACGCTCAAAAGTGTTTGCACAGAAAAGGAAATCATCAACAAAATGAAAAGTCAACCTTTTCATTGAATGAGAGAAAATTTTGCAAAACAGATATATATCTGATAAGGGGTTAACATCCAAAATATACAAGGAACTCACACAACTTAACAGTGAAAAAAAAACTAATTTAAAAATGGGTGAAAGACCTGAATTTTACAAGATGATTTGATATATGTATACATTGTGAAAGGAGTCCCACCACTGAGTTAATTAATCCACCCATCACCTCACATGATTGTGTGTGTGTGTGTGTGTGTGTGTGTGTGTGTGTGTGTGTGTGTGTATGGAAACTCTTAAACTCTACTCTTAGAAAATTTGATTATATGATACAGTATTAGCAACTACAGTCACCAATTATACATCAGATCCCCAAATCTTATTCATTTTATAGCTGCAAATTTATATTATTTACCAGATTCTTTCCCATTTCCTCTACCCACTAGCCACCAATGGCAACCTCCATTCCACTTTCTGTTTCTAGGAGTTAGACTTTTTTTTTTTTTTTTTACATTCTACATGTAAGTGATACTATGCAGTATTTATCTTCCTCTGCTTGACTTATTTCATTTAACACAATCTCTTCTAAGTTAATCCATGTTGTCACAAATTGCAGAATTCCTTCTTTTTTAAAGCTGAATATTCCATATATATACGTATATATATTCCATATATATACGTATATATATATGCATACACACACTCATATATACACATCTTCTTTATATATTTATACACACACATAAAATATAAATATATTTTAGCCCATTATATATATTTACATTTTTCTCATGACATATACAATACGTAACACATTTTCTTTATTCATCCATCAATTAACACTTAAAATTGTCATAATAGCCAAACAACCTACTTCTTAATTATATATCAACAGATCTGAAAAAGAAGGATATTCTAAAGACATTCTTAAGGGGGACAAAAAAAGGAAGAAGATTTGAATAGACATTTCTCCAAAGATCTACCAACAGCCAGTAAGCGCATGAAAATATGCTAATCATCCTCAGTCATTTGGGAAATGCCACTAAAACCACAATGAGATACCACTTCACTAGGATGGCTTTAATTTTTTTTAAAAAATGCAAAATAATAAGTGCAGGCAAGGATGTGGAAAAGTGGAAAACAGTGGAACCTTCATACATTGCTGGTGGGAACGTACAATTTTGTGGGTACAATGGAACACAGTTTGGCAGTTCATCACAAAGTTAAACACAGTTAACATACAACCCAGCAATTCTACTGTTCTCTTTGCTTCCTCCAATTTTTGTTAATTTATTTTATTAATAAATTTGTTGTTCTGTCATTTCTTGACTATGTTATTACCAGAGTAGAATAAAAATGAGGAAAGTTTTTGCTAAATACTGGTTTCTTGCTTTTCTTCATATTCTAAAAATTGAGCTATAATTCAAATACCACAAAATTCACCCTTTTAACACATACATTTTACTGGTTCATAGTATATTCATAAAGTTGTACCATTTCACCACTTCCAGAATGAAGAGAATCAAAAACATATTTGCACAAAAACTTACACATAAATGGTCATAGAAGAATTATTCATGATAGCCAAAAAGTGGTAACAACCAAAATGTGCAGCACCTGATTAATGACATTTTGGTATATGCATACAGTAGGAATATTATTTAGCCATAAAAAGAAATGAAGGAGGTGGGGAGTAAGTAAAAGATGGTCAAAGGTACAAACTTCTAGTTATAATATAAATAAGTTCTAGGGATGTAATATATGCATGGTGACTACAGTTAACAATACTGTATGGCACACTTGAAATGTACAAGAGAATAGATCTTAAAAGTCCTCACTGCAAGTAAAAAAAATTGTGACTCTGTGGTGACAAATGTTAACTGAACTTACCATGGTAATCACTTCACAATATACACACATAGCAAATCATTATGTTGTATACCTTAAACTAATACAAAATGACATGTCAATTATATCTCAATAAAACTGGGGGGGGGGGAGATAAAGCATGGATACATGCTACAATGTGGATGAACCCTGAAAACATTACACTAAGTAAAAGAAGTCAGACACAAAAGGCTACAGATTATGTAATTCTATTTATATGAAATGTCCAGAATTAGCAAGTGCATGGAGACAGACAGTAGATTAGTGGTTGTTAAGAGCTAGGAAATGAGGAATGGGAAGGCACAGTTAAAAGGTGAAGGATTTCTTTTCAGGTGATAAATATGTTTCGGAATTTTACAGTGGTAATACTTGCAAGACATTGTGAATATACTAAAAACTACTAAAATGTACACTGTAAAAGGGTGAATTTTGGAAAAGGTAAATTATATCGCAAGTTTTTAAAAATATGAAGAAAACAAAGTAATCAGAACCTAACAAAAATTTTCCTCATTATTTTCTCTACCTTAATAATCAGAGTCAAGAAATGGCAGAATAACAAATTAGAAAATAAATTAACAAAAATTATAGAAAGTAAAGAGAAAAGTTACCTTTCTCTACAAATTTTCAGATAGAAAACATGTGTTTCACCTAAGCCAAAATACAATTAACATGATAGCCATACCAAATTACTAGTCTGTTTTACAGTACATATGTGAAATAATTTTAACACATCCAACACTGGCCACTTGATTTATACTGTAATTTCTACACATAATCTCTAATATTGAAGCAGTTTATCATTTTTACTCCTTTAAGATGCAGCAGAAATTATAATGGCATTTCTACTCTGCCACTAGCCTCTGCATTCATAAGCCAGTATGATTTCAAACCAGCATAAACAGGAAAATAACAATAAACAAAGGGAAATAATGAAATATTAATTACTTCAACATTTACTTTTCTATGGCAGCTTTATTGCTTCAGAATTATTCTTAGACTGCAAAGAGATAATCAAGACCCTGAATAATACCTCAGGCAATTTTAATAACCTGTATACATTATATATTTATATTAATATTTATATAATATATAATACTTATATATTAAATATACTTATTTCTTAAAGAAAACTTCAACAAAGGAATAAAAGCAGATGAAAATCTCAGCAGTTGTATTCTTTATAATACCACTGAATAATACATTCCAGTTTAACCAAGTGGCCAGTTTGGGAGTAGTAGCTCAATGTTCTCAAAATAGACTATCAGCAAGAGTAAACCTGAAATGTATCCAAAAACATTTCCATAATGAACCAGAAATTTGTCTTCCAAAAAATGCTCTCTGCATTAAACCTGTGGGGGTCATATGTTCCGATTCAAGTGGCAAGAATTCAGTTATAATAAGCAGCCAATTCTCCATCTTTCTTTTTTTTTTTCACTAGGACTGCTGCTTAACTATCTTGTAATACTCAATAACAGTCTAAAAAAAAAGGCCATTAAATTTCTAATTTGATTTATAGAGACAGAAAGCAGAATAGTGTCTTCCAGCCCCATCTGACCAGAAGGGTTGGTGACAACTCCTAGAAGCAGTATGGCCTAGTAGTGCTCAAACTGAGAGGCAGGCAGGCACAGCTGATCACCCCCAGAGCAAAGCCAGTACCAGGCATGGAGCATTCCCATGGTGTATGCAGCCCAGGCAATTAATTCATAGCCAAGGCTAAGGGTAGCTGCTGGCCCCCAACTAGAACCCATTTGGGAAATTGAGAGTAGTTGAGCAGGATGGGAGATGCCTCTCAGGCAAGGTTGCTGCTAAATAATCCCACCTGCTGTAGAGAGGGTCTTTTGCCTCCCTATGACCAGAAGGACTGGGGTGACAACTCTTGGAAGTTGTGTGGCATAGTGGCACTTGAGCCAGAGGTGGGCAGGCAAAGCTAATAGTTGGCAGAGCAAAGCCAGTGGCCCTGTTCAGTCAGAGAACTTGGGGTGTGAGTCAGCTTGAGTTAAAACAAGAGTTTTACCAGCTTTAAAGTTGCTTCTCCCATTACACCTGGGCAGGGAATCTAATTCATGGTCCTGCTCATCCCTCAATCAACCTTCAGCCTATCAATGTAACCACAGGCATGCTAATAAGCTGCACAGCCATTCAACAGCCCTGTATACAGTGGCATCCACAGTCCGTTATCACGAGAGACCTGCCTTACAACAAATGTTAACAGCAGAACTCTAAAGCAGAAATAAAAGAATGCTAATTAACATCATAAAAAACATTAATAGGTAGTGTAAATCTCATTAAAAGGTAATGATAAATATAGTTAGATTCTGTAAAATAGTAATAGTGGTGAATAATTCACTTACAACTCTAGTTTGAAAGTTAAAAAAAAAAAAGTAACCAGAACTACCATAATCTGGCATTAGTTACACAATATAAACAACATGTAAACTGTTGTAACAGCAATTACCTAAAATGTAAGGAGGAGGAGGAGTCTAACTGTAAAATTTATTAATTCTATCAAACTTAAGTTATCAGTTTAAAGTAGGGTATAATAACTTCAAGATATTTTATGTAAGTCTCATGGTAATAAAAAGGAAAATCCTGTAGCAATTATATAAAAGAACATGCTAAAGAAGTCAAAGCATACTGATACCGAAAGACATCAAAACACACACACGTGCACACACCCACACAACACACACACAAGACAGTAGGATAAGAAGAAACAATATATCCACAAAACATTAACCAAATAGCAATTCCTTACCTACCAATAATTACATAAAATGTAAATGGATTAAATTCCCCCCCCCCGAAAAAAACCAGAATGACTGAATGGCTAAGAAAAATAAGATAGCACAATATGCCATCTACAAAAGAATCACTTTAGCCTTAAAGACACACAAGACTGACAGTGAAGGTATGTAAAAAGACATATCAAGCAAATGGTAAGCAAAAAAAAGCAGAAGTAGCTATACTTCTATCAGACAAAATGGACTTCTAAACTAAAAATGGTAAAAGGATATAAAGAAGGTCACAATATAATGATAAAAGAATCAATATATCAAGAAGGTGTAACAATTGTAAATATTTATGTGGCCAACACTGGAGCACCTAAACGTACAAAGCAAAACAGAGCTACAAGAAGAAAATAAACAGTACTACAATAATTAGGGATTTTAATACCCCCCTGTCAACAATGGATAAATCACCCAGAGATTCCATAAGGAAACAGTGAATTTGAACAACACTATAGACCAAATGAACCTAACAGCTATGTACAAAACATTCTATCCAACAACAAAATACACATTCTTCTCAAGCACACATGGAACATTTTCTAGGATAGACTATATATCAGGCCACAAAATTAATCTCAGAAAATTCAAGAAGACTGAAATCATTTCAAGTATCTCTGACCACAATGGCATGAAACTACAACTAAAAAACAAGGAAAACTAAAAAATTCACAAACATGGAAGTTAACACTCTCTTGAACAATCAATAAATCAAAGGTGAAATTAAAGAGGAAACAGAGGGGCGTGAGTAGCTCAGTCGGTTGAGCACCTGACTTTAGCTCAGGTGATCTCGCTGTTCACAGGATCTCCTGAGTCAATGGGCTCTGTGCTGACAGCTCAGAGCCTGGAGCCTGCTTCTGATTCTTTGTCTCCATCTCCCTCTGCCCCTCCTCCACATTCGCGAGCTCTAGTGAGCACTCTCTCTCTCTCAAAAATAAACGTTGAAAATTTTTTAAAGAAAAAAGAGGAAACAGAAAAGTTTTTTTGAACAAAATGGTAATCTAACATAACCACAACTTCTGAGATGCAGCAAAAGCAGCTCTAAGAGGGAAATCCATAGCAATAAACAAGCAAAAAAAAATCCCAAATAAAACAACCTAACTCTACACTTTAACTAGAATAAGAAGAACAAACAGAGCCCCAAATTAGAAGAAAGGAAATAATAGAGATTAGATCAAAAATAAATGAAATAGAGAACAGAACTATAGGAAAGGTTAACCAAACTAAGATTTGGTCCTTTAAAAAGTTATATAAAATTGACAAACTCTTAGCTAGACTTACCAAGAAAATAAAAGGACCTGAATCAACAAAATTATAAATGGAAAGAAAGACATTACAAATGGATACCACAGAAATTCAAAGGATAATAAGAAGCTATTATGAACAGCTAGGCATCAATATTGGGCAATCTAGAAAAAATGGAATAATTCTTAGAAACATAGAACTTACCAAGACTAAATCAGGAAGAAATAAAAAGTCTGAATAGACCAATACTAGCTAGAGATTGAATAAATAATAAAAAATCTCACAATAAAGTGAAACCCAGAACCAGATGGCTTCACTGGTCAATTTCAACAAGCATTTAAATTAACTATCCTCAAAAGCTTTAAAAAAACTGAACACTAGGGAATATTTCCAAACTTATTTTTTTTTTAATTTTTTTTTTCAACGTTTATTTATTTTTGGGACAGAGAGAGACAGAGCATGAACGGGGGAGGACCAGAGAGAGAGGGAGACACAGAATCAGAAACAGGCTCCAGGCTCTGAGCCATCAGCCCAGAGCCCGACGCGGGGCTCGAACTCACAGACCGCGAGATCGTGACCTGGCTGAAGTCGGACACTTAACTGACTGCGCCACCCAGGCACCCCCCAAACTTATTTTTTAAGGCTAACTTATCCTGACACCAAAACTACTAGAAAACTACAAACCAATATCCCCAATGAATATAGATGCAAAAATTTTCAAAAAATGCTAGCAAGTTCAGCAGCACATTAAAAAGATCATTTGTGGGGCGCCTGCCTGGCTAAGTCAATAAGCATGCAACTATTGATCTCTGGGTTGTGAGCTCAAATCCCATGTTGGGCATAGAGCTTACTTTAAAAAAAAAATGGATCATTTGTCATGATCAAGCAGGATTTACTGCAGTTTCAAGGATGGTTCAAATTATTCAAGTCAATCAATGTGATATATCACATTAACAGAATGGAAGAATCATATAATTATCATCTCAATAGATGCAGAAAAAAAAAACATTTGACAAAAATTCAACACCTATTCATGATAAAAACTCTTAAATTGGGCATAGAATGAACATATCTCAACATAATAAAGCCCATATGTGGCAAGCCCAAAACTAACATCATATTCAATAGTGAAAGGTTGAAAAGATTTTTCTCTAAGATCAAGAACAAGACAAGGGTGCCCACTCTCACAACTCCTATTCAACACAGTGCTACATGCCCTAGCTAGAGCTATAAGATAAGTAAAGAAACAAACAATATCAGAATTGGAAAGTAGGAAGTAAAATTATCTTTCTTTACACAGATGACTTGATTTTGTATGTATAAATCCTAAAGACTCAAACAAAGAACTGCTAGATCTAATCAATGAATTCAGTATAGTTGCAGGATACAAAATTAAAAAACAGAATGTGAAGACATTTCAGTCTGGAATAGAAACCAGTCATGCTAAGCACAGCAAAGTGTAGTGGACAAAAACTCAAAACTCAAAACTCAACCCAAACAACATGAGAAGGTATCCAAGGGCAAGCTATATAATCTATTTCTCAATTTCCTCATATATAAATATAATTAATATTAATGCTTAATTTGGTCATTTTAAGGATCATTGTAAAGCCCTTTAAACAGTGTCTGACACACAATAGGGGCTATATATGTAATTACTATTATTTTCAGAAGAGGAAAAAATATATTTGCAGCTGGTCCAAATATGCTAAATTAGACATGGTTTTTTGGAAGTACAGCTGACCCTTAAATAACACTGTTTTGAATTACACAGTTCCACATATACATGAACTTGTTTGAAAAATACAAGAGTAAATGTATTTTATCTTCTTTATGATTTTCTTAACATTTTTTTCTGTAGTTTACTTTATGCAAAGAATACAACATACAATACATGTAACATATAAAATATGTGTTAATGAACTACTGATGTTATCAGTAAGGCTTCCAGTCCACAGTAGGATATTAGTAGTTAAGTTTTGAGGGAATCAAAAGTTACGTGCATATTTTTGACTGTGTAAGGGATCAATGCCTTTAACAGGCACATTGTTCAAAGGTCAACTATACAAAGAAAGGGAGCAACTGCTGCACCAAGAATGGGGACAAACAAAATGGAAGAAACATTTGTCCCAAGATCTACAAGAGAGAGGTACAAAGGACTACAAAGTCCTACAAAGGACTTCTTACATTTAAAGGCTGTTAATTGTTGGAATATGTGATGCAGGATGACCATCTTTCACACATATGTTTAAAACAGGGTAGATTCCCATCTGTTCAGAACAGTTTAGGTATAATCCTGCCAAAAAAGCAAAAGTTGGATTTTAGAGACCTTCTGTGGTTATTTCAAGTATTAAAAGCTATAAAGAAGAAAGAAGAAATTTTTAGGAAATTCAAATGCAGAGGACTCTGTGCACCACT
This sequence comes from Herpailurus yagouaroundi, assembly GCF_014898765.1. Taxonomy (NCBI): domain Eukaryota; kingdom Metazoa; phylum Chordata; class Mammalia; order Carnivora; family Felidae; genus Herpailurus; species Herpailurus yagouaroundi. The sequence continues at coordinate 26,285,312 of NW_024412427.1, read as the reverse complement.
GTTAAGCCTGTCTTGGAGTTTTTCTCCATTTATGAATCACTTGGCACTGCCCTCATCATCAGCCAGGCTAAATCAAAGCTTCAAAAGGTGCAGTCTGACATCTGCTAATGATCTCTAGGGGAACCCGAAAAGGAGCCATGGCAGGAGTAGTACTTAACCTCCTTCCCTCCTCTCATCAAGAGGTAGAAGTCATTCCTCAATGACTTTGGTTTTGGCTGGCCTATGACAACTTTGACACTGAACATGGGGGAAGGGATATTTTGGGGTTTCTGAGCCTACATATTAAGAATACTTTCATAGCTTCTGCTCTTGCATTCTTGGAGTCCAGAGCCATTATGTAAGAAGTACAGGCTACCTTGGTGGAGAGAAAGGAAGTCACTGGAGAAGCCCTGATACTACAGGAAGAGAGGCCCACCCATCTCTACATCTAAGTCAAGCCTCCAAAAAATCCCAGTCTAGTAGTCCTTGACTACAGTCATGAAAAAAAAAATGTCCAGCTGGGTCAAACAACCACAGAAGGGAGGAAAAATGGTTACTGTTGGCTTAGTACTTTTAACTTTGTAATAATTTTAGACTTAACAGTATTTCAAAATTCATAGAGTTCATATATCCTTCATACCCACTTCCCCGTAATGTTAACAACTTACATAACTATAGTACAATTATCAAATCTAGGAAATTAACATTGGCACAATACTATTGACTCAACTACAGACCTTATTAAAATTTCAACAGTTTTTTTCCTAATGTCCTTTTCCTATTCTAGTACTCAATATGGGATCCCACACTGCATTGTATCACTTTAGTTTTTCCAAACTATGACTATGTCTTTGTCTTTTTTACCTTGACAATTTTTATGACTTCTCTTTTATTTCATGGAATGTCTTTTCATTTTGGCTTGTTGATGTTTTTTCAAGATTAGATTGATATTACTTACTTTTGACAAGATCACCACAAAACTAATACTGTGTCATTCTCATTGCATCACAGCAGGGGTACATGACATTGGTACATGCCTTTTTGCTGATTTTGTTAATCACCTTAACCAAGTAATCAAGGTTATCTATCAGGTTTGTCCAGAGTAACATTGCTATTTTCTCCTCCATAATTGATTAATGTCTTGGGACTTTGAGACTGCAAACATCTAGTTTCTTCTCTTACTTTTGCTTACTGATTTTTCCCATTCTTTCATGGATCTTACCTGCAAGTTAGTACTGTGGTACTGGTGTAATAGTGATGTTGTATTTCCTTAATTCCTTCCACATTTATTAATTGGAATTCTCTTAAGGAAAAGCTGTCTCTTCTCCTTCATTTCTCCAATTATCTATGTAGATCAGTATGGATATTTAATTTAATCTAAGAGTTATACTCTGATATTCCTTCACGTTGGTTCTTGTGTTCTTTTTACTACTTCCTATCCCACCATAAGAAATTCCAGGATCATATGTATTTTCTCTACCCCAGCCCTGAAATGTACCACTTCTGCAAAGAACAATGGTTCCTTTCACTGGAGAATAGTATTTAAAAACCAAGACCTGTTACTAGGTGTGCTCACTACTACTGAAATGTCATTGCTCCAAGGCCCTGTCAGTGAACAGTGCCAAGAAGCTATATATGTATGTATGTGTATATATGTATACTGACCCATGCACATATACACATATATATATGAATACTGACCCATGCATATACACAAATATACAGATATACATATCTGTATGTGTACAGATAAAGATAGTTATCTCTGTCTCTACAGATTTACCTACGTTCATACTGAAATTTATTAAAAGGTTCATTAGCCTTGTCCTTTCCTTATTTGTTACTTCCTTCTCTGATAATGAGAGCCAGGTTTCTTCCTATCTACCTAGAATTCATTTGGTCACATGTTCAATCCTAAAGCAGTTAACAAACTGTTAACTCATACCTCTGAAAAAAATCATACCTAATAAACAGGACACAATATTTGTTTATTCTAGTCAAAATACTTTTTTTCCCCAAAGTTACTTAGATCAGTTCTTTTGGTTCCCATCTTGTTCAATATGGTTATTTTATTCATCTGTGATAAAATTAGGTTCATTTGTTACCATGTGTATTCATTTGGGTAACCCTGCCCATAATCCTGGTTGATTTCAAGATTTCTTTTATTTATCATGTAAAACATTACTCAGATTCTAAGAGTCAAAGCTAAAGCAAAACAAAAAACAAAAAAAGTATATCCTCCTCATCCTCATAACTGTTCTCATTGCCCTATTTATCTCACTTCCATCCACCACCTATAGATAACTTTTGAGATTATGATTTATCACTCCTGTATTTCTTCTGCACAAATGAACAGAACACAAATATATTTTATCCTATCTTCTTTCTTACATTAATGATAGCAATGTATATTCTTTTTAATTTTCTTATAACAGTATATACTATAAACAATTCCAAATATGTTCACAGATATATTCATCATTATTTTTTATAGTTGCATAATATTCTATGGAATTAATATGTAATATATCTTAATTTATTCAACCATTCTCCTATGTAAGGACATTCAGGTTATTTCTAATATTTTGCAATTACAGATATAATGCTGTAGTAAATAGCCTCCTAAATATCCATTTTCCTATTTTTGGAGGCATATCATCATCATCATCACTGGTTCTTATGACTGGAACTTTGGGGTCAAAAGATAAATATGTAGTTTTGTTAAGTATTACCAAATTTTCTTTCAGAGGATTTTATCAGTTTGAATTCCTACTAGCAACATGTGGGAACAACTGTTTCCCTTCAGCCTCATTGACAGAATATCACTTAAAAATTTTTTTTCCTCTAAAATGTGAGAAATATTTTAGTTTTAAGTTGTATTTCTCCAATTATGAGTGAGTTTGAAGTTTCTTTTTTCATATGTTTATCATATATTCATGTTGCTTTTTGTGAATTATCCATGCTCTTTTCCTACTTTTCTATAGGATGTTTGGTCTTTTGTCCCTCCATTTTTAGAAGTTCTTTGTATAAATGGAAAGATACCATACTTATGGATTGGAGTAACTTATACTGTTAAAATGTCCATAGTACACAAAACAGTCTACAGATTCAAGGCAATCCCTATCAAAATATCAATAGTATTTTTCATAGAACTAGAACAAATAATCCTGAAGTTTTTAAGGATGCACAGGAGACACTGAATAGCCAACACAATTTTCAGAAAGAAGAACAAAGCTGGAGGCATCGCAATCCCAGACTTAAAGATATACTACAAAGCTACAGTAATCAAAACAGTATGATACAGCACAAAAATAAACACACAGATTAATGAAACAGGATAGAGAGCCCAGAAATAAACCCACATTTATATGGTCAATTGTTCAACAAAGAAAGCAAGAATATACAATGGGGAAAAGAAACCCTTCAATAAATGGGTGTTGGGAAAACTGGGCATCCATACAAGTGGACAGCCAGAAAATTCCTACAGGAAAACACAGGCAGTAATTTCTTGTACATTAGCCTTAGCAACATTTTTTCTGGATATGTCTCCTAGGAAAGCAAATAAAAGAAAAAACAAAGGAGGGGTATTACATCATGAAAAAGGGGTCAATCCTTTGAAAAGACTTAACAATTCTCAATGTATATGTACCTAACAACATAGCATCAAAATACATGAGGCAAAAACTAACATAACTGCAAGAAGAAATAGATGAATTTACTATTATAGCTGGAGATTTCAACACTCCTCTATCAGCAATTGAGAAATCTAGTAGGCAGAAAATCAAGGATATAGTTGAACTAAACATGCATCCATTTATATGGATCTAATTGACATTTATAGAATAGTTCACCCATCAACAGCAAAATACACATTCTTCCTAAGTGCACATGAAACATTCACTGAAACAGACCACATTCTGCACCATAAAACACACCTTAACAATTATAAAATATAAATCATCCAAAATATGCTTTCAGACTACAATGGAATTAAACTATAAATCAGTAACAGCTGAGCTAGAAAATCCCCAAATAAATAGATTAAGCAACACATTTCTAAATACATAGGTAAAAGAATGTATCAACAGAAAATAAAAATATGTTGAACTAAATAATAAAATAACAGCTATCAAAATATCTAGGATGCAGCAAAAACAGTGCTTAGAAGGAAATTTATACTATTGTATGTATATATTTAGAAAAGAAGTACCTAAAACTAATTATCTAACCTTCCACATTAGTCAACTAAAAAAAGTAAATTAAATCTAAAATAAGAAGAAATTATAATAACCAAAGCAAAAATAAATAAAATTGAAAACAGAAAATCAGTAGACAAAAATAAACAAAACCAAAACTGGTTCTGTGACAGTATCAACATTTATAAACTCCTATGCAGCTAACTGAGAAAAACAAAAGACAAGACACAAATTACTAATATCAGAAATGGAAGAGGAGAGATCACTACTGTTCCCACAGATAATAAAAGATTAATAAGAGAGCATTATAAACAACTTTATGTCCACAGATCTGGTAATTAGGGGGGAAAAAAGGACCAACTCTCTGAAAGACACAATGTATAAATAAAACTTCTACAAGGAGATTTAGACAATCTGAATAAACTTATGTCTAGAAAGTAGTAGATTGAATAATCACCCTCTAAAACAGTAAGCACCAGTCCCAGATTAATTTACTGGTGAATTCTACCACTATCTAAGGGAAAAACAGTATCAATTCTCTACAACTTTTTCCGGAACATACAATCAAAGAAAATACTTCCTAACTCATTCTATGCAGTCAGCATTACCCTAATACCAAAACCAGAAAAAAAAACATTATGAGAAAAGGTATCTACAGACAAATACCTCTCAGAAATAGGGATGTGAAAATCCTCCACAAAACATTCAGCAATCTGAATCCAACAATGTATAAAAAAAAAAAAATGTACACTACACCCAAAGTTGGATTTATTCCAGGTATGTAGTGCTGGTTCAACATTAAAAAAATAAATAAATAAAAATAAATCAATGAATCTATGGGTGCCTGGGTGGCTCGGTCAGTTAAGCATCCAACTTGATTTCAGCTGTCATGATATCACAGTTCGTGTGTTCAAGCCCTGCATCAGGCTCTGTGCTCATGCCACGAAGCTTGCTTGGGATTCTCTCCTCCCTCTCTTTCTGTCTTTCCCCCACTCTGTCTCCCAAAAATAAGTAAATAAACATTTTTAAAAATCAATCAATCTAATAATCACATTAGCACAATAAAGAAGTAAAAATCACATCATATTACTAGAGGCAAGAAAAGTATTTAACAAAATCCAAAACCCATTCATGATAAAAATGAGAAAACACTCTCAGAAAACTAGCAGAAGATAAACTTCCTGAACTCAATAAAGAACATGTACCAAAAAATCCCTATAGTTAGCATCATACTTAGTGATGAGAAACTAGATGCTTTCTTGAGATGAGGAACATGAAAACCATGTTTCATCTCACCACTCCAATTCAACATAATACTGGAAGGAAGACCAATAAAATCAAAAATATACAAATTAGGAATAAATAGTATTTTCTGTTCATAAATGACACAATTTCTATGTAGAAATTCCCAAAGAATCAATAACAAAAAGTTTCTTAGAACTAATCAGTTGCAGCAAGGTTACAGGATACAAAGGTTAATATATTAAAGTCAATTACTTTCTGATATACTAGCAATGAACAAATGGAATTTGCAACTAAAACATAATTTACTATTTACATTAGTACACAAAAATAAAATACTTGGGTATAAATCTAACAATATAGGTACAAGATATATATGGAGAAAGTTGCAACTTTTAGGTGAAAGAAATAAAAAAGTGAATACATATTCCATGTTCATGGATAAGAGGACTCAATATTGTCAAGATGTCAGTTTTTTCCAACTCAACATGTAGATTCATTGCAATCCCAAAACCTCAGTTATTTTATGGATACTGACTATAACTGTAAAGTTTATGTCAAAAGGAAAAAAGACACATAATAGCTAACCCATATTGAAAAAGGACAAAGAGTACAATTTAAGACATACTATAAGTTACAGTAATCAAGACAATGTGACCATGATTAAGGAATAAACAAATAGATCAGAGGAGCAAAACAGAGTCTAGAAATACAACCTCCACAAACACAGTCACTGATTTTTGACAAAAGAGTAAAGACAATACAGTGAAGAAAGGATAGTCTTTTCAACAAACAGTACTAGAAGAACTAGCCATCCACATGCATTAAAAAAAAAAAAAATCTAGATCTTACATCACTCACAAAAATTAACTCAAGATGGATCATAGCCTTAAATAGAAAATGCACAACTATAAAACTTCTAGGAGGGGCGCCTGGGTGGCGCAGTCGGTTAAGCGTCCGACTTCAGCCAGGTCACGATCTCGCGGTCCGTGAGTTCCAGCCCCGCGTCGGGCTCTGGGCTGATGGCTCAGAGCCTGGAGCCTGTTTCCGAGTCTGTGTCTCCCTCTCTCTCTGCCCCTCCCCCGTTCATGCTCTGTCTCTCTCTGTCCCAAAATAAATAAATAAACGTTGAAAAAAAAAAAACTTCTAGGAAATAACATAGGAGAAAATCTAGGTGATCTTGGTTTGGTTTGGACTTGATCTGGGTTTGGCAAGGACTTCTTTAAATACAACAAAAGCATGATCCATGATTGAAAAAAATGATAAGGTGAACTTCATTAAAATTAAAACTTCTGCTCTATAAAAGACACTGTTAAAAAATGAAAATGCAAACCAAAGATTAGCATAAACATCTGATAAAATACAGCTATCCAAAATATACAAGAACTCTTAAAACTCAACAATAAGAAAACAATAATTCAATGAAAACGTGAGCTAAAGATCTGAATAGATATTTCTCCAAGGAAGGCATTCAGGTGGCACATAAGCACATGAAAAGATGTTCAACATTATACGTCATTAGGGAATTGCAAATTAAACCAGCAATAGATATCACTACATATATAATAGAATGATTAAAACCCAAAATACTGACAACACCAAATTGTGGCAAGGATGTGTATTAACAGGAACTCTCACTCACTGCTGGTAGAAATGCAAAATGTTACAGCCACTTTCAAAGGCTGATGGGCAGTAAAATGGTATAGCCATTTTCAAAAACTGATTGGCAGTTTCTTACAAAGCTAAACATAGTGTTGCCATATGATCTAGAAATCACACTCCTTGGTATTTACCCAAATAAGTTGAAAATTTATGTTCAAACAAAAACTGGCACTAAAACTATAAAACTCTTAGAAGAACATGTAGAAGGAAAGCTTTATAATGTCAGATTTGGCAAGATTTCCTGGATATAACACCAAAGCATAGGGAACAAAAGTAAAACTAAAAAAAAGACAAATTGGATGACATCAAAATTTAAAACTTCTGGGCAAAGGAAACAACTAACCGCATAAAAAGATAACCGATGGAAATGAACAACGTATCTGTAAATCATGTATCTGATAAGGAATTAGTATTGAGACTATACAAAGAACCCCACACACACACACCCAGAAATGCTGGAGCAGAAGAATACAATAAAATTCAAAAATGCAATAGAACATAGGAAATCAAATAGCTATGTCCTGGTTAAGGAGATTATAGGGAATACATTATAATGCTTTCTGGCCCTGCTGAAAACAGCAGACCAGTATCTAGTTAATGTGTATTTAGGGGTTGCATCCTGTCTGTGTTCATGAATTCCTTAGACCATGTTATCTATGGAATATCTTATTTTGTCTTCCACCCTGCTTTCAGAATCTGCTCTTCTGTAGTCTTGGGAACACCTTGTTTATTTGCACACTTCCTCTACGTTCCTACTGGCACATAGCCACTGACATTTTGCACAATGTTTTCCCTATAATGTATGCCTATAAATACAGGAGCTTAAGAGCAGCTCAGGGAGACTTCCCTTAGCCTCCCTCTCACATCTCTTGACTTGCATGGAGTCTTGAGTAACCCTTTCTGCTGCCCTTGGCTTTGCTGGACAAAGCTGAAAGCCAAACCCACAATTGGTGACCCCAACATGACCGTAATAGCCTCAAAAGGAAGACTTTCCAGTAGCAGAATCTACACACTCAGGAGAAGAAAGTGAAATTGTCTGGACTTCAAACAGACCTCATCCCGGTAAGGGATAGCAGGACCCCCTTGGGATAGCTGCCAACATATCTAGTTTTCAGTGAGAGTATTTCTTTTCTCCAAAAAATGACAAAGGAACAGCTATTACATCTAAAAACTTTACAGCAGCTTTTAAAGGTGGCTCATTGCACTGTTAAAAAAGATCAATTAAGTAAATTGTTACAAACAATGCAAGACACCTGTCCCTGGTTCCCCAACCATGGTACAGTTGATTTAGATCTATGGGAACAAGTGGGAAATATTTTAAAAAGAAAACATGCCAAAGGAGACAAGGTTCCCACTTCCATTTTAGTGACTTGGAGTTTAGTCCCTAAGGCATTATGTCCATTACATGTATCTCCAGAGAAGGAACAAATTAAGAAAGAAAGCCTAATACCCACCTCTCCTTCACACCTCTTACAATGGAGGATGACTTCCCTCCACTGCCTCCTCCTGTCCCTATTCCTCCTGATTGATTAAAGCCAATATTTACATTGGATGGATACAAGCCACCAGTTATGCAGCAATGTTTACAGGAGGGATATGCTACTGGGGAATTTCATATATTCCCCATCATTACCACTCCTGGAATATCAACCTAGGCAAAAGTCGCTCCTTTGTCTTCAAGGAATTGAAAGGAAGTGTTGTTGAGAATGATATCCAAAACTCCTTTACTAAGGGGATAATTGAAACAGTAGGAAATGGATATGAAAGGACCCCTTTGGATTGGAAGGCATTAACAAAGGGCATACTTTCCCCCATTAAGCATGCTAAATGGACTTTAGAATATCAAGAGGGCTGCCTCACACAGGCAATTCATAATCGAGATTTGGGTATTCCAAAAGGAGTAGAAATGCTACAAGGTGTCAGTCATTGTACCATGGCTCAAGCCCAAACCCAGGCCAATCGTAGGTTATTCCAACAATGTTTTACTGTCCTTGACACAAAAATAGGTTCCTTTGCCACTATACTGTAGGGAGCCACTGAACCTTATGTTGATTTTGTGAATAGGTTGCAGCAGAGTATTTCCAGGCAAATACATAATGAAGTTGCTCAAGTTTTACTGCAGCAATTGGCCTATGAAAATGCTAACGTAGACTGTCAGGCCGTTCTCTCTGGCATACACACACAAGCCAAAGGTATCACTGAATTCATCAGGGTGTGCCAAAATGTGGGAACTGAAACACAAAAAGCACAAATTCTTGTGGCTATTATTATGAGACCACCTCCAGCCTCTCATGCCTGCTTTAAATGTGGAAACCCAGAGCACATGCAAAAGGACTGTCACCAACAAACAACGGGACAAACCAGGAAGTTACCCAATAAGGATTGTCCCAGATGTAGAAAAGGAAAACATTGGACAAATCAATGCCAATCTAAATTTAATAAAGAAGGATGACCCCTCTCCCTCTCAGGAAATGAGGAAGGGGCGTCAGCTCCCAAGCCCCCAATGCCAAGTGGAGCAAAACCATACAGAGCCCTGTTCCTTCAGGTTCTCTTAAACCAGGTCAAGGTCAGGTTACAGACTTGCAAGCAGCAACCACAGGAAGTGCAAGAGTGGATTCATGCACTACCTCAGAATTAATTTTAAAGGAACAAGATCATGCCTATACAATACCCACTGGGGTATATGGCCCTTTACCCCCAACACAGTGGGGATTATTCTAGGAATATCTAGCATGTCAAAAAAGGGAATTTTCATAATACCTGGAATCATTGACTCAGATTATATGGTGGAAATTCACATTATGATAAAGGTTAAAGGATTACATATTATCCCCCCTGGAACACAATTAGCACAACTAGTCCTAATCCCTTTTTAAGTTCCAGGAGTTTTAACACAACAAAGGGGAAATAAAGGATTTGGCAACACAGGATCCAAGGAATTATATACTGGGCTGAGATCATTCAATCTGACAAATCTTTTTTAACTATTACTGTAAAGGGAAAGTAATTTACAGGGCTAATTGGTACTAGAGCTGTTATCTCTATTATCACTTCCAATGAATGGCCTAAACATTGGGGAAAAAAGACCTAGCCTCCTAGCTGTTACCAGAGTGGGAGGCACCCACCTACCATTGCAAAGCAAAAGACCCCTCACAAGTGTCCAGCCAGAAGGACAAACAGGTTACATTCAACCTTTATTCTATCTGTTCTTATGTCTTTATGGGGAAGGGACTGACTTAAACGATGGAAAGTAGTCATTCAGTCTTTTTTTTTTAATAGGGACCACTGTTAAAACCCCTCCCTTTCCACTGATATGGAAATCTTCCATGTCTATTTGGATGGAACAGTGGCCCCTAAAAGGGGAGCAATTAAAACAAGATAAAAATCTGGTTTTACAACAATTAGAAGCTGGTCATATTGAACCTTCCACCATTCCTTGGAACACACCTACTTTTACCATTTCTAAAAAATCAGGTAAATGGAGATTGTAACAGGACCTTAGGGCTATCAACACCATTATCCAACCTTTGGGGGCATTACAGCCAGGCTTGCCCAACCCTGCCATTTTTCTTTCAACATGGCCTATTATAGCAATATATCTTAAGGACTGCTTTTTTACCATACCTTTTAGCCAAATATGATAAGGAACATTTTGCCTTTTCTCTACCTGTGACTAACAACCAAAGACCTTTGTCTAGATATCAACGGAAAGTATCACCTCAAGAAATGATTAATACCCCAACTATATGTCAGTATTTCATTCAACAAGCCTTACTGCCCACTCATAAAAAATGTCCATCCTGTCTAATTTGTCCTTATATGGATGATATTCTTCTTGATGCTCTTACACAGACCTTACTTTTCACAATATATAAACACTTATAACTTTCCACAGAAGAACATGGGCTTCAAATAGCTCCTGAAAAGGTTCAAATGCAGGAACCTTGAAAATATCTAGGACATATAGTCTTTGCTCAGACAATACAGCCTCAATGCATCTCATTAGATATTACTTCATTACATACCATAAATGATTTTCAAAAATTGTTAGGAGCTATTAATTGGATTTGTCCCATTTTGGGAATTACTACAGGACAACTTTCTAATTTATTTATTATTTTAAAAGAAAACACTGCTTTAGACTCTCCTCATAGTTAATTTCTTTTCTGCTTCAGAGATTAAATTATTATTAAACAGGCCTTTAAAAACAGGCAACTACATCACCTACAGTTAGGTTACCCCATTTATCTATTTATATTTCCTACCCTCCATATACCCACTGGACTTTTGGCCAACTTATAAAAGAAGTTCAATGTTTAGGATGGCTTTTTCTTTCCCACTCATTTAAGAAAACCCTCACTCCCTATACACAACAAGTTACAGAATTATTATTTAAGGGCAGATAAAATTGCCAACGACAGGATATGACCCTGATTCTATATATCCTGGGGTGTCTTATGATGCTTTCAACTGATTCGCACTCAATCTATAGAACTCCAAAGTGCTATCAGACTTTGTTGGCCAACTGTTTAGTCTCTGCCATCAGACAAATTGCTACAATTACCTCTTTTAAACATAACTACACCCAAAAAAGTATCTCCACAGCCAATTTCACAAGCAATCACTGTTTTTATAGATGATCTGGAAAAACTACTAAATCTGCTATTGCATGGTTTGACCAACGATGGCATAAAGTAATCTTTAAAGGACAAACATCTACTCAGAAATCAGAATTAAAGGCCGATTTATGGCTTTACAACAATTTCCTAACCAACCTATTAACATTGTAGCAAACTCTCAATATAGTTTATATGACACAGAATATAGAACAGGCCTCTTTTAGGGAAATGAAGGATCCCTCCTTACTGTCCCTATTTTTAACTTTACCAGCCTTACTAGATAAACACACCCTCTTTTTATCACTCACATAAGATCACATTCAGGCTTAGCTGGACCTTCAACAGAAGGAAACTAGTGTGAAGCCCAATTTGTTGGCTACAATAGAGCTTTTAAAACTGCTCAATTATCTCATGACCTTTTTCATCAAAATTATAAGTCCCTTATTAAACAATTCCATCCTACAGTTATTCAAGCTAAACAAATTGTTGCTTCCTGCCCTGTCAACAGCAATCAAAAGGACAAAAAACAGTGGGGAATTAACCCCAGACATCTAAATGCAAATCATCTTTAGGGGTACTGGGTGGCTCAGTCAGTTAAGCTTCTGACCTTGGCTCAATTCATGATCTTGCAGTCTGTGAGTTTGAGTCCCGTGTTGGGCTCTGTACTGACAGCTCAGAGCCTGGAGCCTGCTTCAGATTCTGTGTCTCCCTCTCTCTCTGCCCTTCCCCTGCTCATGCTCGCTCTCTCTCTCAAATAAATAAACATTTAAAAAAAGATATTTAAATACATCATCTTTGGAAAATTGATATTACATACTATGCCCCATTCGTGTGTCACAAATATATCCACGTGTCTGTGAACATCTTTCAGGATTTATAATGGCCTTTATTCACACCGGAAAAAATGTGAAAAATATCATTTGTCATTTTTTACATCCATTTTTACAAGCCAGTAGACCTCAACAAATTAAAACTGACAACAGGCTTGGATACCTTTCCTCCATGATAAAGGAATTTTTCCAAAACTGGAATATACAATGCATTATGGGCATACCATATAACCCTACTGGACAAGCTATTTTAGAACATACATATGTCACTCTAAAACAAATCTTCATAAACAAAAAAGAGGGAATCTACATAATGACTCTCCTTGGAATTCACTATATAAACCTTATACATATTAAGTTTTTTAAGTTGTGATTCCCATGGCCTCACAGCTGCCAAATGACATTCTACGCCATCTCCCGGCTCAAATATCAGAGCCAAGGTTTTACTCAAAGGTATACAAGGCAATAATTAATGGAAAGGGCCTTATGTACTAATAACATGGGGAAGGGGATATGCATGTGTTCTTCACCCATCAGGACCACACTGGGCACCTGCTCATCTGATTAAACCATATGAGTTGGAAGGATCAGCCCCTCAAACCTTCTCCTCAGAAGGCAAATTTGTCTTTACAAGGACAACAGGGGAGACAATGCCCAAGAATGACCAAGGCAAATATCATCATCTGGGGACAACTTAAGAAGTTCAATCAACATGACACCAAAGTCATGTGCCGTGTAGGAGCAAAACCAACCCCAGTCAACAGGTTTTTAGCATACTTAGCTGTGGTTTCCCAACTCACCTAAGGTAATGATTTGCTTAATCTTTTTCTTTATCCAGACCACTACTGCTTTTTCATCACTGTGTGGGGCTCATATCATAGACCCCCCCTTTCTTTAAACCAGTTAATATAACATTTGACAACCCATATTATGTTTTTGAAGTACTTCCTCCAGCTTGGTATACAGCTTGTGTCAACCATTATATTATCAAATTTTCTATCCCACATGTTTTTCTTAAAAGGCAGCCTCTTAAAGTCCTCATATGAGTGAAGTCATATGATTTTTGTCTTTCTCTGACTAATTTCACTTAGCATAATACCCTCCAGTTCCATCCATGTAATTGCAAATGGCAAGATTTCATTCTTGAAAACAGACAAACATAAGGGAAGGGAAACAAAAATAATATAAAAACAGGGAGGGGGACAAAACAGAAGAGACTCATAAATGTGGAGAACAAACTGAGGGTTACTGGAGGGATTGTGGTAGGGGGGATGGGCTAAATGGGTAAGGGGCATTAAGGAATCTACTCCTGAACTCATTGTTTCAATATATGCTAACTAATTTGGATGTAAATTTTAAAAAACAAAAAAATAAAATTTAAAAAAATGGGAAAAAAAAGCCTCAAATTTGGCTACCAGTAAATCTAGCAAGGTCCTAGGCAGAGTCCAATGGTCTCACTGAGTTAGCCCAAGCCATTTCTAAGTGGAGACCTAAAGATTTCTTGGATGGCTCATTGCCTTCCTTACCTCATCGTTGTCATCTTAGCCACAGCCTCTGTTGCAGCAGTCTCCCTGACAGAGTATCCATACTGCTAAAGTAGTCAATCACATAATGACTAATACCACCAAAGCAACAATTACTTAAACACAGACATAATGGTGTCATGCAGAAGTTGCAAGCTGCAGAATCAGCACTCAAATGGATGGGGGACCACCAAGAGGCACTTGTTGATCGTCAAAATATACAATGTGACTGGCAACATGACAAAATTTGTGTCACTCCCTTACAATATGTCTCAACACTCCTAGGATTTAGTAAAAAAAAAAAAAAAAAAAAAAAACAACAACACAAAAAAACAAACAAAAAACAAAAAACTAGAAGCTTTTTTCACCAATTTACAATCTGAAATTAATGTTTTGTCTTCCCAAATACGTTAACAACTGTTAGATATTCAACAGGAAACACAGATACAAGTTGAACAGGAGTTATCTGACAATGTGAAATGGTTAAATCCAACCAACTGGTACCATGGCCTCAATTAACATATTTGGATTATTGGAGCTCTTTGCTTCCTAGTCTTTTTTGTATTTCTTATAGCCCTCTGAATGATCTATAGCATAGTGGCTTCCTTGAGACATCATGAACTACAACAGATTGCCCTCTTCAACTCCCATGAACAAGAAAATTCTTCTAACAAAAAAGGGGGATATGTGGGAAATCAAAAAGCTATGTCCTGATTAAAGAGATTATAGGGAATACATTACACTTCTTTCTGGCCCTGCTAAAAACAGCAGACCAGTATCTAGTTAATGCATATATAGGGGTTGGGTCCTGCCTGTGCTCAGGAATCCATTAGACCATGTTATCTACGGAATAACTTATATCTTGTCCTCCACCCTGCTTTCAGTATCTGCTCTTTTGTAGTCTTGGGAACACCTTATGTTTTTTTTTTTTTTTTGGGGGGGGGTTGCATGCTTTCTATATGTTCTTACTGGCATGTGGCCACTGACCTATTACTCAACATTTTCCCTATAATGTATGCCTAATAAATACGGGAATAGAAGAGCAGCTTGGGGAGACTTCCCTTAGCCTCCCTCTCACCTCTCTTGACTTGCATAGAGTCTTGAGCAGTCATTTCTGCTGCCCTCAGCTTTGCTAGACAAAGCCGAAAGCTGAATCCGCAATTGGTGTCCCTGACGTGACAAGTCCATCCCACTTGTAGAAAGCAGCAGACTTGACCAAGAAAAAGGAATGTGTAAAGTAGGAAGCAGGTCCTTTGAAGTTACCCACTCAGAGGAGAAGAAAGAAAAAACAACGAAAAAGAGTGAAGAAAGTCTATGTGATCTATAAGATACCATTTAGGGAAACAATTTATGCATTATTGGACTCCAAAGGGAGAAGAGAGTGGAAAAGGAGCAGAAAACTTATTTTAAGAAATAATGGATGAGAATGTCCCAAATCTGGAGAGAGATTTGGACGTTTAAGCTCATAAAGCACCTAGGGACTCCAAAAATTTCAACTAAAAAAGATGTTTGGCAAAAAAAAATTACAATAAAATTGTATAAATCAAAGACAGCAAATTTTAAAAGAAAAAAGAGAAAAAAACTGCTCACATATAAAGGAAACTTCATAAAGCTGTCAGTGGATATCAGAAGAAACCAGGAAAGTCTGGAAAAAGTGGGATGATATATCCAAAATGCTGAAAGAAAAAAACTGCCAAACAAGAATACTTACCTGAAAAAGTTGCCCTTCAGAAATGAAAGAGAGATAAAGACTATATCTGAAAAACAAGAACTGAGGGAATTTACCACTAGACTTGTCTTATAATAAATGCTCAAAGGAGTTCATCAGGCTGAAATTTAAGGAAACTAATTAGTAATATGAAAACATGAAAATATAAAACACACTGGTAAAGGTAACTATATAGTCAAATTCAGAAAATTCTAATTCTGTAATAGGGTGGTAGGTTAATCACTTAACTCTAGTATAAAGGTTAAAGGAATAAAAGTATTGACAGGAAACCATCAAAATCCTAGGGAAGAACATAGACAGTAACCTCTTTTACCTTGGCCATAGCAACATCTTACTAGACATGTCTCTGGAAGCAAGGAAAACAAATGCACAAATAAACAACTGGGACTTCATCAAAATAAAAAGCTTCTGCACAACAAAGGAAACAATCAATAAAACTAAAAGGCAATCTATTGGATGAGAGTAGATATATGATAATGACATATCAGAAAAAGGGCTAGTATCCAAAATCCATAAAGAACTTCTCAAACTCAACATCCAAAATATAAATAATACAGTTAAGAAATGGGAAGCTGTAAACAGACATTTCTCCAAAGAAGAAATACAAATGGCTAACAGACACATGAAAAAATGCTCAATATCATTCATCATCAGGGAAATATAAATCAAAACCACGATGAGATATCACCTCACACCTGTCAGAATGGCTAAAATTAACAACTCAGGAAACAACAGTTGTTGGCGAGGATACGGAGAAAGAACTATCTTACACTGTTGGTGGGAATGCAAACTGGTGTAGCCTCTCTGGAAAACTGTGGAGGTTCCTCAAAAAGTTAAAAATAGAATTACCCTACAACCTGACAACCTCACTACTAGGTATTTATGCAAAGGACACAAAAATACTGCTTCAAAGGGGTACATGCACCACAATGTTTATAGCAGCACTAACGAGTCAAGTTATGGAAAGAGCCCAAATCCATCAACTGATGAAGAAGATATGGTGTATATGTACAATGGCGTATTACTCAGCGATCAAAAAGAAAAAAATCTTGCCATTTCCAACAACATGGATAGAGCCAGAGAGTATTATGGTAAGCGAGGTCAGTGAGAAAAAGACAAATACCTTATAACTTCACTCAAAAGTGGAATTTAAGAAACAAAACAGATGAACATATGGAAAGGAAATAAAAAATAAGATAAAAATAGAGAGGGAGGCAAACCACATGAGATTCCTAACAATAGAGAACAAACTGAGGGTTGCTGGAGGGGAGGTGGGGGCGTGTGCTAAATGGGTGATAGGCACTAAGAACGGCAGTTATGATGAGCACTGGGTGTTATACACAAGTGATGAATCACTGAATTCTACTTCTGAAACCAGTACTACACTATATAGTAACCAACTTGAATTTAAATAAAATCCTAGGAAAAAAAAAAGGGAAAAAGTATTTAAAAAAGGAAAAACTATAGTGAGGAGGGGTTAAGATGGTAGAGAAGCAGGGGGACTGGAATTTTCCTCATCCCTCAAACACAGTTGTACTGAGGTCAGATCACTTGGAACACCCAGGAAAATGACCTACAGAGTGGCAGAAAGATCTTCACAGTTGGAGGGAGACAGCTTGGCAGGATGGAGAACCCTGAGCTGAAACTCGAAGGTACAAAGTGTGCAACTCTCTCCGACTGGAGATGGAAGCCAAGGCCATGCTCCTGGGGAGGAGGGAGCCAGTCCCAGAATGCATAGCGCTGTATAGCAGTCTCAGATCTCAGTGGTGCATTGGGAGAGAATGGTCTGCTTCCTGGAGCACTGTGGGAAGAGTGTGGGAAAGGGTTTATTGCCTCCCTAAGGACAAAAGACCTTGTGTGTGCCAGCCAAAGGCTTTTTATCAGAAGGGTGTAATGGCACTATTCCAGAACAGGGTCCAAGCATTGCAGGGCCCTTTAAGACATCATGTTTTGAATCCCAAATGAACACCTAGAAGGCACAGGAGATCTGTGGATCAGGGAAAGGTGACTGTCCTCACTCTTCTATGAGAGCTGCCTGAACAACACAGTTTGAGACATCCAGTCCAGGGAAGAGAGATTGGGTTGTCTCCACTGTACTCCCCAACACCAACATGGTAGGACTTGGAGAGAAACACAGAGGCCCCCAGTGGAGGCAGGCCATGCTTACACCAAACCCCACCCCTTATACCTGGCAAGTGCTTATTTACTGAAGCAAGACTGACACTGACCCAAAACAGCCTGTCTCTTCTCGAGACCAGCAGAGCCACTGGACCCAGGCACCAACAGACAATTGATTTCTATTTGTTTTGATTTTTTTAATTTAATTTAATTTTACTGTTCTTTCTTGTTTTCTTTTGGAATCAGGCTCATAGTTTGATTTTTTTTGGATCAATTCGTATTGCATATATATATATATTTTTAATGAGGCATCTTTACTCTTTTCCACCTTTTCTATTTGTTCTTCTTTATTTTCCTTTCTGTTTCTCTGGATTTAGCCTTATAGTTTTTTGATTCTCTGTTTGGTCTTTTTTTCCTTTCATTTTTCTCTTTTTATGGGCTCAGGCCTCCCTGCTGCCCCTTTTCCTTTACTTTTTCCAAGGTTACTTCAACAAACAAATCAAAGCACACCTGGTTGAGGATCCAAACAATCCACCACTATAAGCAAGGAGGAGTTCTGCTGAGGACTGACCCGTGGCATAGAGCAGCCAAAATGCAACAACAGAATGCATACTGCTTACACCAAAAACACTTCCTAAAGTGCCAGACTCTGAACAGGGTATTATCCCTTTTTAATATAGTAGTACTCTCAGGTACAGGGCACCTAACAAGCCTTTAGAACATGCAAAAGACAGAAACTTAACCAAAATGACAAAACAGAGGAACTCTCCCCAAAAGAAAATTCAGGAAGAAATCACAGCCAGAGAACTGCTCAAAAAAGATATTATAAATTATTTCTCAGATATATTGATTATAACAGTCATAAGACTAATAGCTGAGCTTGAAAAAAGCATAGAAGAGGGGCAGAGAAACTCTTGATGCAGAGATCTAAGACCTAAGAACTAGTCATGGTGAATTAAAAAATGTTGTAAAATGATGAATGGATAAAGAAATTGTTGTTTATATACACAATGGAATACTACATGGCAATGAGAAAAAATGAAATATGGCCTTTTGTAGCAACGTGGATGGAACTGGAGAGTGTGATGCTAAGTGAAATAAGCCATACAGAGAAAGACAGATACCATATGGTTTCACTCTTATGTGGATCCTGAGAAACTTAACAGAAACCCATGGGGGAAGGGAAGGAAAAAAAAAAAAAAAAAAGAGGTTAGAGTGGGAGAGAGCCAAAGCATAAGAGACTCTTAAAAACTGAGAACAAACTGAGGGTTGATGGGGGGTAGGAGGGAGGGGAGGGTGGGTGATGGGTATTGAGGAGGGCACCTTTTGGGATGAGCACTGGGTGTTGTATGGGAACCAATTTGACAATAAATTTCATATATTAAAAAAAAATAAAAAATAAAAAAATAAAAAATGTTGTAACTTAGATGCAAAATAAACTAGACACAGTGACAGTGAGGCTAGAAGAAGCAGAGGAAAGATAAGGGAAATAGAAGATAAAATTATGGATAAATGATGAAGCTGAAAAAAAGAGGGAAAGGAAATTACTAGATCATGATAGGAGAATTAGAGAACTAAGTCATTCAATGAAATGAAACAATACCCATATCATAGGAGTTCCAAAAGAAGAGAGAGACAGAGAGAGAGAGAGAGGGACAAAAGGTTTATTTGAACAAATTATAGCTGAAAACTTCCATAATACAGGGAAGGAAACAGGCATCCAAGTCCAAGAGGCACAGAGAACTCCCTTCAAAATCAACAAAAACAGGTCAACACCATGACAAAGCATAGTGAAACTGGCAAAATACTAAGATAAAGAGAATTCTGAAAGCAGCTAGGGACAAATGGCCCTTAACTTATAAGGGTAGACACATAAGGGTAGTAGCAGACCTGTGCACTGAAACCTTGCAGGCCAGAAGGGAGTGGCAGGAAATATTCAATATGCTGAGAACGAAAAATATGCAGCCAAGAATCCTTTATCCAGCAAGGCTGTCATTCAGACTAGAAGGAGAGATAAAGGCTTTTCCAGACAATCAAAAACTAATGGAGTTCATGACCACTAAACCAGCCCTGTAGGAGATTTAAGGGGGATTCTGTGAGTGGAAAGCAGGAAAGACTACAAAGGACCAGGTATAACACCACAAACACAAAACCTACAGATAACACAATGGCACTAACTCCATATCTTCAATAATCATTCTGAATGTAAATGGACTAAATACTCTGATCAAGAGTGTATCAGAATGGATTAAAAAAATAAGATCCATCTATATGCTGCCTACAAGAGACTCATTTTAGACCTGAGGCACCTGCAGATTGAAAAGGAGGGCATGGAGGGGTGCCTGGGTGGCTCAGTCGGTTGGGTAGCTGACTTTGGCTCAGGTCATGATCTCGTGGTTCACGAGTTCGAGCACAGTGTCCGGCTCTGTGCTGACAGCTCAGAGCCTGGAGCCTGCTTCAGTTTCTGTGTCTCCATCTCTTTCTGCCCCTCCCCTACTCATGCTCTCTCTCTCAAATTTAAAAAAATTAAATTAAATTAAAAAATTTAAAAAAAGGAGGGCATGGAGAACCATCTATCATGCTAATGGACATCAGAAGAAAGCCAAAGTAGCCATACTTATATCAGAGACACTAGATTATAAAATAAAGACTGTAACAAGAGATGAAGAAGGGCATTATATCATAATTAAGGGTTTTATCCATCAAGAAGAGCTAATGATTGTAAATGTTTATGCCCCCAAAGTGGAGGAACCCAAGTCTATCAATCACAAACATAAGCAAACTTATTGATAATAATACTACAATTGTAGGTGACTTTAATACTCCACTTACAACAATGGACAGATCATCTAGGTAGAAAATCAATAAGGAAACAATGGCTCTGAATGATACACTGGACCAGTGGACTTAACAGATATATTAGGAACTTTTCATCCAAAAGCAGCAGAATACATTCTTCCCAAGTGTACATGAAACATTCTCCACAATAGATCACATACTGGATCACAAAAAAGCCCTCAACAAGTACAAAAAGATTGAGATTATACTATGCATATTTTCAGATCACATCACTATGAAACTTGAAATCAAATGCAAGAAAAAATTTGGAAAGCCCCCAAACACGAAGGTTGGAAAACATCTGACTAAATGAATGGGTTATCCAAGAAATTAAAGAAGAAATAAAAAAATACATGGAAGCAAATGAAAATGAAAACATGACAGTCCAAACCCTTTGGGATGCAGCAAAGGCAGTCCTAAGAGGAAAATACATGGCAATTCAGGCCTATCACAAGAAGAAAGAAAGGTATCAAGCACAACCTAACCTTATACCTAAAGGAGCTAGAAAAGCAGCAGCAAATAAAGCCCAAAGACAGCAGAAGAAGGGAAATAATAAAGATTAGAGCAGAAATAAATGATGTAGAATCCAAAAAAAAAAAAAAAAAACAGTGGAACAGATCAATGAATTTAAGAGCTGATTTCGTGAAAGAGTGAACAAAATGGGTAATCCCTTAGCCAGACTTATCAAAGAGAGAAAAGAGAGGACCCAAACAGATAAAAATCACAAGTGAAAGAAGAGATATCAGAACCAACACTACAGAAATACAAATAATAATTAGAGAATACTATGAAAAACTGTAGACCAAACTGGACAATCAGGAATAAATGGACAAATTCCTAGACACTCACACACTACCAAAACTCAGAAAGAAATATAAATTTTGAACAGACCCATAACCAGCAAAAAAATTGAATCAGTTACCAAAAATCTCCCAGTAAGAGTCCTGGGCCAGATGGCTTCCCAGGGGAATTCTACCAGACACTTAAAGCAGATTAATACGTACTTTGCTTAAACTGTTAGGAAGGAAAAGAGGAGAGAAGAAAAGGAAGAAAGAAAAGGAAGAAAGAAAAAGAAAGCTTCCAGATTCATTCAATGAAGCTAGTATTACCTTGATTCCAAAACCAGACAGAGACCCCACTAAAAAGGAGAAGTACAGGCCAATATCCCTAATGAAGCTGGATGCAAAACTTCTCAACAAGATACTAGCAAATAGAATTTAACAGTACCTTAAAAGAATTATTCACCATGATCAAGTGGGATTTATTCCTGGGCTGCAGGGCTGGTTCAATATTCACAAGTCAACCAACATGATACATCACATTAAAAGAAGAAAGGATAAGAAATATAGGATCCTGTTGATAGATGCAGAAAAAGCATTTGACAAAATAGAGCATCCTTTTTTATGGATCAAATCACTTTATTACATAGGGATACAAAATAAATTTATTTATTTTTTTTAATGTATTCATTTTTAAATTTTAATTCTAGTATAGTTAACATACAGTGTTATATTTTTTCCAGGTATACAAGCAAATGATTCAGCAATTCCATACATCACCCAGTTCTCGAAACAAGGGCCTTCTTTATTTTTTTAATTTTTATTTTATTTTTTTTAATTTACATCCAAATTAGTTATCATATAGTACAACAATTTCAGGAGTAGATTCCTTAGTGCCCCTTACCCATTTAGCCCATCCCCCCTCCTACACCCCTTCCAGTAACCCTGTTTGTTCTCTATATTTATGAATCTCTTATGCTTTGTCCCCCTTCCTGTTTTTATATTATTTTTGTTTCCCTTCCCTTATGTTCATCTCTTTTGTCTCTTAAAGTCCTCATATAAGTGAAGTCATAGGATATTTGTCTTTCTCTAATTTCACTTAGCATAATACCCTGTAGTTCCAACCACATAGTTGTAAATGGCAAAATTACATTCTTTTTGATTGCTGAGTAATACTCCATATATATATATATATATATATATATACATCACATCTTTATCCTTTCATCCATCGATGGACATTTGGGCTCTTTTCATACTTTGGCTATTGTTGATAGTGTTGCTATAAACATTGGAGTGCATGTGCCCCTTTGAAACAGCATACCTGTATCCTTTGGATAAATATCTAGTAGTGCAATTGCTGAGTTATAGGGTAGTTGTATTTTTAGTTTTTTGAGGAACCTCCATACTGTTTTCCAGAGTGGCTGCACCAGCTTGTATTCCCATACAGCATCCTTTCTTAATAAAAACCCTTAAGAAAGTTGGGATAGAAGGAACATACCTTAACATCATAAAAGCCATATATGAAAGTACCACAACTAATATCCATCCTCAATGGGGAAAAACTGACAGCTTTCCCCCTGAGATTAGGAACACAACAGAGATGTCCACTCTCACCAATGTTGTTTAGCATAGTGTTGGAAGTCCTAGCCTCAGCAATCAGTCAACAAAATGAAATAAAAGGCATCAAAATTGGCAAAGAAGAAGTCAAATTTTCACTCTTCCCAAAAGACATGATATTCTACATGGAAAACCCAAAAGACTCTACCAAAAAACTGCCAGAACTGATACATGAATGCAGCAAAGTCACAGGACATAAAATTAATTTACAGCAATCTGTTGCAATTCAATACACCAACAATGAAGCAGCAGAAAGAGAAATAAAGGAATTGATCCCATTTATAATTGCACCAAAACCCCTAAGATATGTAGGAATAAACCTAACCAAAGAGGTGAAAGATCTTTGCATGGAACACTACAGAAAGCTTATAAAAGAAACTGAAGAAGACACAAAGAAATGGAAAAATATCCCATGCTCATAGATTGGAAGAATGAAAATCGTTAAAATGTCAATACTACCCAAAGCAATCTAAACATTCAATGCAATCCCAAATAAAACAGCCCCAGCATTCTTCATTGAGCTAGAACAAAGAATTCTAAAATTTATATGGAACCTGAAAACACCCCAAATAACCAGTCATGTTGAAAAAGAAAACCAAAGTAGGAGGCATCACAATCTCAGACTTCAAGCTGTATTACAAAGCTGTAATCATCAAGACAGTATGATACTGGCAAAACAACAGACACTCAGATCAATGGAACAGAGTAGAGAACCCAGAAATGGACCCACAAACATATGGCCAACTAGTCTTTGACAAAGCATTGGATATTATTTCCTGGAATGAAGACAGTCGCTTCAGCAAGTGGTGCTGAGAAAACTGGACAGTGACATGTAGAAAAATTAACCTGGACCACTTTCTTACACCATACACAAAAATAAACTCAAAATGGATGAAAGACCTAAAAGGAAAGCAGGCAAAAACCTCTTTGATCTTGGCCGCAGCCACTCCTTACTCAACATGTCTCCAGAGGCAAGGGAAATGAAAGCAAAAATGAACTTGGGACCTCATCAAAATAAAAACTTCTGCACAGTGAAGTAAACAATCAGCAAAACTAAAAGGCAACCAACGGAATGGGAGAAGATATTTGCAAACAATATATAAGATAAAGGGTTAGTATCCAAAATCTATAAGGACTTATCAAACTCCACACCCAAAAAACAAATAATCCAGTGAAGAAATGGGCAAAAGACATTAATAGACACTTCTCTAAAGAAGACATCCAGATGGCCAACCGACACATGAAAAAATGCTCAACATCACTCATCATCAGGGAACTACAGAGCAAAACCACAATGAGATACCACCTTACCCCTGTCAGAATGGCTAACATTAACAACTCAGGCAACAACACATGTTGGCAAGGATGGAGAGAAAGAGGACCTCTTTTGCACCATTGGTGGGAATGCAAACTGGTGCAGCCACTCTGGAACACAGTACAGAGGTTCCTCAAGAAATTAAAAATAGAAATACTCTACGACCCAGCAATTGCACTACTAGGTATTTATGCTGTTTCAAAGGGGCACATGCACCCCAATGTTTATAACAGCACTATCGACGATAGCCAAAGTATGGAAAGAGCCCAAATGTCCATCAATGGATGAATGGATCAAGAAGACACGCACACAATGGAGTATTACTCGGCAATCAAAAAGAATGAAATCTTGCCATTTGCAACTACATGGATGGAACTACAGGGTATTATGCTAAGTGAAATTAGAGAAAGACAAATATCATATGACTTCACTCATGAGACTTTAAGACACAGAACAGATGAACATAAGGGAAGGGAAGCAAAAATAATATAAAAACAGGGAGGGGGACAAAATATAAGAGACTCTCAAATACGGAGAACAAACAGAGGGTTACTAGAGGGGTTGTGGGAGGGCGAATAGGCTAAATGGGTAAGGGGCATTAAGGAATATCCCTGAAATCATTGGTGCACTATATACTAACTTGGATGTAAATTTTAAAAATTAAATAATTTTTAAAAAATGTATCACTGTGTTCTACTCCTGAAGCCAAGACTGTTTTACACCTAACTTGAAAATAGAAATTAAAATAAAATAAAATAAAAATAAACTGCAGATAACACTCCAAAAAAAGAAACTATAGTTAAATTTTCAATGGACATACAATTAAAAATTTGTAAACTGTAATGTCAGCATAACATTGCTGAGGGGGGGAATAGAATAAAAGGGTAGTGTTTTTGTATGTAATTCAAATTATGTTGTTATCAGCTTAAAATAGACTGTTACTCTATTAAATGTTTTATTTAAGTTCAATGGTGACCACAAAAGCAAAAACCAACTTACATACTCAAATGATAAAATGAAGGAAATCAAAGTATATGATCAGGGACAATCATCAATTCACAAAAGAATATAGCAAGAGAGAAAGCAAGGAACAAAGAACTATAAAACAGCAAGAACACCACTAATAAAATGGCAGTAGTGAGCCCTTTTCAAAAACTACTTAATATGTAAATGGATCAAATTCTCCAATCAAAAGGCATAAAGTGGTTGAATGGAAAAAAATAAAAAAACCAGCCAACCAAAAAACAACCAGAAACACAAAACCAAACTATATACTGCCTAGAAGAGACTC
>NW_024412427.1:26216131-26244571 GCF_014898765.1 Herpailurus yagouaroundi | reverse complement strand
TCTCTCTCTGTCTCTCTCTCTGTCTCTCTCTCTGTCTCTCTCTCTGTCTCTCTCTGCCCTGCTCATTGGCACGCACACACACCTGCTCACTGTCTCAAAATAAATAAACTTTAAAAAAAGATTCAAGTATTGTTGTTTGATTTAGTCAGAGTATTAAGAAAAACATCAAATGTTTTGTTGTCAAATCTAACAAAACGGATTGTGCTAACAAAATGATAAAATTTGCTAAAAGACTAGATTTTATTTTGTTGGTTGGTTCAAAGAAATAGAAAAGGAAATCACATGTGGCTTAAAACAAAACAAATCAAAACACAGTTCTATTCAGCCAAAACATTTCTAAAACATAGTAAAGTATGTAGCCTTGTGAAAGACTTGAACCATCAAGTTAAAGAAAGCAAAGCCAATTAATTAACCAGCTTAAGTATTAAACTGATTATAAAACTAGTATTCAAGATAGTTAAATTTTTTACCCTGGAATCAGCTTTGGAAATATTTTTAGGTAACTGCCATTTAACTAGACCATGTTTTGGTCTTTCTTACAAAAACAATTATCATAAAATGGGTTAAGATTTTGCTCAAAAACAGAAGAATGCAAATCAAAATACAATAGTTAGAGAACATTCTTTCTAGAAAGCAGCTAAGATCAGAGGTGTCATAGACTCAGTCATAAAAGTGTGTCTTACAACAGTGTAGTCCTTCCACTATTTCCTAGTTAGCACTTCAAGGCCAAACTGTCACCTGAACCTAATAGCAAAAGTTCCTAATTTTTCTTAGGTTTTAGGATAAAACCTATGGACCCTCTGCAGTAGAATGCACATAATACTATACACATAAACTCATGAACATCCCATCTTCACATCATTCTCACCCTCAAGGGGTCCATAATTTCTTTTTTTTTTTTCAACGTTTATTTATTTTTGGGACAGAGAGAGACAGAACATGAACGGGGGAGGAGCAGAGAGAGAGGGAGACACAGAGTTGGAAACAGGCTCCAGGCTCTGAGCCATCAGCCCAGAGCCCGACGCGGGGCTCCAACTCACGGACCGCGAGATCGTGACCTGGCTGAAGTCGGACGCTTAACCGACTGCGCCACCCAGGCGCCCCAAGGGGTCCATAATTTCAAGTTAAGAATTCTGAAACTCAACACACACACACACACACACACACACACACACACACACACACACACAAACAGCACTACAGGAATGTCTTAAAAACGGCACTATGCTCTTTAAGTGCATATGTAACACAAAATTTGATCGGCAGGTAAACATAGTGCCAATAACATCTCAAATGATTTAAAATCTTTTCTCTACAACTGTCCTCCTAATATCACTAAGTGGCAGGCATTGGGCTAGTTTCAATTAATTGACAGTAAATGGTTCCAGCTTCTGAGAACTACTTCTTTTGATTATACCACCTGCAAGACTAGGTAATCAACTGACTCAAACTGTAATTCACTGTAAATCTAATTCAAAGTTTCTAAAAATTAAAGAATAGGCACAGTTTTCCAATTAACCGTTTTTAGAAACAAAAAAAAATCTTCCTACATTCAGGGTAAATATCACAGCATACCAATATATTCTATTAGCTGGATGTAATCCATCTTGTATAGGCTTAAACTGGAGTGTGCAGGATCATGAGCATCAAACACAGACTTTCAACTGTGTCGGCTGACCCACCTTTTCCTTTGTTGTTACCCTAAGCACTGTAGGTTCGATTAAAAAAATACACTTTTTTCTATTTATTTGGTGAGAAACCTATCTATGATTATTTGGTGCTGAGTAATAAATATAGACCTGCTTTAGAGAATATCATTCAGAATTCCATTAAACTATTATTTTTAAAAGTTTACTTGAGCATTGTATATATAAAATATACTCCAAAAAAAGTAGTTAAGTCTGTTTTATCCATCCTGTTTTATTCATCCATATGGTTATTTGCCCAACCGTAAAAAAAAAATCATCCATAAAAATCATTGCAATGAGCTTACTATATGACTATCCCTAAAACTAAGCACATTCAGTGACATGCAGATGGCTTCCTTCCTGCTTCAGACCAGGCCATTTACAACCAGGGACATAATGAACAATTCATAGCCATTCTAGAGGACCACTTCCCACTGTGTTTCAAGAACCTTAAAAAATGCCTACCCTTTGTTTCTGCACATCATTTTATAAGAATTCATCCAAAGATAATAATGATGAAAGTATTTAAAGATGTACATAGTCATAATAGCACAATTTATAGTAAGAAAACAATAAAAAAAATTGAAGTGCTCAGCAATCAATGATTAAACAGCTATCATATAGCCTATCAATATGATATGGTCATTGAAAAGCATGTTTTAGAAGAAAGTTTATGGAATAAGAAGGTTATTACATGCTGTGAAGTGGAGAAAAAAGAGAGGCTATAAAACACAATTGAGTATAATCCCATTTTTCAAAAATTAAATATAAATTTATGTGCAGAAAAAGAACTGAGAGAATATATACTAAAATATAACTATAGTTGATCCCTGGGGATTATAGATTTTTTTTTATTTTATTCTTATTGCTTCTCCACATTTTCTGTTTATTTGTATAGTAAGTATGTATTATTTCTATAAAAAAAAGTCCATTTCTCTCCAAGTTATAAAATTTAGCCAAAGTGGCATATATAATGTATACTATTAGCACATAAATTACAATTTTTTAAGAAAATTGGTATAATGTCCTCTATTACACATAAAAAGTGAGTAAATATCTGTTGTCATAAATGAGGTTACATAATGTATTTATTGCAGAACCACAATTAAAAGCAAAAGTCACGTAACCCCCAATCTCTGCTCTTTTGAAATAGAAGATGACACTATCAACACTACGTTTTTATATCATCCTCACTTCTACTCCTTCTTGGTAAATTCATAATTGATTGGCTTACTCATAATTTTTCTTACCTCTCCCTTTCCCCACCCTCCTTTTTATTACTAAATAACTTTTTCTTACCAATAAATAACTACTAGTTTAATATATAGTTTAGGAGCACCTGGGTGGCTCAGTCGGTTAAGCATCTGACTTCAGCTCAGGGCATGATCTTGCGGTTCGTGGGTTCGAGCTCCACAACAGCTGACATACTGACAGCTCAGAGCCTGGAGCCTGCTTCAGATTCTGTGTCTCCCTCTTTCTCTTCCCCACCTCTGCTTGCTCTCTCTCAAAAATAAACAAACATCTTTTAAAAATTTAAAAATATATTTAAAATATACTTTATCTTAAGATAATAAATTCATCATCAATTCATTGATAATGAAAGAAAAATAATTTTTAAAGTTATTTAAAAAAAGCATGAAGAAGAAAATAAAACAGAAGGAGGGGAGGAAAGCTCAGAAAAAAACAACAACAAAATGAAATTGTATGCCTGTACTGATCAAAAAGGGACGGGGGTGGTGTGATGGAGAATCCTACTTCCTAATATTTTCATGCTCTCTTTGCTTATTCAAACTGATTAGGTTATTTAAAATGACAGGTTATTCTGCTGAGGGAAAAAAAAAAAAACTACCTGCATTCAGGAGAAAGATATAATAATTTCAGAAATAAATAACATTGAATGGCTACTACATAATGCTCACTATGACAAGCATTAAGATTCACTTTTGTTTGCTAGGTAAGATTTTTAAGGCATAGCCTAAGCTTTTATTTATTCAATCAATGTAAGCAACAGAACAGGTTACCAGAATAAAGTGAGTTACATGGCAATATCCACACAACTTCCTAATTCAAACCCCAAGCAGGAACCCAACTTCTAAATGTCATCCTTAACTCTGCATCAGCGTTATTAGTCTTTATAAAAATCATCTCCAGCTTCATTTTTTAACTTCTTTGAGTGTAGCTGGTGAGGGGGAGGTGGGAAAATCAGAGGGGCAAGGAGACAGTATGAGAGAAGAAAGAGGCTAAGGGGTTGGGGGACAAGGAAAGTGAAGAAAAAATGGAAGATATGGAAAATGAAGAGATGAGGGAAGAAATGATGTGAAAATACAAATAGTGCTTAGCTATTGATTGATAATTTTATGCACAAAAAATAAATTTATGTTCATAATATAAAAACAGATTATAAAGGAGAAAATCATAGTATTTGATCAAACTTAAGGTTTGGAATTTATCTAGAAAAAAAATGCCAGTTTTTTTTTTTTTAAGAAAAAAAAAAGATGTAAAAGATACTTGGATACATATCATTATGCATTTGTCTGAACCCATACAGTATAAAACACCAAGAGTAATATCAACAAACTATGGACTCTGATTGATAAGGATGTGTCAATGTAGGTTCATCAGTTGTAACAAATATACCACTCTGGTGGGTGACACTGATAACTGGAGAGGCTGTGCATATGGTAATAGAGGTTGTAGGGAAAATCTCTGTCCTATCCCTTCAATTTTTCTGTGACTCTAAAATTGCCCTTTAGGGGGGTAGGAGGGAGGGGAGGGTGGGTGATGGGTATTGAGGAGGGCACCTTTTGGGATGAGCACTGGGTGTTGTATGGAAACCAATTTGACAATAAATTTCACATATTGAAAAAAAAAATAAACCTAAATAAAGAGCCTTAAAGAATAAAAAAATAAATAAAATAAAATAAAATTGCTCTTTAAAATAAAGTTTTAATTTAACAATAAATTAACACTCCTAAGGAAAACACTGTGAATCAAGAAGAAACCTGAAAATTCATATTGACATATTTTTTAATTTGTTACTTTAGTGGGGGAAAAAAAAAACAACATGAACAGCAATCAGCTCTATACATTCTTCCTTCTGAGTGCTTTTATAGCTGGAAGAATACAATTACATTAAATAAAAGCATATGAAATATTATCAGTGGAATAAATTATAAATATTAAGTGTCAAAAACAAAAATTTTCATTTTGTTTTTAACAAAAGAATTTGATAGTTTCTTCATAAAATCCAATTATTCCTAAACACTTTTAAAAGCATTTAACGTGAGAGGAAATGTGGTTCTGCATGATACAACCACCAATTTCTCTACTCACATGAAAACTCATCTCACCAAATAGAACTAGTTTGACATAAAAGAAAGTATGAAGAAGGTGGTTCCTAAACATTAATCTTGAATAATATATAACAATGTAGCATCCATGACTGTACAAGAAACTGTCAATGACTAACAAAAGTAAATCTGAAAGCCAGACAAGTGAAGAACAAAATAATAAAGTGATTTTCTGAGCAAGTGACATCAAAAAGGACCTAATGAAATGAAATCTTACAAAATAGCTTCTACATACCTGTTCTTCAGATTCCAGTATACAAATGTCTTCCCAAGTAATTTATTCAGCATGGTAGGAGATCATAGAAATGTTCTTCAATTACAAATTTACCAGCATTTACTCTTATCTACTCTCATTCATGCATTCATCTCAAACATAATTCCTGAATATCTAATTCATGTCAAACACTGCGCCAGGCACTGCTGATTCCTAAAAGCCACATAAATAAACACAAGGTAGATTAACCATAATAACTCAAACATGAGTCAATAATAGTACTGATAATCAGAAACTTTTAAAACCTCAATTTAGCCAAGAAATTCAATTACCTCTTCTACTATTACCTTAATTCTAATATCCAAGAGTAGTAAAACAACCAATTTCAGATTCAATTTTTCTTATGTTCCAGTTAATTTTCTTATGAGTCATAAGAAAGGTAAAAAAAAAAAATCAAGAAGAGACTCAAAAGACCTAAAATCTCCACTAACTAGAAAGAAAGAGGTTTTCCTTATAATGAAGTCACTTCCAAACACAGGGCTCACATATAATATTTTGATTTAAAAGAAAAAGTGCGGACTGGGGATTCTAAAAACAGGTTTAATAGAAATATAACCTTAAGTGCTCAAATACTATTCAAATGGCCTAAGATCCACAACATGTAGTTTTTCTAAAGCACAGGTCTGAATTTGCACTCACTGGGAAGCTTGAGTGTGGGAAATCTGTCCCTTGGCCTGGGCATAAGCCCTACCACAGGCTCCATCTCCGCATTTCAGCATACCTTGCTTTTCTACCCAACTTTACTCACATTTATAATGGATTCCCAGAAGAAATAAAATATTACTTTCAACCATGAAGTCCTTCCACTATTCTTAAATTGCATGAGGACAAGCAATGTCTTATTATCTCTGTATCACTAGCCTCTAACGTCATGCAGGTCTCACAGCAGGAACTATAGTAATAATAATGATAATGATGATAGGATAGTTAACACTATTAAGCTTTCTACAGAAGTACCTGACATTGTCTTAAGTGCTTTGCATATATTGTTCAATTTTCACAACTCAGTAAGGTACAATTGAGAAAACTATAGCCTTTAAATACAAACAGAATTGACACAGTTCAAATTCTGGTTCTGCAACACTGTGCCATCTTAGAAAATTTATGTACCTATTCACATCTTTTTTGCTCATCTGTAAAATGGAAACCACTCATTGTTTACCTCATTGTGCTGCTGCTGTGAAGATTCCGGGCAATAGCACCCACAACACCTATCTCGTTACCTAAACATAACAGGCCCTCAAAGAAGTTTAGTCTTCTCACTCCTCTACCTCTTTCCCTTCATCACTCACCGTGCCCAGGAAAAGCAGACTGGAGACCTCTTTTGCCTCTTTTGAGTTCCCAGCAGTGGTTCTTAAACTGGTTAGTTAATTAGAATCACCTGGAGAATTTAGTGTACCTATAAAAGCCCTGGCCTTTTTCAAGGAACCTGGGTCTTGGTAGGCTTTCTTAGCTCTCCAGGTGATTAAGATAAACAGCAATGTTTGAGAGGCACTGCTCTACAGGCCTTGTCTCCCTAGCTACTTGATGCTCTGACTCCTATTCAGGAGTGGAAATTTAACCTCTGATGTTTGAAAAAACGTGGTGACCCTTCTTTCATCCTATCAGTATCAATCTAGAGGACTTCACAGACATTTCCTTGATTTCACCACAAGCAAAGAGAAGGCTAACTGTTAAAGGATAAGCAGGAGTTGATAACTTGCAGAGGTAAAACACCAATCAGTGGATTCTAGAGCAGCATACATCAGAAGTTCCTGCTCCTTGTTCCTCCCCTTCCCACAATTAACTGGTAAATTCTACCCAAGTCTACAGCTGATTAGAACAGCAGGAAACCTGAGTTAGCCCAAGCAGTAACAAGTCAGGAAACGGCAGAACTAGAAGACAAATTTAGTTTTCCTTCAGCTTTGAATGCCAACAAGTAAATTACAAAGTAACTCAATACTGACAGAAATCTTTACTGGGGATAAAACTATAATCAGTCTTAGAAAGAAGGAATGGTTCAGTAGAATACTGGTTTACAGAAAATAACAGTGTCCCTGGCAGTGATTAAATGGTCTTCCAATAAAATAATATGCAGAAAACAAGTTATTGACATTATGCTAATATTAATTCCCTGTTCAAATTTTAGAAATAAACTGCCTTTTTATTTTGGAAAATAAATAAATCTTTAGGAGACCCAAACTCCATAAAAATTCTAATAGACAGCATAATAGTGAGAAAGAACTAGAATAGCAATGTTGTATGTGGCTTTAAAATTAATTATTTTGTAAATATTATGGAACTATTTGAACAAGTAATTTTGAGAAAGTAAAAAGAAAGTTAAGATTTAGATTTCTGAAAATTCATGCAATTAAAGCTCTATTACCTAAGGCTTTAGCAATAAGAAAACAGTATATTCCCCAATATACATCTTCAACCTAGTGGCCACTATCCATAGTTTTGAAAGAAGCTGAATGATTTCAAACATAATGAACACAGATGGAAGTTAATCTTTCCTAAGAGATGTTTCTCTCTCTAGAAATCTATCAAACAAATTAACACAAATTAATTGAATCAGTATTTTCTGAACTCCAACTCTGAGGTGGGAAATATACAAAGAATAATCATGATATTAACTAATATTTATTTATAACTACCACATAAACTAGGTTATAAATTCTTTCAATAAGTGCAAGGGTGAAGCAAATCTATCCATATTCATTCCAAACTCTCTTTAAGCCTAACACATAGAGAACAACACACATACACAATGCTTTATTGTTTATATAAATTTAGTTAATAATTAATATATGTGTACAAGGGAAGAGGGAACATGGTTGCAGGGAAAAAGGGGTAGAAAAACCCAGAGGATATCTTCTAAACCAAGGGATGAGGCAAAGGCCCTAGGGGTTAAAAAAAAAAAAAAAAAAAAACATTATCTTGATACAGAACAGCTGAACATGATGAGCCCTGAAAGAAATTTGTGGAAGTAAGGAATATTCTAAGGTGAAAAACTTCAGACAGGACAGCAGGCAACATCCCCATAACCATGGCCACTAAAGCTGTGTTTACACAAATAACATACCAGTGTTGTCCCTCTCCACAACTCAATTACCCTCACAAACAAAATATGTAGGCTGCTTCCAAAAGTCACTGAATAATACACAATATCCTCTAGTGTGAATATGTAAAAATACGACTGCTTGACAATATTAAAAAATGTAAAAATGTAATTATAATTCGATGATCTGTTTCTTCTTTCCTTGGATAGATTGTAAGCACTCTAAAGATACATACTAGAAACTCCTTGTGTTCAATATCTCACCCCAGTTCTGGACCAGGGAAATACAAAGCAGGTAATAAATATTTGTTAAATGAATAAAAAGTGAATCATTCTATATGTAAGAAGTAGCAGAGAAGTAAATGGACAGAAACAGGTTACATAAAAGGTCCAATTGAAGGGAGAAGAAAACCTGGAAGGCAGTCTAAAAATATCCTGATTAAAAGCTAAATGGTCATATGCACTTTTATCAAAACACAGTCTCTAGAAAGCAGTGATAGATAAATCCATGTTTAGAATAAGAAAATGAAAATATCTGTGTAATGTATTCTTTATATTTCCACTCATCAATAATGTCAAAGTTTTTGCTTTATTTAGGATTAAAAATAAGTCTTTTTTTTATTTTTTTAAACATTTTTTTAACGTTTTATTTATTTTTGAGACAGGGAGAGACAGAGCATGAACAGGGGAGGGGCAGAGAGAGAGGGAGACACAGAATCTGAAACAGGCTCCAGGCTCTGAGCTGTCAGCACAGAGCCCGATGGGGGGCTCGATCTCACGGACCGCGAGATCATGACCTGAGCCGAAGTCGGCCGCTTAACCGACTGAGCCACCCAGGCGCCCCAAAATAAGTCTGTCTTTAACCTATACGCATTCCACATATTTAAGACACTCTTACAAATTTCCAAGAGGCAAGAAAGAATATGAAGAAAAAATTTAATGGCATCCCTGGCCAAATGCTCATTTACATCTATCCAGGCATCAGATTTTTATCCCTAAAATCTCAAAAAAATGAGTTTGTAAAGAACAGAGATAGAAAAAAATGTCATTTAGATCAAAAAAGGGGAAAAAAATCTTTGTCCAGTATTATACCTGATAACCTTAATTATTTGAACTTTGAAAGGGACTTAGGGGTGCCTGGGTGGCTCATTTGGTTAAGCATCCGACTCTTTCATGATTTCCACTCAGGTCATGAGCTCAGGATTGTGAGATCAAGCCCTGCATTGGGCTCTGCACTGAGAGTGGAGCCTGCTTGGGACTCTCTCTCTCCCTCTCTGCTCCTCCCCTGCTTGCACTCTCTCTCTCTCTCTCTCTCTCAAAATAAATAAATAAATATAAAAAAAAAAAAAAAAAAAAGGAACCTAAACACAGAGTTGAACTTGGCCCAGTCTTTTAACCAGACATTTCTTTCCTAGGATGAGGTACAATTGTCATATAGCACTATGTATGTTTAATGTGTACAGCATACTGATTTGATATACTTGTATATCAAATATACTTGTATACTTGTATACTGCATTTACCCCCATAGAGTTGGCTAACACTTCCATCATGTCACATAATTACCATTTCTTTTGTGGTGAAAACATTTAAAATCCACTCTCTTAGTGACTTATGGTACTCGGTAACTCGTAAGATAGCTCATTAATTATTTTAATGCCTTCAGGAATATGTTAACCCCCTTAAAAATATAATTTAGACATGAAGTTCAAAAACCAAAAATATTTTTTAAAAAATAATAAATCTCTTCTTTATTTTAGTCTGAAACAAGGTTAACAGAGGATACTCATTCCATAGGAACCTGAAGACAAACTTTACATTTCAAAGTATCTGCATGAACCAACATACTATTCAGTGGATTCAATTAAATGAAATGGTCAGAAATGTATCCAAAATGAAATGACCAGACTAGAATTTCTTGCATTGGTTTTTTTTCTTCAAGAAAGTGATCATCAAGCAGGAATTCTACACATATTACATGCTGTAACCATTTCCACATTAAATAGAATTATCACATTGCTATAAAATGTGGATCCCACTTAAGAATGCTACTGGTCAGTGACTTCATCATTTTATCAAGTATGTGAAGATTGTTATCTTCAAGCTGACTGTTGCTACACAAGGTGGTTATACAGACACTATTTGCTTAAATACAGTGTTATCTGGAAAAAGGAGTCTCTTTGCCAAAATAATGTAAATCATTTCCCAAGATATCTCACAAAGCAGCCTAGTCTCCTGACAAACCCCCTAGAAGAGCATAGAAACTTTCTTTGAAGGAAAGTTACAGATTAATTTATATACAGAAAACAATGTACATAACCAACTTCTAATGACAGGATCCCACTGCCATGCTAACTTTATTTTGGTGACTTAGTTGTTTAAGCTTCCCTTAATCAAATTTTCTAGGATAATTACCATCAAGAGACGAATTCAATTTTAAAAAAAGAATGATGAAAGACATGAAAATTTGTCTTAATTTATTATAAAAGGCAAGATTAGTCTGCCAAAGACACTGCTCTATTATACCTCTTTGGTGTGTGTGTGTGTGTATAAGCACGTGTGCACACGTGTGTAAATACCCATTTTAAGACTAAATCAATCTGTGCTTTTTTCATAATTCATACTATACAGGCATCCCAAGTATCTCTTTTAATCCACAAATGAATATGAAGGAATCTTTTATAATCTGAGTCACAGGTAATATTTATTCATAATTATAAGGAATTTGGTTACAAAAAATATTAATATTCTATAGCATTTTATAAAATATTAGAATATTAATATTCTAAGCATTTTAATGCAGCCCTGACTAATCCCAAATTTATCAGGAACTTAGAACAAAAGACACCAAATGCAAATCCTAAAAGCAGTGGCACGTTTAACAAAATGCTGTTGATGACAAATTTTTAAAAAGCCATCAATTTGGCAACCTCATACTGATTTCTTATTTAGCAAAATAATGAGTGTGATGGCAGCATCATAATGCTTGACAACATAAAGCTCTTTTGGGGCATCTAGGCATTCTGCTAACAAGCCAGTAGCTCTGGCTCCTTCATTTACACGAGGACACCAGTGAGCAGGAAAAGATGGCATAACACAAAAAGAAAATAACTTGGGAACTCGGGTAGTTGCCCAGGGGATGGTAAAGAGCCAAGCTGAAAAACCTGTGGTCGCTAAGCAGCAGCAAAAGCAGTGGAGAAATTCTCTTCCAGCTTTGAGGCAGCTGCAGTAAATTCAGATTCATGGAATCACAGCACACCCTGGTGACAAAAATGGGCTACCTCTAGCTGCCCTGCCCAAAGTCACTGGAGCACCATCAAAGTAGGGAATAGAGTAAGCTACCTAACATTTCTTTAAATCTTCCTGAGGAGAACCAAAACCACAGTGAGTAGACTTGCACTTTAAAGAAAAAGAGGAAAAACAAAAGAGAGTTTATGAAAGTCAAATGCTAAAGATATTTTTTAGGGAGCACATGGGTGGCTTAGTAGGCTAAGCATCCAACTTCAGCTCAAGTCATGATCTCACAGCTTCGTGAGTTTGAGCCCTGCCTCTGGCTCTGTGCTGACAAGCCTGGAGCCTGCTTTGGATTCTGTGTCTCCTCCTTCTCTGTTCCTCCCCCGCTCACGCTCTCTCTCTCTCAAAAATAAATACACATTAAATTTTTTTTAAATAAATAAAGATATTTTTTAAGCATCTGGCTTAGTTACTTACAAGCACTGCACACTTGGGCAACTTCTTAGATTATGCCTTAATTTCATATTAGAGATTCTGAGAAGTACTCATATGGTAACCATGAGAATCTACTAAAGACAATATTTGTAGAATGCTTAGAATAGGACCTGGCATACAGAAAGCACGATATGTATTCATTAAATAAATAAATAAAACCAATGCAGAGATAGGATTTTAAACTGAAAAAGAATAATATTAAAATCTATATAATATATTGAGTGCTTGCTATGTGCCATCCACTATGGTCTTTACATACATTCTTTCCTTTAATCTTTAAAATAAATCTCTCATTTACAGATGAGGGAAAATAAATGTGAAGTACAAAACAAAACTAGCAAATAGCAAACTAGCCAGGATTCAAACCCAGGTATTTCTGTCTCCAAAGCCTATTCCTTAACCACTGCACCATAGGAAAATTTGATTTTACTCATCTCTTCCTATTTTATAAATAATGATACTGAATTATCTTAGCTAAAGCTTCATAGTTCGCTAGTGGATAAATAATTAGGTATCATAGCCTACAACATGCAAATACCACTGTTTTAAAAATGAAACAAAAAATAATAAAAAATAAATAGCTATAAAATTCTATTGCCAATAGGAATAGTCTCAAATCATCCAGGTAAATTAGGTAGCAGAAAGAAATACTTCTCCTTGGATGGTGGAAGGCAAGAAGGTCAGGTGTCCTACATGAGTCGGTAATATAATCAACCCGTTCATCACAGTAAATGCCAAGTCTAGTGCCAAAACATGTGGTAAATTTCAACTTTGTTTTTCCAACATAGAAGGAAAGACCATAAGGAGGGCTGGATAGGTACACAAGCTCACCAGCTGGCTCTCTTGGCCAGCAACCACTGATGATCAGTTCAAAAATAAAGAGGTCTGTGGCAGGTGCATTCTCCCTGAGTATGCCTAGGCTTGACAATGAAAGAAAAACCAGGCAGCTCCCCACACACAGACACTTGCTGGGAGTCATCTGGCAGCAGCTGAGGTTGAGGTATACACAAGCTCCACACTGCTCCACTCTGCAGTGAAAAAGTTGGTATTTTAACATTAAGGGTGAAAAGAGGTGGGTATATATATTGAAAATACAGGTACATCCGCACTTGTATAACAATTAAAGGCCAGTGCAATTGCCCCTGTATAAAAATTAATCAGCCCATTTCTAGTTTCTATAAATCAAACTAAATCAAAGGCTGTGCACAGAATCAAGAGAAGAATATAGGGTTGGGAACCTTCTCACAACTATACTCATTATATATTTTTATAGAACTAATGAAAGAAGAAAATGTCTCTTTACATAAACATGTTTATCATTCACATGTCCTTTATATGTATTATGATATAAATGGCAGACTTTCTTTTAAAATAGTAAATACATATCCATACTCCAAATAGACACTCTGCAAGACAGCCAAAGTTTACCAAGTAATGGACAAAATCCTAGTAAATGGCAAACCACTTAGCATGGATCATTTGACAGTATTTTTATTTCATTAAATCCCACCAACTTAAAATTTTATCAATCAAAGGCATTCTCCTTAGTATTCAAGACTTACTTTTAATATGCTATATACGTGAAATACTATATGCTAAAACTATTATAAAATAATTGTTTACCACTTCACAGCTTTGATTAAATGTTATCCTTTATAAATTATATGGGATACATTTATCTCAGAATATAGAACTTCAAATGTTACAGCAGTATACTGACAGTGCCAAAAAACATAAAACAATTAATGTGTCCTCTTATGCCATCTCAAAAAAGTGTTTACAAATTTTATTGCTATATAAAATATGTAAGTGGAAATATTTCAGTTAAATCCAATAATAACTTAAATTGTGGACATGTTACATGACATTTATATTCTCTTGCTATGATCATCATAAATGACTTAACAGAATCACTGAGCACATCAGATAATTTCTTTCTTTTTTGTTTTTAAATGAAAAAGGATTTATTTGAAATGAAAGCAACAAAATTATCCAGAGAACTTTCTCTTTCTGGTTACTCTTCCAAAACATAATTTTTATTTGTATTTACTTTTTGCTAGGTCTGAATGTTGTATACACCCCAAATTCATATGTTAAAATTGCAACCCCCAGGAGTC
Organism: Herpailurus yagouaroundi; assembly: GCF_014898765.1. Taxonomy (NCBI): domain Eukaryota; kingdom Metazoa; phylum Chordata; class Mammalia; order Carnivora; family Felidae; genus Herpailurus; species Herpailurus yagouaroundi. The sequence goes on along the minus strand of NW_024412427.1, from coordinate 26,230,373 downwards.
AAGAGGCAGTTTATACCTATCCTTCTCAATGATTCCAAAACATTGAAGAAAAAGGAATGCTTCCAAATTCATTCTACAAGGCAAGCATTATCCTTATACTAAAACCAAAGACACGGGGTGCCTGGGTGGCTCAGTCGGTTAAGCATCCGACTTCGGCTCAGGTCATGATCTCACGGTCCGTGAGTTCAAGCCCCGCATCAGACTCTGTGCTGACAGCTCAGAGCCTGGAGCCTGTTTCAGTGTCTGTGTCTCCATCTCTCTCTGACCCTCCCCCATTCATGCTGTTTCTCCCTATCTCAAAAATAAATAAACGTTAAAAAAAAATTTTTTTAAATAAAAAAAAAATAAAATAAAATAAAACCAAAGACACAAGAAAATAATTACAGGCCAATATTCCTGATGAACATGATGCAAAAATCATCAACAAAATATTAGCACACCAAATTCAACAATATGTTAAAAGAATCATGCACCATAATCATGTGGGATTTATTCCAGGGATGCAAGGATGGTTCAACATACACAAATCAATCAACACAAAACACCACATTAACAAAATGAAGAGTAAAAACCATATGATCAACTTAATACACTCAGGAAAGGCTTCTGACAAAATTCAACATCCATTCATAATAATAATTCTTAACAAAGTGGGTATACAGGGAAATGTCTCAACATAATAAAGCCATATATGACAAACCCAAAGGTAACATCATACTTAATACTGAAAAGCTAAAAGCTTTTTCTGTAAGATCAGGAAAAAGATAAGGATGTCCACTTTCATAACTTGTATTCAACACAGAAGTCCTAGCTACAGCAATCAGACATGAAAAATAAATAAAAGACATCTAAAGTATTAAGGAAGAGGTAAAACTGTCACTATTTGCAAATGACATAATATATATAGAAACCCTAAAGACTCCAAAAAACTATTAGAACTAAGAAATGAATTCAGTAAAGTTGCAGGATACAAAATTAATATAAAGAAATCTGTTGCATTTCTATATACTAATAACAAGGTAGCAGAAAGAAATTAAGAAAATAATCCAAAGTGCACCAAAAAAGAATAAAATATCTAGGAATAAATTTAATCAAGTAATGAAAGACCTGTACTCTGAAAACTATAGATATTGATGAAAGAAAGTGGTGATGACACAAATGGAAAGATATACCAGGCTCATGGACTAGCAGAATTAATATTGTTAAAATGTCCATACTAATCACAGCAATCTACAAATTCAATGCAATCTTTATCAAAATACCAACAGCATTTTTTTTACAGAACTAAAATGAATAATCCTAAAGTGTTTATGGAACCACAAAGACCCTGAATAAACAAAGCAATCTTGGGAAATAAGAACAAAGCTGGTGGTTATCAGACTCCCAGATCTCAAACTATACTACAAAACTGTAGTAATCAAAACAGCATGTATGATAGTGGCATAAAAACATATAGATCGACAGAAAAGAATGGAGAGCTCAGATAAACCCACATTTATATGTCAAATAATTTATAACAAAGAAATTAAGAGTATGAAATGGGGGAAACACAGTAACTTCAACAAACGATGTTAGGAAAACTGGAGAGTTAAATGCAAAAGAATTGAACTGGACCACTTTCTTACACCATCTGCAAAAATAAACTCAAAATGGATTAAAGACCTAAATGTGAACCTGAAAGCATATAACTCCTCAAGAAAAACACAGGTATTAGACTCTTAGACATTGGTCTTAGCAATATTTTTTTTGGATTTGTCTCCTCAGACAAGAGAAACAAAAGCAAAAATAAAGTATTGGGACAACACCAAACGAAAAAGGTTAGGTTTTGCACAGCAAAGGAAACCATCAGCAAAGTGAAAAGATAGCCTACAGAATGGGAGAAGATATCTGCAAATGATATATCTGATAAGGAATTAATATCTAAAATATATAAAGAACTTATACAACTAAACACTAAAAAAATAAACAATTTGATTACAAAAACGGGAAGAGGACATGAATAGACATTTTTTCTTTTAATTTTTTTAATGTTTATTTATTTTTGAGAGAGAAACAGAGCATGAGTGGGGGAGGGGCAGAGAGAAAGAGGGAGACACAGTATCTGAAGCAGGCTCCAGGCTCTGAGCTGTCAGCACAGAGCCCGACACAGGGCTTAAACCCACAGACCGTGAGCTCATGACCTGAGCCAAAGTCTGAAGTTGGACATTTAACCAACTAAGCCACCCAGGCGCCCCAACATTTTTTCAAAGAAGACCTACAGATGTCCAACACACGCATGAAAAGATGCTCAATAACACTAATCATCAGGTAAATGCAAATCAAAACCACAATATCTTATTGTGACAGACCTCATGTCTGTCAGATTGGCAGTACCAAAAAGACAATAAATAACAAGTATTGGTGAGGATATGGAGAAAAGTGAGCCCTCATGCACTGCTGGTGGAAATGTAAATTGGTAAAGCTAGTATGGAAAACATTATGGAGGTTCCTCAGAAAATTAAAAAATAGAAATACCATATGATCTAGCAATTCTACTTCTGGGTATCTACCTAAAGAAAACAAAAACACTAATTTGAAAAGTTCTATGCACTCCTATTTTTATAGCAGTATTATTTACAATAGGCAAGATAAAGCAACCTAGGTATCCACTGACAGATAAGTGGATAAAGAAGATGTGGTATATATATATACATATATGTATATATATGTATATATATATATGAAATAGAATATTACTCAGCCATAACAAAGAATGAAATCTCCCCATTTTTGGCAACATGGATAGACCTAGAGGATATTATGCTGAGTATATTAAGTGAGACAGAGAAAGACAAGTACTGTATAATTTCACATATATGTGGAATCTAAAAACAAAACAAAACAGATTTATATCTATAGAGAAAACTAGTGGTTGCCAGAGGAAAGGGTTGTGGAATACTGAGTGACATAGGGGAAGGGGATTAAGAGGTAAAAGCTTCCAGTTATAAAATAAATAAGACAGAGATAGGGAATACAGTCAGTAATATGTAATAACTTTTTACAGTGACATATGATAATTACACTTATCATTGTGAGCATTTCATAACATATATAAATGTCAAATGTTTACACCTGAAACTAATATAACATATGTCAGCTATACTTTCAGAAAAAAAAAAATTTCCTAACCCCCAAAGATGATAGTGTTAGGATATGGGGTCTTTGTGAGGTGCTAAATGGGATTAGTGTTCTTATAAAACAGCTCCACAGAGTTCCGTCTCCACTTTGACCATGTGAGGACACAGAAGGCACCAGCCATGAACCAGGAAGAGGCGTCTCACCAGAACACAACCATGCTGGCACCTTGATCTTGGTCTTCCAAAGCCCCCAGAAATATGAGAAATAAATTTTTGTTGTTTATAAGCGACTGAGTCTCTGGTATTTTGTTACAGCAGCACAAACAGAAAAATTTCTGTACTGAAAAAGTAATCCTGGGGGCGCCTGGGTGGATCGGTCGGTTGAGTGTCTGATTTCCGCTCAGGTCATGATCTCACAGTTCGTGAGTTCCAGCCCCATGTCAGGCTCTGTGCTGACCGCTCAGAGCCTGGAACCTGCTTCAGATTCTGTGTCTCCCTCTCTCTCTGCTCCTCCCCTGCTCACATGCTGTCTCTCTCTCAAAAATAAATAAAGATTAAAAAAAAAATTAAAAAAAAAAAAAAAGAAAAAGTAATTCTGGTACCAAAAGAATATTATCTATTATCTCTGTCCTACGTTTTAAATGGAGGCTCTCCCTTTGGTATCTATCAACTCTTCTCACAGGAGAGGAAATATGGCTCGTTTATCTTTGGTCTGTCAGTGCTCAAGAACTAGGAAGTATTCAATACTTGTTTATTAAGAAGTGTCAAATTTTACTAGAAGAAAAATATTCTCCATTGCTTAAATGTCTACAAGTCTCTTGGCAGGGATGGCTTCTTGAGGCCTGTGCTTACAAGGATCACATGCCTGGTTTAATGCTGTGCTATTGCCACCCTTAAATTCTTAATAATTTTTTAAAAGGTGCCATATATTTTTATTTTGCACTGAGTCCCACATATTATGTTGCCAGTCCTGTTTGCTCACACGCTCAACATTAATCCTCAGGATTAATACATATGGAGACATGGCTATTTCAACTCCTCCCCAAAACTGCAGGGTCCAAACTCAATACTCATCTACTTCAAAGTAGTTTTTCTGAATAAATATTTAACCTACAAAGTAAGTCTGTGTAATGGAACTAACAACCAGTACTTTTCAATTTCTGTAATTTTTCAAACAATGAAAAAGATCCTTATGAGACAACTCTGAAATTATTCTTACCTATGTCTTTTTTCATCTACCTCTTCATCCCCTTCTGAATAAAATTATTTCATGATCACTGTATCTAGAATAATATTAATATTTTTATTGAGCATTTATTATGAACCTGGCATGGTCATTGTACATATATTATCTCATTTAACCCTCACAAATCTAGAAAGATGATACTATTATTACTACCATGTTATAGTGGAGTAAAAAAGTTAAGTAGTGCAGCCAGAATGTGAACTCAGGTGGTATTATACTAGATCTACGTTCTTAACTATTACACAATTCTGAAGTATAACAAATAAATGGCCATCCAAAAAAACCTAAGTAGGTTGTTTTTGGCAAATGAATGATCTAACTTGAGACCAGTACTGTTCAATAGAAATATAACATAAGCCACATGTTGTTTTAAATTTTCTAGTAGCTATATTTAAAAAGTAAAAGCAAAAAGGTGAAATTGATTTTAATAATGTATTTTATTAGCTCAGTGTATTCAAAATGCTATCATTTCAACATGTAACCAATGTAAAATTAATGATATTATATATTCATTTTTTGTACTAAGCCTTTGAAATCCAGTATTTTATACTTATAGCACATGTCAATTCAGACTAGCTACATTTCAAGTATTCAGTACCCGTATGTGGCCAGTGGCTACTATACTAGGAAGCACAGGTCTAAATAATAAATACTAGGAGTGAGGAATACAGAATATTTACGATCAGGAAAGAATTTGAAAAGTAGATGGAATTTTAATTGGATCCTGAAAGAATGCTAAAATTTGAAAACTTGGAAGGGCATAGCCGTTGAAGAGAATAAAAGGTATGTTGGGGCAGACATTTGTTTTTGAAATTAATCATGTACCTAATACCCAGCAAACTGTGATACTCAGCATACAATACACACAATCCTTGTATCAGTGGTTCTAAAACACTTATCAGAATCACCTGGAAGGCAAAACAATTCACTGAATTAGTAGGTCTGGATTTGCATTTCTAACAAATTTCTAGGCGGTGCTAATGCAGCTGACTCAGGACCATACTTGGAGAATTGTTGCCTTAAATTCACACTTTGTTGTAGGTATCACCATTTCATCAGTAAGGAAAGTTAGGCTCAGAATAGTTACATAACTTGCCAGGTAGTCACTGCTTGCATTGGTAGTATAATGGCAGGTGGTTCAAGACCAAGCCTGGAATTTAACTCTAGGTCTGTTTATCTTCAGCTTCCTATTTCCCCTATGATTTCTTCTAAAACTTAAATACTTTTTATAGTTACATTTAACTTTGTGATCCACTTTGATTCTATTTTTGTATGTGGTATGAGATAAGAGTAAAGTTTCTTTTTCTACATATAGATGTCCAATTGTTCAAGTGCAACTTGTTTAAAAGATTATCCTTTCCCTGCTTAAAAAAAAAAATCAGTTGTTTCTCTATATGTTAACCTATTTTTGAACCCTCTCTTCTGTTCCACTGATCTATGTTCTAGTCTAACGATCTCTGTGTCTATCTTGACACTGTCTTCATTACCATGGATCTATATAGTAAGTTTTGGAATCAGGTAGTGTAATTTCTCAAAATTTGTTCTTTGTTTAAAAACTGATTTGGCTACTGTAGAGCGCCTGGGTGGCACAGTCAACTGAGCATCCGACTTCAGCTCAGGCCATAATCTCACGGTTTATGAGTTCAAGTTCTGCATCGGGTTCCATGCTGACAGCTCAGAGCCTGGAGCCTGCTTCAGATTCTGTGACTCCCTCTCTTTCTGCCCCCCCTCTGCTTGTGCTCTCTCTCAAAATAAATAAACATTTAAAAACATTTTTTAACTGATTTGGCTGCTCTAGGATCTTTGCATTTTTATATAAATTTTAGAATCATCTCATCAATTTCTGTAAGAAAGCCAGCAAGGATTTCAACTGGAAGCATGTTTAACCTGTGGATCAATTTCCAGAGAATTGACCCCTTAACAGTATTTAGTCTCCAAAGCCATGATAATTTAGTTGATCTCCCATTTATTTAGGTCTTCTTTAAGTTCTCTCAGTAAAGTTTTGGGGTTTTCAGTAGATCAGTTTTTCAAGCACTTTTTAAAATTTATTCCTAAATAAATCATAGTTTTTAATAGTACTGTAAATGGTACTTTCAAGTTTTAGTTTCCGGGTGTCTGTTGATAGTATACAGAAATACAATTAACTTTTGTGTATTGATCTTATAGGCTAAACTCATTTATTAGTTCTAAGATCATCTTTTTGTAGAATCCTTAGGATTTTCTACATAAATAATCATGTCATCTGAGGATAAAGACTATCTCACTTACTCCTCTCTACTCTGCCTTTTATTTCTTTGTCTTGTTTTATTGTACTGGCTAGGCAAGTAAAATATTGAACAGAAATGATGGGAATAGGCATTCTTGTTTTGTTTCCAATCTTAGGGAATAAGCATTCATATTTTATCATTAAGTATGATATTGGCTGAGAGTTTTTCACAGATGTCCCTAGTATTAAGAAAAAAGTCCTTTTCTAATACTAATACTTCTAAAAATTTTCTAAGAATTTTTGTCACAAGTACATACTGAATTTTATCAAATACTTTTCCTGTGTCTACTGAGATGAACATTTTTTTCATTTATCCTGATAATATGGTTAAACAGATTGATTTTCAAATTTCAATCAACCTTAAATTCCTGGGATATTTTCCACTAGGTCATGATATATTATCATTATTATATATTTCTAGACTTCATATACTAAAATTTTGTACAGAATTTATGTGTTTGTGTGTGTGTGTGTGTGTGTGTGTGTGTGTGTGTCCAAAACACATTTTGGTATGTATTTTCTTTTTCTTTGGCATCATGTTTGAAAATAATTAGTGATAATGTTTATAAATCATAATTTACATAATTATTCATATATTACTTGATATAGAAAGAATGAAGGTAATTCACAAATTACTCCAATTATACAGTAAATGGGAATTTACATTATATATTAACCTTTTAAAAGTTATTAAACCATTAAAAATACATTAAACAGTTTTTTTTTTAAATTACCCCTTTTAAGTTGCCCACGACTTTTTTTACCATTACCAGGAATTTTGCATTTTATATATATATATATATATATATATATATATATATATATATATATATAATTTATTGTCAAATTGGTTTCCATACAACACCCAGTACTCATCCCAAAAGGTCCCCTCTTCAATGCCCATCAGGCACCCTCCCCTCTCCCCCACCCCCCATCAACCCTCAGTTTGTTCTCAGTATTTAAGAGTCTCTTATGGTTTGCTTCCTTCCCTCTCTGTAACTTTTTATTCCCCCCTTTCCCTCCACCCTGGTTTTCTGTTAAGTTTCTCAGGATCCACATATGAGTGAAAACATATGGTATCTGTCTTTCTCTGCCTGACTTATTTCACTTAGCATAACACTCTCCAGTCCCATCCACGTTGGTAAAAAAGGCCAGATTTCATTCTTTCTCATTGCCAAGTAGCATTCCATTGTATATATAAACCATATCTTCTTTATCCATTCATCAGTTGATGGACATTTAGGCTCTTTCCATAATTTGGCTATTGTTGAGAGTGCTGCTATAAACATTGGGGTACAAGTGCCCCTATGCATCAGCACTCCTGTATCCCTTGGATAAATTCCTAGGAGTGCTATTGCTGGGTCATAGGCTAGATCTATTTTTAATTGTTTGAGGAACCTCCACACTGTTTTCCAGAGTGGCTACACCAATTTGCATTCCCACCAACAGTGCAAGAGGGCTTCCATTTCTCCACATCCTCTCCAGCACCTATAGTCTCCTGATTTGTTCATTTTAGCCATTCTGACCGGCATGAGGTGGTATCTCAGTATGGTTTTGATTTGTATTTCCCTGATGAGGAGTGATGTTGAGCACCTTTTCATGTGCCTATTGGCCATCTGGATGTCTTCTTTAGAAAAGTGTCCATTCATGTTTTCTGCCCATTTCTTCACTGGATTATTTGTTTTTCAGGTGTGGAGTTTGGTGACTTTTTTATAGATTTTGGATACTAGCCCTTTATCTGATATGTCATTTGTAAATATCTTTTTCCATTCCGTCGGTTGCCTTTTAGTTTTGTTGATTGTTTCCTGTGCAGTGCAGAAGGTTTTATCTTGATGAGGTCCCAATAGTTCATTTTTGCTTTTAAATTCCCTCGCCTTTGGAGATGTGTCAAATAAGAAATTGCTGCAGTTGAGGTCAGAGAGGTTTTTTCCTGCTTTCTCCTCTAGGGTTTTGATGGTTTGAATGTCTCACATTCAGGTCCTTCATCCATTTTGAGTTTATTTTTGTGAATGGTATAAGAAAGTGGTCTAGTTTCATTCTTCTGCATGTTGCTGTCCAGTTATCCCAGCACCATTTATTAAAGGGACTATCTTTTTTCCATTGGATTTTCTTTCCTGTTTTGTCGCAGATTAGCTGGCCATACATTTGTGGTTCCAGTTCTGTAGTGTCTGTTCTATTCCATTGGCCTATGTGTCTATTTTTGTGCCAATACCATACTGTCTTGATGAGGAATTTTGCATTTCTAAGATACTTGATGAAAACAGCTTAATGGCAATAAGATACTCTCCTTTTGCAGCATGGAGATAATCTGAAAATCCCACTCACTGATATGAATTTGTGTCATTCTCTTTATAAATGAAAAAGAAGTTAATGCTGACCAGATTCTAGTCAAATATAACTGAATATATTAGAATTCTGTACTATTGCAAGCACTGAGGATAAACTGCTGCTTCTGAAACAGCATCTTTCTCTCAGTGAAATAATAAGAGCAAAGTGGTTAGGAAAAAAATACAATCTATTTAGCAATTTCTAAACTGTGCTTCATGGAGAAAGTCCATTTTCAGAGTGCTGGAATCAGAAAAGTAAGGTTCACATCAACATGTAAGATTCTGTCAGAAAGCAAACTGCAGCTTGATACAAAACAGGCTACCAAGTAATATTGAGATAGGACCATAAATAATCTGCAAATTAGAAAACTCTGAGCAAACATTGAGATCCCTGGTAAGCAGACCTCAATACCAAGAATAGCATGCAGGATGTTAATTAAGAAGTGCCTTTCGGATCAAAGGTATGAAAAAAGAGGGGAATGAAGCAGGTTGGGACAGAAGAAGAAGTTAAATTGTGATAAAGGTCTAGTGTAGTGTCAGCCTTGACTGACCCCCCAGGTAACTCTGGAACTAGAATGGCCCCTCAGAGTTGTCCTCAGTTGGGCAAAGATGGCCAAACCTTTGCATTCCCAGAGCAATCCGTCATTGGCCAGGGGATACTCCTAGTCTGGCTCCCTGCAGCTGAGGCAGTTCTTGAAGACACTGGCAGCTGTGGGCTCTCTGCCCACTGTACTCGCTGCAGCTTGAGCAACAATATTTCAAGAAGGTGAGATCTGGGTGGCACATCACAGTATCTACCCAATTAGTCAAAGGATTTAGAGAGTTAAGAAAGAAAGACCTTAAGCAATGCTGGAAACTGATTTAGATATGTGCATATCAAAGTTACATGACTTCTTCCACTACTTCATTCAGATCTCTATACAAATGCCATTCCTTCAGAACTTTCCCTGACCAGTCTAAAATGGCACCTCTTTACTGTGTTTCATTTTCTCATGGTACTTACCACTACTTAATACTTTAATAGACATTTGTTTGTTTATTGGGTATTATCTGCCACTCCCACTGGAATATAAGTTACAGGGGGAAACAAGTTTATCTTGTTCACCACTATATCCCCAGTGTCCAGAGCAATGCAGGGGAAAATCATATACATATTCACAAATAACCAGAGTCCACTTAATATTTGTGTTGTACGTGATAATGATTTGTCATCACTGACAACTTATTAACTATACTGTTGTTGAATTGGATATCAAAGGTTATTAACTTAGCCTAGGTTCCTGATGAAAAACATAAAACATACAAATAAGACTTTGAGATAGGTCATCATTATAGTTGACTTTATGTCTCAGTGTGACTGGGCCATGAGATGCCAAGATATTTGGTCAAATACGGTTTTGGGGTGTTTCTGTGAGGGTGTTTTTAAATGAGTTTAACATTTAAATGACAGAATGATGAATGTAGATTGCCCTTTCTAACGTTAGTGGGCCTTATCCAATCAGTTGGAGGCTTGAATAGAACAAAAAGGCTGAACTTCCACCAAATAACAGAATTTCTTTTGCCTGTCTTTGAGCTAGGGCATTGGGTTTTCCCTGCTTTTGGACTAGAACTTCACCATCAGCATTCCTGGTTCTCAGGCCTTTGGACTCAGACTGGAAATGTATCATCAGTACTCCTGGATCTCCAGCTTGCCAACTGTAGATCTTGGGACTTGTCAAACTCCACAATGCTGTAAACATACGTCTTAATTTACTTATACTGCTATAACAAAACACCAAACACTGGGCAGCTTATAAACAACAGAAATTTGTTTCCCACAGTTCTAGGGGCTGAGAAGTCCAAGATCAAGGTGCCAGTATCGTCACATTTTTGTGAAGGCCCTCTCTTGGGCTCTTAGCTAGCATCTTTCTCACTGTCCTCACAGGGTAGAAGGAACTAGGGAGCTCTCTGGGACCTCTTTTACAAGAGCTAATCCCATTCATGAAGACTCCACCCTCATGTCCTAATCACCTCCCCATGGCCCCATCTACTAATACCATCATCTTTGGGTGTTAAAATTTCAACATATGAATTTTGGGAATTTTGAAAAAGCTGTGTAAGTTTTTTAATGTTTCCATATTGTATAATATTGTTGACTTCTTTAAAATTTATACCATTCATTTGGGCAGGAGATGAGGAGTTGTTTTCTGAGGTATATATATTTGGCTTTTAAAATCTAAGTGGAAATACATTTTAAATGAAATATTTCTTTTTATTTCTCTTATTTAAAACAAACACGTTTTACAGCCTTCATATATTAACAATCTAATAGTAAAATCAACTATAAGAAATAAATTTCAAACTATGAAAGTAAATTATAAATAAAATCCTAAGCTAATGTGTGCTTTGTTATTCTCTACAAAAGACATTAACCATCATTTGGAATTTATCTGTCAAATGTGCTGCTTTTTATGTGTACATTTGAGAACAAGAGGGTCTTGTAAAGCACTCTAACTCTTAAAAGAAGGAAATCCAAACGTGTAAAAGAGTATTAAATCTCATATATATTCCATTCCACTAACTACATTTTAGTATTTACTTAAAATTCAAAGACTGTCAATAAAGTCATAGGACATGAGGCACACCCTTATCCAAATGCAGTACCAAAATGTCTTCAAATGTTAAAAAGAAGTAATTTTTGTTTAAAGGCCTCTTAGGAGTCTACATGTCTATGCTCTCCTTCCATTAATGTGAATAATCAAAAGCTAACTGGATTTCAAGTGGAACATTTAATTGACACCTTCTGATGTTGTTTCATCCAAATCATTTTGAGAGACAGAAATGTTTCACACAATTATACTATTTCTTGAAAAGCTGCATTTAAGGGACTCCTCATACACAAATGTCAGTTTAACCTACAAAGTAACCTAGCTTTCTCTGAGTGAATTTAGTTGAATTTACTATTAGATTGTTAACATGTGAAGGCTATAAAATGTGTCTGTTTTAAACAAGAGAAATAGGGGCACCTATTAAACAAGAGAAATAGGGTGGCGCAGTCGGTTAAGCTTCCAACTTCGGCCAGGTCACGATCTCGCGGTCCGTGAGTTCCAGACCCGTGTCAGGCTCTGGGCTGATGGCTCAGAGCCTGGAGCCTGTTTCCGATTCTGTGTCTCCCTCTCTCTCTGCCCCTCCCCCGTTCATGCTCTGTCTCTCTCTGTCCCAAAAATAAATAAACGTTGAAAAAAAAAATTCTTTAAACAAGAGAAATAAAAAGAAATAATATTTCATTTAAAATGTATTTCCACTTAGATTTTAAAAGCCAAATATATACCTCAGAAAACAACTCCTCACCCCTGACCAAATGAATTGGGTGCATTTTAAAGAAATCATCAATATACATAATATGGAAATATTTAAAAGCATTCACAACTTTTAAAAAATTTCCTTAGTCACAGACGTTGAAGGTAAAATTCAAACAAAACTTGGTCCTTGAAAATAAATTCTCCTTTAAGAGGATTCCCCTCACTTAAAGTGTTCATAATTTATTTAAAAAAACATAACAAGCTTATCCCAGTTTGTTCCTATCTGAAAGGAATATCGCTATGTGGCTCCAAAGAAAAGTAGAATCTACCCTTCCGGTCCCCACAACATACCAATTGACAATGCTTGTTTATGAGTTCATTACAAACTGCTAAAAGAGTGCTATTTCACTTCAGGCCATCAAAATGGTATGAATATATAGGTTTAATGAAATTCCCTATGTTAAATGTAGATATTTTCTGGTATAAGGGGGGGAAAGTCAAACATTTTTCCTACTGGTCTTGCCTCTTAAGACGTTTTTATTGATTCTTTCCTCTCTATTTAGAGTTATCCCTAAACATGTAAGAAAATCTACCTCTTGATAGACTTGGATGACCCAATTTGAGTCCACATAATAAAATTTTTCTAGTCACAATGAAGTAGTCCTTCTCAACTTGGATGTTATATACTGAACTGTGTTCCTCCCAAAATTCATATATCTATTTCCCAGTGCCTTAGAACATGAATGTATTTAGACACAGGGATTTTAAAGAGGTAATTAAAGTTAAAATGAGGCCCTAGGGTAAGCCCTAATGTAATCTGACTGGTATTCTTAAAAGAAGAGGTGATAAGGACAGAAACACCAGAGATGTGCACACAAAGTAAATAGGCCATATGAGGGCACAGTGACAAGGCATCTATAATGGGTCTCAGGAAAAACCAAACCTGACAATATCGTGTCATAGATTTCCAGCCTCCAAAACTGTGAGGAAATAAATCTTTGTTGTTTAAGCCACCTGAACTTTGATATTTTGCAATGGCAGCCTGCAGTACTGTAATTCATAAGGAATATGTATTTGGTTATTCAAATGACCAAAATATCTCATATATTTGGTTTTTATCCACAGTTCCTGGCTCACAGTTCCCAAACCTCTTGGAATTTCCTAATGATAACAGCAATGGGACCATCTTTTGTCATAATGTTTGGTCTCTTGCCTCAGTTCCTGAAATCGCTTTAGAAACATAAAGGTAAACCAATGCCTTGTTATTCATAAAAAGCCCCTTTCCACCACAACCGGATTTATGCTAGTGAAGTAACGTTTGGAAATTACCTAGGATGGGACTGGTTGCCAGGGGAACCAACTATGACTAGTGAGTTGAAACTTCGAGTCCCACCCCCTGATTTCTGGGGAGAGAAGAGGAGTTAAGGTTGAATCAATCACCAATGGCAAATGATTTGATCTATCATGCCTATGTAATGAAGCCTCCATAAAAACCTAAAAGGAGAGGGTTTGGAAAGCTTCCAGATTGGTGAACACGTGGAGATTTGTGGACAGTGGCACACTCCGAGAGAGGATAGAAGCTCCACAACATTTCCCCATACCTTGCCCTATGTATCTCTTCCATCTGCCTGTTCCTGAGTTGTATCTTTTTATAATAAACCAGTGATCTAGTAAGTAAAATGTTTTTCTGAATTCTGTGAGCTGCTCCAGCAAATTAATCAAACCCAAGAAGGGGGTCATTAGAACCTCCAATCTATAGCTGGTCCATCAGAAGCTCAAGTGACAACCTGAACTTGCTACTGGTGTCTAAAATGGGAGGTGGGAGTGGGGGTGCAAGTTTTAAGGACTGGGCCCTTGGCCTGTAGAATCAGAGGCTATCTCTAGGTAGGCATGTCAGAATTGAGTTTAATTGTAAGACATCTAGCTGGTGTTGAAAGAACTGCTTGGTAACATGGGGGAAACCCAAACACACACACACACACACACACACACACACACACACACAC
>NW_024412427.1:26090663-26216121 GCF_014898765.1 Herpailurus yagouaroundi | reverse complement strand
ACACACACACACACACACACACACACACACACACACACACTTTGTAATTCACCCCAGAATCCTTACAGCCCTAACAAACTAATACAGAATACAATGGTACATTTATCTGAGGTTTACATAATCCTGACATTCTGAGGGGAAAAAAGGGTACATCAAACCAGCTAAAACTTAGCTAGAAAATATGATAATAAAACAGGATGCTAAATATTTCAGAAGTTCTACCTTAGTTTCTAGAGGCTATGTTAATTTCATCCAATCCAATCCAATCCAATCCAGTCCAACCCAACCCAATAAAATGGCCTTTTCCTTTGAGCTGCTCCAGGGATTCAAAGGCAAATAAAACATGAACTTTGCACTATTTTATTGTAATTTAAAAACAGATGCATTAAAAAAAGAAAAAGCTATGTAACAAGCTCTTGTAACTACAGAATATAGACCAAATTGTTACCTAACATACCAAGTGATAAAATGTGTTATAAATACTGTGTTCAATATGGTCCTTTTATATAAATACATACATGCATGTATAGGGTGTGTGCACACGTAATACACTTTGGAAAAACCACAGGAAAGGCATACACTAAACTGTTAAGGATTGTTCTAGGTGGTACAGTTAATTTTAATTTTCTTTATTATTTATTTTTAGTGACCACAAATTTTTATATTGTAAAAATGATCAAACATTTTTTTTAAAAGATCTTACCTCAATAAAGGTTGCCTAAGCCTGAAATTATACATGTATGCAAAAATTATAGCAAACAGACTAAAGTGAGCAAATAGCTATCAATGTTTAAGACTTTCACATTCAACTCTGTGAGTTTGGTTATTCTATCTTTATTGAGGCAAAATTCGTATCATATAAAATTAACCTTCTTAAAGTATACAATTCAAAGGCATTTAGTACATTTACAATGTTATGCAAGTACAATTTCTATCTAGTTCAAAAATATTTCATCACCCCCAAAAGAAAACCCCATACCCATTAAGCAGTCACTCTCTACCCTCCCTTTACTCACCCCCTAGCTATCACTATTCTGCTTTCTGTCTCTACTGCCTATTCCAAATATTTCATTTAAATAGAATCATACAATATATGACCTTTTGTGTCTGGTTTCTTTAATCCAGAATAATGTTCCTGAGATTCATCCACATTGTAGCATGTTTCAGTATTTCATTCCTTTTATAGGGCTGAATAATATTCCATTGTATGAATAAACCACATTTTATTTATCTATTCACCAGTTGATGGACATCTGTATTATTTCCATCTTTTGACTATTATGAATAAAACTGCTATAAATATTCACGTGCAAGGTTTTTTGTGGACATGTCTTCAATTCTCTTGGGCATATATTTAGGAATGGAAGTGTTGGGTCACATGACAATTCTATGTTTAATTTTTTGAGAAACTACCAAAACATTTTAACAGTTACTTTACTATTTTATATCCCCACCAAATATATGAGAGCTCCAATTTCTCCATATCCTCTCAACACTTATTATTTCCCCTTCCCTTTGCTTATTACGGTCATCCTGGAAGGTATGAAGTAGTATCTCATTGTGGTTCATTTGTTGTATTCATAATCTACACACACATTTGACATTTCATTTCTAGTAATCACACAACAAATTCCTACCAATTATACTGAGTTATGTGATTTTGCTGAGTTATGCTTTTTTTTTAATTTTTTTTAAGTTTATTTATTTATTTTTGAGAAAGGGAAAGAGAGAACAAGTTGGGGAGGGGCAGAGAGAGACAGGGAGAAAGAGACAATCCCCAATGCAGGACTGAAACTCACGAAACCACAAGATCATGACCTGAGCCTAAACTGGCCGCTTAACTGACTGAGCTACCCTGGCACCCTGAAATGTTTAAATACAAGAACATGCCCATTAGGAACAAGGATAAGACTAGGGTTATTTTAATTAGTAAATTTAGCTAATGTTGAAATCCAGGACGCAAGACGTTAAAGGGAAGGTAGCACATTAACACATTAAATCCCTAGTAGAGTTCCATTCTTACTGGATAAGTAATCAAAGAAGTAATGATATAATCCGTCTATAGGTGGCATGAGTCATGGGATATAATAATGAAGTTTTAATCTAATCAAGCATCAAAAAAGCAAAAAAGAAAAGAAAGAAAAAAATAACTACCAATTCTATGAAACATTCCATAAAATATTATATCCAGGTCACAATTTTTCTAGGAGGATTTTATACATAAAATAAAAATCAGATGCAACTTATAATTAATTAATACAAATAGTAGAAACAAATCATCCTTTGAAGCCTATCATTTGCTTTTATGAGCAAAGTAAAACATGATTCAAGAGAAAAAAAATAGAAAAAGTACCACTGGCACTGCCACATCTTATCCTTTTCAACAATTAAATAACCATAAAGGAAACTATTAACCAGAAAGGGCTAAAACTCTTGGGAGCAAAAGATATATTCTAAATATCACTAGGGAAGGTTAAGCATCTTCACACAATTATGAAGTTGTATGCCTACCAATTGTGAGGGGAATTGGACCACTGCTGATCACAAACCTATCATTTCTATTTCTTCACCCTTTACTTGCTCTCCTCACCATTTCCCATTCTTCCATGATTCCTCCCTTCCCTCTCTTGCCTAAGCCTTAAACCTGACAGAAACATCCAACAACATACATCAATCTTTACAATGTACTCAGAGGCCAGATATGCTACCACTTTTTAACAAGGACAATAACCTCTACCTTCAGATTTTGGATTTGGTTTTAAAACCCCACTACTTTAGATGGAACTAGAGGGTATTATGCTAAACGAAATTAGTCAGAGAAAGACAAATATCATATGGCTTCATTCATATGTGGAATTTAAGATACAAAACAGATTAACATAACAGAAGGGAAGCAAAAATTATACAAAAACAGGGAGGGGGACAAAACAAAAGAGACTCTCAAATACAGAGAACAAACTAAGGGTTGCCGGAGGGGTTGTGGGTGGGGAATGGACTAAATGAGTAAGGGGCATTAAGGAAGACACTTGTTGGGATGAACACTGGGTGTTATACACAGGGGATGAATCACTGGAATCTACTCCTGAAATCATTGTTGTACTATATGCTAACTAACTTGGGTATAAATTTTAAAATAATAATAATAAAAATAAATAAAGTTGTTTCCTAATAATTTTCTGAAAACTCTGCTTTATATAGTTATATCCCATTTCTCAATCTGGGTATCAATTTTCTTGAATTAAAAAATTATTTTTTTAATTCAAGAATTAAATTTGTTTTTCTTGAATTAAAAAATTATTTTCAGCTTTAGTAAAATACAAATTTTTACTAAGCTATAGTTGAGGAAAACACAGGTTTAAGTGTTCAATTTGAAGACCTGTGACAAACGTATACAGTCATTTACCAGCAGCACCGCAATCATCATATAGAGCATTTCTATTTCCCCCTATAGTTCCTTCATGCCCCTTGGTAGCCAATCCCCTTCCTCAGGCCCCCAGCCTCAGGAAACCACTGATCTGCTTTCTATCACTTCAGTTTTGCTTTCTGTAGAATCTCCTATAAATGGAATCATGCAGTATGTAGTATTTTGCATCTGGCTTCTTTCACTTAGAATAATGTTTTTGAGATTCAGCCAGGGTTGCAGTGTGCATCAGTAGGTCATTCTTTTTTTGTCACTGAGAAGTATTCCAATTGTACAGATATGCCAAAATTTATTTATCTATTCACCAGTTGATGGATATATTTCGGTTGTTTCAAGTTTTTTGACAGTTGTGAACAAAGCTGTTATGCACATTTGTATGCAAAAAAATTAAAAAATAAAATCCTACTACTTTAGAAGACTTCTTTAGGTGATTTTACATCTGAGAAGGTAGAACTTGATATTTTCTTCTCTAAGAAAGACAATCAATATGCACAGCTAGAAGATTTCTTGAGAGGGCCTAGGTATCCAGGCAAAGCATAGAGCTGGGGTTATCATCCTCCCTCCTCACATCTTCACAATGGATGCTGTAGTGCTAGTGAAGGAGAGGCCCCTCCAAACGTGGAAAGCTTGAGCAAGAGAGAAAGACTTGGCCGATGTCTCATGGCAGCTGAGAAACATTTTGGTGAGATTTCCAGAACAGTCAGGGAAGTATGCACATTGAAAAGATAAGTAGAGGACCCATATGATGTATCAGGGACAAAAAAAAAAAAAAAAAAAAAAAAAAAAAAAAAGGGAGCTTTAGATAATCAACATTAAAGTGACTTTATTTGTATCACCATTTGAAGAGATATTCGGACTACATTTGTTTAAAATAGGGCTCAGAACTTAAGAATTAACTACTTTGTGACAAAGTCAGGAGATAACACCAGTGACTATGCTTCAAGTACTGAAAATTATGTACCTTGCTTTCTGTGTTTGTTCATGAGGCAATCTAATTTCTCTGTGGTATCAGGATACAGAGATAGCCTCATTCTCTTGCATGACAATCTCATAAAAAAACATGAGTTTGGTGCCAAGCCTGAGTTAAACTACAATTTGGAAGAACACACTGCAAAGTCTCTAATCCCAAATAGCTGATGTATTCTCATACACTGGGAAGGAGTTGTGTGGACCAGATGGACACAGACTCCGCAGGGGAGGGTGTCTGATCGCCTCAGGAATCTATGATAGGAAATCAAGGTGACAAAAATGAAAAATGAACAGATGGAAGTGTTATATGGTTGCACAGAATTTCTGTTACAATATATTGCCCATGTATTTAATTTATCTAATCCAAATAGGAGCAATAAAGAGATTGCCAGAAGGAAATTTTCAAGTATTTGACCTGACACCCCTTGAAAAGGAACTTTTGATCTTATTATAAGGGAAACCATATATTCTTTAATAGGATCATCTTTGGGAACTTACTTACAGATCCCTCCTAATGAAATAATCCCAGGTCTTTTGTATAAAGAGAAAGGGTCATAGATTAATTCATGAAGAAGGTAAACTGGATGAATTACATAATGTCTAAGAGGATAATATTTCAGAATACTATTCTGTATTTTATACATTTTTTATAAATTTTATACATTTGTGCCATATATTTTGTATACTATTTTTATATGAATTATTTATTGAGCACTGACAATGTGCCAGGGACATATGCATTATTTTATTTAATCCTCACAATGACTTTAACACATTTATTCTCTCTATTTTAAAGGTGAGAAAAGAGATTCAGTTAGGGGTTGAGTGTTCTTTGTGTGACCCCAGCTAGTAAGTGTCAGAGAAAGAGAATTTAAAGCTGAGCTGTGTAGATTCCATATACTGAAGAAAAGGCAAGCACGAATACAGTTATGTTATTTTACAAAACAATTTTCTGAAAGTAGGCAAAATCAGCAGAATTAGAACTTTCACCAATGACACAAAATTGGATTATCCCAAGAAGTAATGTAACATTACTTATAGCCTAGAAAAATCAAACAACTGTAGAAAATATTTCTTTTACATGACAGGATAAATTAAAAAGGGGAAAGGATTCATTCATTCATTCATTCATTCATTCTCTAAATTTAAAAGAAATCCAAGTTTAATACAGGCAATAAGTTAACTCGTACACCAAATAGTTACAGATTTTCAATATAAAAGAAGTAAAGAAATAGAAGCATACTTCCAAAACATGAAATTTAAAAAAAGCAACTTAACAACCAAGATGTTTGTATACATATGAAGATCAATAGTTTTGTTAAAAGACACAACAATGTGTTTTTTAGTTTTGTCATTTCAAGCAAAAAGGTCAATAGAAAAGCAGTCAAAAGTCAGCAGAAGAAAACATATCTGTAGAAATGTTTCCTTTCTCTAACCAAAAATACTCAGCAACAATGCAATAAAAAATTTCAGAAATTCACTCAGACCAAACTATAATGCTATAGTAAGAGGTTTCAGTTACTATCCATATTTCATCTAAATAAGTATTTCAAAAGAGAAGGTTCACTGAGTATTTTAATAGAAACCATACTTTTCCAGTACCATAGAGAAGAACAATGAGTCCTAAAACCTCCCACAGTCCAACCTATAATATCAACTTAACATCATGAAATACACGTGAAGCTTCTACTGAATTAAGTATAATAAGTAGCACATGGAACTGAATTGAAGAAAAGAACACAAATATCAGGAGACATGGATCCTACTGGTTTTGCCACACACAGCCTGTGTGTCCATGTCCGTGAGTGTGTTGCATCCTTTCCCTAGGCCTTAGTTTCCCCATCTGAAATATGAAGCACCTGGTCTGGATAATCTTTCAGTTCCTTTCAGACTTGAAATTACATGACATTGGGGCACTTGGGTGACTTATTCGGTTAAGCATCCAACTCTTGATTTTGACTCAGGTCATGATCTCACAGTTCATGGGATAGAGCCCTGTGCCAGGCTCCACACTGACAGCAAGAAGCCTGTTTGGGATTCTCTGTCTCCCTTTCTCTCTGCCCCTCCCCTGCTCTCTCGCTCTCTGTCTCTCTCTCTCTCAAAATAAATAAATAAACTTTAAAAAAAATTGCATGACATTGGATGACAGGATCACTTTCTAACCTCTTAAACTATACAAAATGACTGTGTGCCCCTGACAGGATCATGATTAGAGTTTTCTCATTTCCATGCTTCTAATTTTCATTTCAATGGTTAAATTAAACTCTAACAGAAATAATGCCTTATTTATTTTTTTTATTTTTTTTATTTATTTTATTTTTTATTTATATATGAAATTTATTGTCAAATTGGTTTCCATACAACACCCAGTGCTCATCCCAAAAGGTGCCCTCCTCAATACCCATCACCCACCCTCTCCTCCCTCCCACCCCCCATCAACCCTCAGTTTGCTCTCAGTTCTCAACAGTCTCTTATGCTTTGGCTCTCTCCCACTCTAACCTCTTTTTTTTTTTTTTTTCCTTCCCCTCCCCCATGGGTTCCTGTTAAGTTTCTCAGGATCCACATAAGAGTGAAACCATATGGTATCTGTCTTTCTCTGTATGGCTTATTTCACTTAGCATCACACTCTCCAGTTCCATCCACGTTGCTACAAAAGGCCATATTTCATTTTTTCTCATTGCCACGTAGTATTCCATAGTGTATATAAACCACAATTTCTTTATCCATTCATCAGTTGATGGACATTTAGGCTCTTTCCATAATTTGGCTATTGTTGAGAGTGCTGCTATGAACATTGGGGTACAAGTGCCCCTATGCATCAGTACTCCTGTGTCCCTTGGATAAATTCCTAGCAGTGCTATTGCTGGGTCATAGGGTAGGTCTATTTTTAATTTTCTGAGGAACCTCCACACTGCTTTCCAGAGCGGCTGCACCAATTTGCATTCCCACCAACAGTGCAAGAGGGTTCCCGTTTCTCCACATCCTCTCCAGCATCTATAGTCTCCTGATTTGTTCATTTTGGCCACTCTGACTGGCGTGAGGTGATACCTGAGTGTGGTTTTGATTTGTATTTCCCTGATAAGGAGCGACGCTGAACATCTTTTCATGTGCCTGTTGGCCATCCGGATGTCTTCTTTAGAGAAGTGTCTATTCATGTTTTCTGCCCACTTCTTCACTGGGTTATTTGCTTTTCGGGTGTGGAGTTTGGTGAGCTCTTTATAGATTTTGGATACTAGCCCTTTGTCCGATAT
This sequence comes from Herpailurus yagouaroundi, assembly GCF_014898765.1. Classification (NCBI taxonomy): domain Eukaryota; kingdom Metazoa; phylum Chordata; class Mammalia; order Carnivora; family Felidae; genus Herpailurus; species Herpailurus yagouaroundi. The sequence continues at coordinate 26,208,480 of NW_024412427.1, read as the reverse complement.
GTCATTTGCAAATATCTTTTCCCATTCCGTTGGTTGCCTTTTAGTTTTGTTGGTTGTTTCCTTTGCTGTGCAGAAGCTTTTTATCTTCATAAGGTCCCAGTAATTCACTTTTGCTTTTAATTCCCTTGCCTTTGGGGATGTGTCGAGTAAGAGATTGCTACGGCTGAGGTCAGAGAGGTCTTTTCCTGCTTTCTCCTCTAGGGTTTTGATGGTTTCCTGTCTCACATTCAGGTCCTTTATCCATTTTGAGTTTATTTTTGTGAATGGTGTGAGAAAGTGGTCTAGTTTCAACCTTCTGCATGTTGCTGTCCAGTTCTCCCAGCACCATTTGTTAAAGAGACTGTCTTTTTTCCATTGGATGTTCTTTCCTGCTTTGTCAAAGATGAGTTGGCCATACGTTTGTGGGTCTAGTTCTGGGGTTTCTATTCTATTCCATTGGTCTATGTGTCTGTTTTTGTGCCAAATAATGCCTTATTTAAACAAATTAATCACATTTACATTATAAAAATCAAAATACTGCCTTATGGTTCACATAACTACTAGCTTCTTCCCATATAAAATCCAAGTCTTTCTGTGAGGTCAGACAAGAAAAATGACTATATGTACCTTTCTTTCCAACACTGAAGATTTTCTTAGCACAGGCTATTTGACACATGTGTGTCAAATGGAAAAGGCAAAAAATAACAAGGCCTAGAGAGCTAGCACATAATGGGTCCTTAATATCTTCATGTTGAAAGAACAAATGCATCTTTAATGGTAAAGAAATCCCTTGTTTAGGATGTTTTTAACATCAATCTAGGAACGTTACAGAAATACCTGAACATCAACAATGATCAGCAAGAGGCATGGGTGTTAAAAATCACAATAATCAAGTTGTTGTTTATATAACCATGTCTTTGAGTTTGATACTAGACTCATGGGAGAAAACTGTAAACTCATCCTTTTCGTTTCTTGTAGAAGTCCATTCTAGATCAGAAAAAGACTGACAATAGGCAATAGGCCGTCCAAAGGATTTTCAGTTTGGAAGAAGGGTAGAATAAAAATGAAAAGTTTGGAGAAACTTTGTCTTGCCAAGAATTATGGCATAGTTCTATAGCGTTGCTCTCCATTGTTAGGCCCCACTAGTGTTAAAATATTGTATCAGAAAGTTCTATTCAAATGTAGAAAAAAATATTTTAGTGAGAAAAATCCCAATTTTTCCAATGAAAAATTTCTATTTATCCTTAGCTAAGCAAAAGTGATGCCAGTAACAGAGTCCAATGAAATATATTAATTGAGACTCAGACTCAAATCCTCTGACAGCTACACACACCACCCTAACACCTTCTAAAATTTGAAGAAATTCTAGAAATCAAGAAAAATTTCAATATTTCAATTACATAAAAAGCAAAACTTTTGGATAAGCAAAACTCACAATAAAATAAGCCAAGAGATACATATAGTAAATAGCACAAATGATTAACACATAATAATATTTATTTTCTATAGCTACGTAACAAATTATAACAAACTTAGCAGCTTCAAACAATACTATGTGGAATTTAAGAAACACAACAGATGAACATAGGAGAAGGGAAGGAAAAATGATATAAACAAAGAGAGAGGCAAACCATAAGAGACTCTTTTTTTTTGTAATATGAAATTTATTGTCAAATTTGTTTCCATACAACACCCAGTGCTCATCCCAACAGATGCCCTCCTCAATACCCATCACCCACCCTCTCCTCCCTCCCACCTCCCATCAACCCTCAGTTTGCTCTCAGTTTTTAAGAGTCTCTTATGTTTTGGCTCCCTCCCTCTCTAACCTCTTTTTTTTTGCCTTCCCCTCCCCCATGGTCTTCTGTTAAAAGACTCTTAAATACAGAAAGCAAACTGATGGTTACTGGAGGAGTCGTTGGGTAGAGGAATGGGCTAAATGGGTGATGGGCATCACTTGTTGGGATGAGCATTCTGTGTTATATGTAAGTGATGATTCACTAAATTCCTTTCCTGAAACCATTATTACACTATATGTTAACTAACTTGGATTTAAATAAAGAAATAAATCATAAGGACCCCCCCCCTAAAAAAATACCCATTTAATTAGCTCACATTTCTGTAGGCCAGAAACAGAGGCACAGTGTGATTAGGAATCACAAGGCTGAAATTAAGATGTTGGTGGGGCTGAGTTCTAGCCTGAAACTTGAGAAAAATCTCCTAAGCTCATTCTTATTGACAGAATTTAGTTTCTCATGAAGGTAGGACCCAGGCGCCTGCTTCTTGCTGGTTGTCAGCCAACCAGGAGTCACTCTCAGCAACTAGAGGCTGAGCACTTTGGCATTTCAAGACTAATTCCTTTCCATTTGGCCTCCTCAATCCAGCAAAGGCATGATGAATCCTTCTTGTTTTCGGACTTCCTCTTTTACAACTAGCCAGAGAAAACTGTTTTTAAAGGGCTAATGTGTCCATAACCACTGTGTAGGATCAGACTCATTCTGATATCTCCCTTTCTTAAACTCAGTTATGCCAAATAATATAACCTAACCATAGGAGCAAAATATATCACATTTACAGTCCCAGTGATTACTCTGGGCATGTATACTGGGGGAGGCAATATGAAAAATTTTGAGCAACATCTTAGAATTGTGCCTACCACTATTATATAAGGAAATTATACAATTTGGTGAAAAATATATTTCAAAATACCAAACATAAATGAGAAAATACATGGGTGGACAAGGCATATATTATGGGACAGAATCTTTTAGAAAATAATTTAAGGAGCACTTGGCTGGGATGAGCACTGGATGTTATATGTAAGTGATGAATCACTAAATTCTACTCTTGGAATCATTATTACACTATGTATTAACTAACTTAGATTTAATTGAAATTTTTAAAATTTTTAAAAAATTTTTATAAAGAAAATAATTTGATGAGAAAAATTAAAAGCCATAAAAATGTTAACACTCCTTGGCCTACACATACCACTCCTGGAAAGACAGCCCTCCTCCAGAAATTCATAAGACAGAAAAAGCAATGACATGAATGTCAGCCTCCTCTGGGTTTTCCTAGCAACACAGACACAATTCTAGAACACAAGCTTCTACTTTGAGCATCAAATCCAGACACTGTATCTTACTCATTTTTGTATTTACAGAACCTATAATGGTATCTGCACTCTACAAATAGTTACTAAATGCCTACTATGTGACCATCAGTGAGTGAGGCATCAAGACAGAATTGTATAATCCATTCTCTGATATACCTCATTTCTCATAATTTTTGTAAAAAAAAAAATATCAAAAGTTCTACAGTCATTGTATGTATAAAGTAATACAATCACAAAAGTCAAGAGAAATGAGGAGACCATAGAACTAGGCCTTGGAAGTAGAGAATATATTATGTAGCCATTTAACATTGTGATTATGAACTGTATAAAACATTATGAAAAATGGAGGTGCCTGAGTGATTTAATCAGTTAAGCGTCCCACATCAGCTCAGGTCATGATCTCACGGTTCATGGGTTTGAGCCCTGCATTGGGCTCTGTGCTGACAGCTTGGAGCATGGAGCCTGCTTCGGATTCTGTGTCTCCTTCTCTCTCTGCCCCTCCCCAGCTCACACTCTCTTTCTTAAAAATGAATAAACATTAAAAAAAATTTTTTAAACATTATGAAAAATTTTTACATTAATTGGAAAACTGTGTACCAAAATAAATCTGGGTTCTAGTCAAAAATATGCCAAAAGAAATGTGTATAAATGCATTGAAACAAATAGGAAAAAATAGTTTTCTAGAAAGTGGAATAAGTGGTCATTCATTTCCTCTTATTTTATTTACATTATTATGTTTATATCATTTGTGCTTCCAAAGAAATTTTAAATGAAAAGAAAAAAAATCACATTAAAAAAATAAATAAATCCACCATTTGAGTGAGTTCTGCTGACTGATAGAAAGAAGAAAATATTCAGTGTCTAAGTCTATTTACCACCATTCTAACTAAAAGTCCCTATTAGAGGAAGCAACATACTCAACCATTCATTAATTCTACAAACATTTCCTGAGCATGAACAATGGGCCAGACATCTCCTGAGCATGAACAATGGGCCAGACATAGTGGAAGGCATTGGAGATACGTAAATGGATAACAGTCCCTGCCCTCAGAAGGCTCTTGATCTGATGAATCACCATAGCAAAATTACATTTGGTAATGTATTTTAATAATTTCTGAGAAGACAAAATTCTCTAAATAATGGTTCATTTCATGGGTGGAAGACTCAGTGTGACAGAATGAGTATAGCTCACTGCCTCAAGTGTACCCATAGCCGCAGGGAGAAGATCTGTCACTGCTGCCAAGCAACAGCCTCCCCAAGACTCAAAAATCAGATGCACCTGATTCTTACATCAGTTCTATCACAGTACAAAGCGACCTAGTCCATGCCTACACGTATGGCTCAGTAAACCTACAGATCTAATATCCTGGCTTACTAACAGGGTGGCTATTTCACATTTGAAGGATGTTTGAATGCCTAATAATTCCAACACAGATTTACTGGATCTCACTGGATCCACCACAAACTCACTGGATCTCAAGTTTCATAAGGAAAAACCAAGATCACTACAATTTGTGTATCTCTATGTTGAGTTTTATTTTACCTTTTTTTTTTCCTAGTCTTTCTTTATTCCTATTCTTATCATGAATGGCCACATGTAGCACTAAAGAAAGATATAAATCTCAATTTCACTCAAACTCCTGGAACTATTAGAAGAATTAAAAGCAATATGAACTTCTAATTAGTGAACAAATTGATTCTCCACTGAGATCACCTCTGCTAGCTACCAAAATGGTTTTTCAATCAAAAGGTATCTCCTTCTAAACTTCAGGCTATCTGAAGAACCACAAGTTAAACAAAAGAAAAGAAAAAAAAAAAAAGCCTCACCCAAAAATCAAGATCTCTCACTGTCTTCCTCATGGGACACAAATCCAACTTGAGGATTTTTTATTACAACATGCTCACATTTCACTAAATGACTTCTTAGTGTGTATTTTATTATCTGTCATTTAAATAGTAAGAATAACACTTTATCAATCACTCAGAAGTAATACAGTCAGCAGTTTATTAAATTAGAAATGTTATAAAGCACGGTGGATTCATTTGGGTTTCCTCCCCTTTTGTTTTATATTTTTCTAATTACCATTGTCATCACTGTGACCCTCACCATATTCAACATTTATTAAATAATTTATTAAACGTACCAGGACCTGGACACCATACAAAGCACATACACATATTAGGTCATTTCCTCCTCAAAGCTAGTCTATAAACATAAAGAGCTTAGGAACTGTTTAAGATCACACTAACAATAAGATCCCTATCTTTCTAACTTCAGAGCTCAGCCTCTTAACTATTAGTTTCCTAGAGCTACTATTAAAAATTTTGCCACCAACTACATTGCTGAACACAATATACATTTATCCTCTCAGAGTCTGGAGACAGAAGTCCAAAATCAGTTCACTGGGCAGAAACCAAGATGTCAGCAGGGCTGCCCTCCCTCGGGAGACTACAGGGGAGAAGATACTTGCCTATTCCAGCTTCTGGTGGCTGCCAGCATTCCTTCTGTATTGCCACATCACTCTAGTCTTCAAGGCTAGCATCCTCAAATCTCTCTCAGCTCCATCTTCACATTGCCTTCTCCCATGTGTGTAGTCAAACCTCAAGGTCTTTAACTTAATTATACCAGTCATCTAAGGTAATATTCATAAATTCCTGGAATTAGGAGGTGGATATTTTAGAGGGCAGAGTCTGTTTTTCATCCTACCACAACCACTAAATTCTACTGATTCCCCAACTGATTCACTCATGAGTTCTTGGTGTGGAGATGAATCAGAGATACTCCAGAAAGATACCACAGGCAACAATACACACTCTCCTTTGAGACAAGTCAGCCATGCTGAAAGATAAACCAAAGACTAGAACCAATAAAGACAAAGACGCATATGGACACACACTGGAGATCACCAAAACCAAACTCATTAGGTCTATAACAATATTTGAGCCCCAGTCTCCTTACTCTTTGTCCAGCGAATTTTCACAGAGCCACAAACAAATAAATCTTAGACCAATGTACCATTTCTTCAACAGGCCAGACTTTCTCATGCCTAGGGCCTTTTTTCATGCAATTTCTTAACTTTACACCTACTGAACTGCTACTCTCTTCCATGTTTTATCATCATACCTATAATGCCTCCATCCCTGGTATTTGATTCATATTTCTTCAGTGCCACTAGTCATTATACCTGCATTATATTGTATATGTATCTTCCTGGAGAATATAAAACCCTTTAGAACAAAGACTATCATCCTAATATCTGGCAGAAAGTTAGGTACAAATCCTAACACAATATGCATTAGAAAGAAGGAAGGAAAGGGAAAAGGATATCGTAAGGAAAATAAAGAAGAAAGGGTCACGAAGAGAAGGGAAAAGTAAATATTAAAGCTCAGGTTGTTTTAAGAGAACAGATGGAGATACAGCTCTTTCCAACACATATCTGTGAAAGTTCTGAAGACAGATTTTTCAAAAATGTCTGAAAAAGAGTACCAGAGAGCAAGTGCATGGACCTTTCGTGGTATGCTCTAAGCCCCAGAGTTCAGGGGAATGTTTCCAAAAGAAAGGTGTGCAGACTCCTACATCAGAACCACTGCATCAGGATGTCTGTAAATTGGAGATTCCAAGGGCACCTCCTAGACCCACTGAATCTGAATCATAGGACAATGAAGGCTAGGGTCAGCATTTAAAACAAGCTTCTGGGGTGATCCTGATGCCCACTAGAGTTTATCACAATCATCAGTGTTGTAGGAAAGATGGAGAAAGCCAAACAATGCCCTGCAGATTTTTTTTTCTTTTGGCTTGATTCCCAAAAACTGATACTGGACTCAATGACTATTTTCTTCTAAATTTAAAAATGAAAGTCCAGTTTCTAAAAAGACAAGGCAAGGTATGCAATATGTTCCAGGGAAAAAATGCCAAAACTCAGAGAGGGGATTTGGGAAACGTGCCAGGATGATTCAACACTGAGCCCATCTAGATTATGAAGATACTGCTTTAATCAGCCTGGTCATAAGAATGATAGCCACAATTTGCCTGACACATCCAATCAATGACAGCATTATGCCAGTTTGAAGTTTTCTGTCATCCCGATTATTTTCCACTGACTTAAGTTCTTTTTGAAAGTACTACAGAGCTTGAGAAATTATAAGGAATTCCCTGGTGTACCTTCCTGGAGTTATATCATAGATCTTATTGATCTTATGTTCTATTCTTCATTCCTCAAATTCCTTCTTAGAAATGATTTGTTACCAGCCTTCCTCAATCTTCTTATAAAATGTAATAGTTCATGCCAGGGTGCAACTAATCTCCTCTAACACTTCATCCCCATCACCATCTCAGAGCCATAGATGCCTGGAGAAGATGACATCTGAGGAGGCGGCTCCTGTCTCCAGGCTTTGGACAATCAATCACTCTATCATCTTTTACTGTGTTCTTTTTTTCCGTCATTTTTACAGGACACATTTGCTTTTCAAGGATCAATATTCAATTTAACTTTCTGTGTACTATAAATCAAGTCTTCCAAAGGTGAAGAAAATATGTTTCTGACTTTAAGGTTATTTTAAACCAGGTCCTAAGCCGAGCCCAATTAATGAGGCTCATCCTTGCAAATTCTAAGCAGAATCAGACTGCGACCTATGAGAGGCAAGTTGCATTTACTCCTTACTGTCACAGAAGATTGCTTTAACTAGATATTTTTAAACAATAAACCATAAATTAATCTAATTAGAGAATCTGTAAGTATTCAGAAGATGTAAAGTTGTGAGTTTTAAAGAAATAATTTCTTTTGGTCATTATTTCTTGCTATGGATGCTATAAAACACATTCAAGATCAGTAATTTTTCTATATGTAAAGACAGAATTATATTCACAGGATTATTTAAAACATTTAATATTTATTTCAATGAATTAAAATTAACAATTTGTCTGTTTCACTTAGAAATTTTCTTACATGAAAAAATAAACCTTAATTCACTGTTATGATATACTATCATGGTAGTACCAGCCACGCATTTTAAGAGGACTTAGTTGAGAGGACTAAGAGAAACCTATTTTATGCATTTAAAATAACTTATTTTTAAATGTCCTCACAAATCTTAAGCAGGTCTCTTAAACCCCATGGACTGGACATGTTTCTGAATTAATTTCCACCTGGAAACCCACGGGATGAAAATTCTAACTGCGTGATAAATTAAGTTGCCAAGCAAAATGGATTAGCGATCAGTGAAATTGCCTGATAAACTGTCAGATCCATTTTGGATTGGGATTCATCCTCTTTCTCCACCTGTTCATTAAGCTCCAAGTTCATGGCAACTCCAGTGACTGATTGCACATTAACAAGCTGTTTATGTGGGGAGGTGTAGCTAGCCTAGTCAACATTCCTATACTTACACATTCATTTAAACATAATTCTCTGGTAATTTATTCTGTTCACAATCCCAATGTGGAAAAATATACCTCTACCCTGAAGTTTAATTTTAGACACAACAGAGATGTGATGTGTCATAAAATTAAAACCTAACAAAGCACATCAGATTATACCTCAAGGTCAAAAGAAGCCTGGGAAATTTCATGCCATAAATCTGTTTCTTCAAAAAGTTACAAGAATGAGAAGAGTAGTAAGAAAGCTGCTGATAGAATGCCAAAATAAGATATTTATTTCTGTCCCTGTTCTAAAGCAAATATTTGGCTGCTTCTATAACAAGAAAGCCAAACCAGCTAAGAATGTTGAGAAATAAGTTTCAACCTTTCTTACCAAGTGGCCAAAACTTTCCTTTATATAACACCAAATTTAATAAACCACTTGTCAATCAAAATGCACCAAATTTGAGCTATAAATAAAAATATTCTTCCTACTCAAGTATCGAGTACTAATTCTTTCCTTTTTAAGTATATAGAATTCTTCATAAAGGGACTTTTCACCAAACACAAACTTAACAAAAATCATTAAGTTCCTCTGAAACTGAAGTTTAACAGATTTATATTTCATTCAAATATGAAGATGTCTACTTTCTACTTTTTTCTAAGCTTTTTTTCTTCAATATTATTTATGAAGCCTAAATTTTATATGAATTAATGACTGGAATTCAGAAATCAATGCCACTTTTCCCTTTCCCTACACAAATAAACCAAGACCTTAATTAAGGAAAATTTAAGTTAAGCGACTGACTCTTGATTTCAGCTAAAGTTATGATCTCACAGTTTGTGAGTTCAAGCCCCGCATTCAGCCCTGTACTGGGCTCCATGCTATGTGGAGCCTGCTTGGGATTCATATTCTCCCTCTCTCTCTCCCCCTCTCTCTCTGCCCCTCCCATGCGCGCTCTCTCTCTCTCTCTCTCTCTCAAAACAAATGAACTTAAAAAAAAATTTTTTTAATAAAATTTAAGTTAACTAATAGCCAGATAACTACAATTACATTGCAGCAAAAGAACAGAATGAAGATCATCCAAATGCTTTTCAGCCCACAAACAGAAACTTCCCATAAGTCACAAATAAAGAAGTAATTTTTAGAAATTAATTGACCAGTATATATAACAAAATATACACCTCCTTTAGTTGAAAATAATAGAAGTGTACACCAAAAAAATTTTTAATTTTACTGTATAATTTAAAAAAAAGAGCATGGAGAATTCCAAATAAGGTTGCATACAAGCATGAGATAGCCTCTAGGCCTCATGAAATGTCATTCGGCACCATTATAAATTTCAGCTTTTAATTAGATTTAACTATAATCAACTTCTGACAAGTCATGCATTTGTAAGAATTAAACTATCGCAGAAGATATTTGTGTTTATTGTTAAATACCAGTTGAATTAGAATTTCCCCATGTCCCTTATCCTAATGTAAGCACAGCTGCTTACCCTCCCAGGGGACTGGTTTCATCCTCCAGTCTCAGTTCAATTGGCTCGGTCCACATGAAAAGTAGCATTGAGAAAGCTTAGTCTTAGTCTAGCTTCTGAAGCTGGGATGCTTTCAGTAAATGTCAAGACTCGCTTTACAAAGCAGGATTATCCTAGCTTATATGACACCTAGGAAACTCCACCCATTCCAGCCCCAGGAGTGTGCTCTGAAATTTTCTTGCCTAGAATAAAGGCTCCAAGTTTAAGAGAAACTATACTTGGTGACCTCCAAGAACCAAAGCCATACCATAAAATGTACACAGTGCCAAATGTTATGCTAAATCCTAAGTACTACTTACTCTGAAAGTAAAATAAACCATTTCTCTTTCATTTTAATGAAATTCAGTGCCTGTCTCTGTCCCCACCATCTTGAATCTCAGGAAGAGAGGCAGTGGCATTGAAGTTGAGCTATTAGGTGTCTCAGCTGAGAAACATTCAGTACTATTTTCTTCAAGCCTCCAACTAACCCAACCTCACCCACTGCCTCCTGGCTACCGCCAGCAAGTTACATGTACCATATTGGTGCCAATAAAATAATATAGGTATAATTTTGCTTTCTATTTCAGAAGGTAATAACAAAAGTTATGGTCTTAGTCTTCAAAGAAATGTTAGTTAAAACAATGAAATGCAATTCTAAGGCACAGATTTTTTTTTAAGTCATCAAATTTAGAGGTGCCTTGGTGGCTCAGTCAGTTGAACATTCGACTTAGGCTCAGGTCACGACCTCATGGTTCGTGTTCGAGCCCCACATCAGGGTCTGTGATGACAGCTCAGAACCTGGAGCCTGCTTTGGATTCTGTGTCTCCCTCTCTCCCTGCCCCTCCCCTGCTCACACTCTGTCTCTCAAAAAATAAATAAACGATTAAAAAAATTTAAGTCATCAAACTAGTATTTAAGTCATCAAATTAGTACTCATAAATGAGAGATATAAATTCATTTAACCTTTCCACAGAGCTATTTGGTTACATACATTTAAAAACTTTCAGGGGCGCCTGGGTGGCGCAGTCGGTTGAGCGTCCGACTTCAGCCAGGTCACGATCTCGCGGTCCGTGAGTTCGAGCCCCGCGTCAGGCTCTGGGCTGATGGCTCAGAGCCTGGAGCCTGTTTCCGATTCTGTGTCTCCCTCTCTCTCTGCCCCTCCCCCGTTCATGCTCTGTCTCTCTCTGTCCCAAAAATAAATAAACGTTGAAAAAAAAAAATTTAAAAAACTTTCATACTTCCATTATTTCACTTCAAAGAATTTATTCCAAGGTAATGAATAATCAAAGATTTTTACAAAGATTTACCTGCTAGGAATGTTTGTCTCAGCCTGAATATAACAGTAAAAAACTTGAAACAAACTCAATATCCAACATTGAGAGAACAGTTAAATACTCATGTGTATGATTAAATATGATACAGCTATTTAAAATGACACATAAAAATAACCATAATAGTAAAAAAATAAAAAAATTAAGCAGTATTTTGTAAAATTCAAAATACATCTATGAAATGAAAAGAACCTGACACATAAACACTAAACTGAAAAATTATAGATAATGTTTTATTCTTCTTTATATTTTATATTTTCCTTGAATATTAGGGCACATTCCTTCCATAATCAGACCCCAACAAAATCTCTAATAATATTTTTTAATCCAGTTAACTAGTATGTGTGACAAACAAAATATAAGTTTTCCTATATGTATTGAAAAATTCTCAGAAAAAAAAATATCTGAAAACAGAACAAATGCCCAAGCAACCTCTACCACTTTCTCTATCATTTTTTTTTTTAATTTTAGTCTCTCAAAGTCCTCTGAGGACTGTGTTACTAATTAATTCCTAGAGTTATTCGTCTAAAAGTATAGCAGAGGTCAAAAATAGAAGATGAAAACTCAGAGGGAATTTATTGACAGCCATCCATCCCCTTGGCAATTATTTTCTTTTCACAATTATCTTCTGATTCCTTGGAAGTTTAATGTTTAGTTTTGTTCTACAAATTCCTTCAGAAAAAAACTATAGATCAGAAAAACAAAGAAGTGATAAGTCAAAGAGTAGAAATATTTTGAAAAATATGCTGGGATGCAGAATTAACAAATAAAAAATGATTCACATCACAAGGCCTCCTTTCACTGCATCCTCACAGTATTGAATTTTAATCTTATTTTTATAAGGCATTTCTTTTTTTTTTTTTAAGTTCCATGTTCACATTCCTAAGCAGGTTTTCTACTAGACATTTGTCTTTTTTAATTGAGGAAAGCTTATACTTATTATTATTTTATTATTACTATAACAAGAGTAAACCTTTGTCATATATGTTTCTAATCTTTCTTTCCAATTTGAAATTTACTTTCCAAATATATTTATGGTATGACTTTCTCTTTTTTTTTTTTATTTATATATGAAATTTATTGTCAAATTAGTTTCCATAAGTATGACTTTCTCTTGAAGCATTCAAGAATATTTATGTTGGGGCACCCAGGTGGCTCAGTGGATTAAGCATCTGCTCTCGATCTCTGCTCAGGTAATGATCTCATAGTTCACAAACTCAAGCCCCATGCCAGGCTCTGCACTGACACCACAAAGTCGACTTGGAATTCTCTCTCTCCTTCGCTCTCTGTACCTCCTCCGCTCGCGTGCTCCCTCTCTTGCATGCTCTCTGTCTCTCTGTCTCTGTCTCTCTCTCTCTCTTTCTCTGTCTCTTTCTCTCTCTCTCTCAGAATAAATAAACATTTTTTAAAAAGGAATATTTGTGTTGTCAAGTTCTTCAGTCTTTCTCAATGGTTCCTTTCTTTGTTAGTGAATTCAGAGTGGTTTTTCCCACCCACAGGTAAGACACAATCCCTTATATTTTCTTCTATCTTTTAAGTGGTTTCTTTAATTGCTATTAAATCCCACACAGAATTTGTATTTATGAAAGGTGTGAAGTAGTGATGTATATTTTTTCATTATTATAGCTTTAACATATGTATTTTAATTTGGAATTGTGTGACTCCTCCCCCAACTTCTGCCATTTATCTGTCTTTTCAGGTATTTCTTGGCAAATCTCGTCCTGTTGTTTTACTAGATAAATTTTAGAATTATTTTGTCAATTTCAAAATAAAAAAAAAAACAACTATCACCAGAACAAAATCTCAAAAATATCAATGGAATTTTTATTAGAAATCTAGGTTACTCCAAGAGTTTTGACATTTTTAACATACTACATCTTCCAGTCTAGGAATGGTGATGGTTGTTAGATTTATTTAAATATGTTTTTCCCAGTACTTCCTATTTTCTGTCTATCCTTACACTAGAAAAAGATCCTTATAGCTGGAGGCTCACACTTAAACATGTAGCCGAGGTTAAGAATTCATCTCAAAAAATGGTTCTTTATGGGGAAGCTGGGTGTCTTAGTTGGTTGAGCATCTGACTTCGGTTCAGGTCATGACCTCACTGCTCATGGGTTCGAGCCCCACGTCAGACTCTATGCTGACAGCTCAAAGTCTGGAGCCTGCTTCAGATTCTGTGTCTCCCTCTCTCTCTACCCTTACCCCATTCATGCTCTCTCTCTCTCTAAAAAGTAAATAAACATTTAAAAAAATGGTTCCTTCCACACCTGTCTATTCAAACCTATCCCACAGCTATCCACATTGGAGATTTTGAAACTTTTCAGCAATTCTGGCATAGCATAGGAGGGGAAGTGAAGGGAAAGATTGATGTATAGTAATTCTTTCCCCTTTGTCTATATTGATATCTATTCACAAAAATACACACACACACACACACACACACACACACACAAATATGTAAGAATGTTCACTAAAGTACTAATAATCCCAAACTGGAAATTACTGCAACCCCCATCAATAGTAGATTGATAGAGAAATAGTGACATAGTCACAAAATGAAATATTAGATAACAATAAAAAATGATCTATATCTATATACAACAACATAGATAAATCTTACATATATAACAGTGAACTAAAAAAGAGCCAAACATCGAAGAACATATATGGTATGGTCCCAATTATACGAAATGCAAAAAAAAAAAAAAATCAAAAGTAATGTATACTACTGGAAGCCAGAGCAGTAAATATACTATCCTACACTGACTACAAAACATTAGGGAGTACCAAGGGTTCTTCCAACATGCTGGTAATGTTCTGCTTTTTAATCTGGATGGGGTTTCATTGAGCTGTACACTTATGTGTGTGTGTGTTTGTGTCTATTATTACTCAATAAACTGTTAGAAGAAAAACATACAATACAGAAATTCAATAAAGAATAAAACTTAACTGCTTTGCTAGCAGAAATGAAATTTATATTAAATTAAGCAGTTGCTATCAATTCTGTCCTAAAATATTTCTGAGAGTAAATGAACCTATTTTCTCAATGATCGAGATTCTAATTTCAAATATGCCTTATTTGGGTTTTACTAAATGAATACATAAAATAACATTTATTTTAGGCAAATGGAGATGATTATTTAAGGAAACTTCTATAAACTAAAATTTCTTCCTTCATATGCAGTCCCAGTACCTGATTTACCTATGTAGATATTCAGATATTCTATATCAACTTTTCTTTTAATTAAATTATACCCAGCTATTAAATTATCATCTATCCAATTGTGTCACTATCTCAATTTTTTAGACAATTATGACATTCACAATTGATACAGTAAAAAAAATCACTAAAGTAAGCTAAAACAATTATTCTAGACCATTAGTTCACAAAAATTACCAACGTTTTAAAACTTGGAATTTAACATAAAAGCCTCAGAATTGGACAACTTTTCCTTGACAAAATTCAAGTGAATAGTATAACAACAAAAGTTATGGACGCATAGGACAAACCCATTTAGTTGGTAGTATATATCTGTGCATAAGATTTGAAAAACATGCATCATTTCTTTGTGACATTCGTAGAAAAAATCAGTTTTCTGATATTCTAACTAACCAGTATAATTCTGCTGCCATTTACTGAGTATGTGTCTACATACTAGGCACTATGTGAAGTGTTTTGTATATGTTATCTGTTGATTTTCACAACAGCCCTAGGAAGCAGTAATAGGAATAGATAGTAACAGGACTATCTCCATCTTACCAATGAACAAACTAAGGCTCAGAAAGGCTACATAATTTACTGAAGGTCTTTTGGTCAAGAAGTTAAAGAGACACATTTAACATAATGATTGTTCTCAGGGTGCCTGGGTGGCTCAGTCAGTTAAGCATCAGACACAGTTTCATCAGCTTGAGCCACAGAGCCTGCTTGGGATCCTCTCTCTCTCTCCCTCTCTCTGCCCCTCCCCCACTCATGCTGTCTTTGTCTCTCTCAAAATAAATAAATTTAAAAAATAAAATAAGAAATAAAATAATGATTTCTCTGGCTCCAAGCCCTCCATGATTAACCACCATGTAAATATAGGGGCATGCTGGGGTAGGGACAGGAAGAACTAAAATAAACAAATCAATCTTCCTCATTTTCCACTTTAAAAAATCCTATTTATGGTGAACTGAATTCATCTTTGGCCAATCATAACCCATTAGACTTAGAGAATTAACTCCTTTTCATGACACAATTCACAAATGAATAACAATTATATTGCCTATAAAATATTTTTCTAAGATTATAGTACAAGTAAAATTGTCTCTAATGATATACTGAACCATAAGTTAGATTAATGTGTTCTACCCTGAGCTTTAGCAAGAACCACAACGCTTTGACCAATAGCCTTAATACAAAATTATACAAGGACACAGTCACAGTAAATAGATCATCCTATACTCTGCTATATACAAAAACCTGTACATGAATCTCCATAGCAACTCTATTGGTTATAGCAAAATACTTCAGAGAACCCAGAGGTCCTACAATGGGTGGAAGGCTCAACAAACTGGTATAACCATGTAAGGGACCACTACTCCAAAATAAAAAGGAGTGAACTACTGACACATGCAACAATCTGAATGGACCTCAAGGGCTTTATATTTAGTGAAAACCATCAATCTCAAAAGGTTACATGCTGTATGATTCCATTGATATTATATTCTTAAAATGACAAAAGTAAAGGAATGAATAATGAGAGTGGAGAATGGGAAGGGGAGAGCAAAGAGGTGGATACTATGAAATAGGAAGTTCTTTCAAGATAATCAAACAGTTCTGTATCTTGATTATAGTAATGGTTACATGAATCTATAAATGGGATAAGACTGCAGGGAACTATACACACACACATGAATGCAGGTAAAAAAAATAGGTGAAAACTGAATAAGGTCTACAGTCTAGTTATAATATACCAATGTCAATTTCCTGGTTTTGATATTGTACTACAGCTATATCATGTCACCATCGGGGGAGGCTTACACAGGTGAAGGTGAAGGGTACACAGGTCTCTATGTACTTTTTTTTAAAAGTTTATTTATTTATTTTCCAAGTGAGAGACAGAAGGAGAGAGAAAGAGAGAGAGAGAGAGGGAGAAAGCAAGCAGAGAAGGGGCAGAAAGAGGAAGACAAAGAGAATCCCAAGCAGGCTCTGCACCACCATTGAGAACCCAATGCAGGGCTCAACCTCATCGTGAACAGCGAGATCATGACCTGCACCAATGTCAGATGCTTAACCGACTGAGCCACCCAGGTGTTCCCACTCTTTGTACTCTCTTTGCAATTTCCTATAATTATCTCAACATAAAAAGTTTAAACAAAAAATGACCCTGGGTATGAGAACTTGAATTTGAACCTGGGTCTGCCTCACTCTAAAACTTGTGCTACTGCCCTGTATACCTTACTGCCTACAAAATTTGTTCTGTTAAAATATACCAAACATGCATTAATTCCTACAGAGAAGAATAAAATACATAGGAGGCATAGGAGGCTCATCCTGGGTCACATTTAAAGAAATCTAAGGAAGTTCAAGGAGTACTTTATTAGGAAAAAGTTTAAATATCAAATCATTTCATTCATGGCAAATAATCCCTGGTGTTCCAACGAACTAATATAACATGAACGTGGGAAGAGAACCTTTAGAAGTTTGATAGGAAGTGATGTCTGGGCTGCTTTGGCACCCTGACTGGGGGGGTTGGGGGAGGGGGGCACTGCCTCTCATTCCCCTCTCACTAGAGGCAGCTCTGAAGTCTCCTGCCATGTTGCCTTGTTCACTTGAAAGAATAAAATGCTGTTCCTCTCTTTACACACCAGGCAAACAAACTGCACAGCAGAAAGCTGTAAATAGAGTCATTACACTGTACATTTGGCATCTCTTTTCCATATACCCAGGAACTTCCTAATGAGTTTGTCCTTGTGAGATGCAGAACATGGCCAAATTATAATATAATCTCAGCCAGAGAGGTGAGCTAAAGGTGCCAAATGGTTTTTGGGAGTGAGTGAAAGTTACTGCCTCCCTTCATATTAATTCATCAAACCCTTGTACACAGCTATGTAGCAGCTATGAAAAAATTATGCATACAGGGAAGGACAAGAAACAAAATAGTGATAGGATGTTCTTTTTCTATTAGTGATGTTTTCCTGTTTAGCACCATTTTATTCTATTTCAGTAAAAATTATCCCATAATTATTTTTGAATGTCTATTTATTTTTTAGAGAGAACATGTGCTAGAGTGGGGGAGGGGCAGAGCCAGAGGGGGACAGAGGATCTGAAGTGAGCTCTGCACTGACAACAGAGAGCCCGATGAGGGGCTCAATCCCATGAGCCATGAAATCATGACCTGAGCCAAAGTTGGACACTTAACTGACTGAGCCACCCAGGAGCCCCACCCCATAATTATTTTTATTAATTGATCAAATAATTCATTTTTAAAATCAGAGCCAAATTGTTTCACTATATCAAGTCCTCAATGCTGAATGTGCAATTGCTCAGAGGTGCTTTGTAGCATATGGTTCAATTGCACGTAGTTCAACTTAACACATATACAGTATCAAGTGTTTATTAAGAACATAATGGCATTACATTGCTTTGGAGGGTGACACAAAAAAATGAAAAGACACCATTCTATAGTCTCAAGGGGGAGCTACACATGTACACAATTAATAAAACCCAAGAAAAACCATAATTTCTGCTATTATTAAGTGTGCCAACGTGGCAAATCCAATGTAATGTTAATAACAAGAAAGAAACTCAAGAGTTATCTTCAGGTATTTAAGAAGAAAATACACGTCACTAGTTGTACTCCACAGAACAGAACTAGGATTAACAGCTAGAAATTACAAGAATATACAGGAAGGTTGGTGTTATATATACATAAAAGCTTTTAATTTTTTTTAAATTAAAGCTTACATATTTATAGGATTTAGAGCATAATAAATCATTAATGACTTAATAGCTACAATAATATCTGATTAAACCTCTGTACTGGAAAGGAGTTCATGGGATTCTTTCTAAGGGCATGTCGTCCCCAGACGCCCCATAGATCAGAGAAAAGCATCTTGATACCCAGGGCTACAAATGAACAGTCCACAGAGACTAGATATAAGGGAGACTTGTAGCCTATAAGGTGGCATGAAGATGTAATTCTATCCAAAATAAGTGATTCATATTGAGTGGTGATTAAATGACCAAGGCTGATCCCCTCTCATGAAGGTTTTGCATTTGAGAGATGCAGCAGAGGAGAAAGGAATCACAGAGGAATCAGAAGAAGAGAAAAAGAAAAAACAGCTCTGACTATGGCAAAGCAAATTACAGTACAAAGCAACTGACAGCCAATTCTCAGGGAATAACAAGCTGACTAGACTTCCAGACTTCCTGCTAGAAGTCTATCTATCTCCTAAACAACACTCCAGATCTCTTGTGAGATCCTTCTGTTCACCCACCAAAGCATGTTCCTACTATCCTGTGTGAATTTATTCATCACCAGAGGAAACTTCAAGACAATGTTGAATTTCACATGAACCCTGTACTCCTGGAAAACAAAGACTGCCAAAAAATTACCCCTCACCCTTTTGTGTTCGAGGAAACAGTTTACCAGCACAGAAATATGCTCCCCGTGTGACTGAGATAAAACTCATGGATGATCCCTTGTAACCTATGACAAGACAAAGACACATCTTCCAAATTCCCATTCTTTCACTCATAAATGATTAGCTGAACTGTTTGTCCATATTGACCATTCTGATTGGTCAACAGCTCTTAACTGGAGTTGACCAAACTTTAGTAAGGCTTTTCTCCTTCTTTCAAGTCCCTGGACTTTGACCCATCCTTGAGCAATGGAAGGTGAACAATCCTTCCTGAATGACCCCTCCCAAGAATCATGGGACCTCAGGGGAAGAATATTCCCTGATCAACTGTCCAATCATGCCATCCATTCATCCCAGTCCCCCACACCCAATTCTTTTTAGCCTGTTTACTCCTCCTTATAAAAGAAAAGCCCCTTTCTGATTGATCTTTGAGATACTTATAGATCTTGTGGTCAAAGTGGTTCTTCCTACTGCAATATTCTTTCTTCTCCCATTACAATAGTACTCTTCCCCTTACTGTAATAATCTTTCTGAACAAAGTCTCTCCTTACCTAAGTCCAAATTTATTTTTATTTGGCATTTTCAAGCCAAAGATAGGCTGAAAAAAGTCTACCTTTACAAAACACAAATTAAAATCATTAAATATCCTTTTATTATTGACATTTATTTTTATAGAATCACAACTACTATGTATTTGATATATAGTCACATAATAAAATATATAGGAGATACCACCATAAATAAGTTAATTTCCCCTATTTTCAAACATAAAAATTACTTGATTATTGAAATAATTAGAATAAAGCATTTCATAGCAAACATGAGCAACCAAACAACTGTGATTTGGAAACCGCAGAAATAATTACTTTCTAGATTACTTGTTTTGGTGTTGTTCAATCATCTCTTTACAACCTATTCAAAAGAAGGAAAAAGCTTGATGAATTTGTTTTTATGTTGGCAAATTATTAACCCAAGTGTGAAACCAGCAACAATAGAGCTGCTAAAGTTCTTTCTGAGGAACTTTCTGCAATAATCTTTCACTTTTCCAATGATCTAGTACCCTAGTCTCAACTTAGCATGGATACCATGAGTTAGCAAATTAACTGCAGTACATATGTAAAATAAATCAGCAGTGTTTTTAATCCAGAAGGGAAGTACATAAGATATTTCTATACCAGGAAGGACATCTTTTCCTAAAATACCTACATTCCTGTTTATGAAAAATAATTTAAAATAATACTCATATAATACATCACAACAAAATCAAGTACTCACCCGCATTGACTATAGCATCTACCTCTAGCAATGTGATGTCACCTCTATAGAGGGAAACTTTTTCACTCAAACTTTTCTTCACCTGTGATGTTTCCTGAGTATTTTCTTCTGTAATAAAAAAAAAGAATATATATATATATATATACACATATATATATCAATAGTATAGTCTTAATTTATTTAAGGACAATTTTGATAAAATAGCCAATATGGGCCACAATCTGATATACAAGACAAGTGGAAATAAATGTGTAAGTACCAGGGGTGTGGCTTATTCTCTATTTATTATGTATTCCTCAATACAAATGTAGTACATCATGTATATAATAGGCAGTCAATAAATTTAGACATGTTATATTGGTCAAAAAAACTCAATGTTTCTTATTATTATGAAAATATCAATTTTAAAATAACATTATGAATGATCAAGTGTCATAAGAAGATAAGAAAAAGATGTACAACTATGGCTATGGGGGACCAAAGACAATTTAAGTGACTTGTAACCTATCATCTCTAATCTCCTAAATACTTCAAAATTGCATGCTCATTTAAGAGTATCATAGTGAACTGATAGCATTATCTTCTCCCTTGAAAGATGTGACAAAAATAAATTTTCACAGTGAATGAGCTTCTTTCTATTTCGTTGTAGTTACCAAGTCATCCTTGAAAAAAATATTCACCCAGAACAAAAACATGTTGGTTCCACTCTTTGCTACTTGTAAGTAACGAATGCCCCTCAAAATGGGAAGGATCAAAAATACTTGAGTGGGTCAAACTGCTTTTCTTATCAAATTGTATTAACCTTTCACTCTAGAGGGCGCTGCTAGACTTAAAAGAGAAAAGCTCTGTCCTGCACACAACAGCCAGCAAACTGGTAAGTTGAAAACAAGCCAAAACATTACATTCTACAACTTGACCTACTTTTAAATCTTTTATGATAATACTATAATTTGAGATTCATTCATTCTTAACAAGTGATGTTAATACAGTACACAGAGGTTTACAAAATCAATGATTTAAAAAACATCATATTACTATACATAGAAAGCTTTTTAATATACCTCTACGAAAGGTGATTTATAAACTCAAACTTTTTGAAGTGTTTATGATCTGTGCAAATCTTTCAAGGGAGAAGATAATGCTATCAGTTCACTATGATACTCTTAAATGAGCATGCAATTTTGAAGCATTTAGGAGATTAGAGATGATAGGTTACAAGTCACTTAAATTGTCTTTGGGCCCCCATAGCCATAGAAAAAAAATGGCCAAGAGTAAGGATATGATCCTGGGTCACAAAAGTTATCTTTTCTCTCTTTCTGTCTCCGAGGCATCCCCTTCTTTGTAATCACTGCTCTCCTTAAAGGATTCTAATCAAAATATTCATTAGTGTTGACAATAGTAGTAATAATAATAAGGAGGAGGAGGAGAAAATGGGAAAATTGTATGTGAAAAGAGCAGAGAAAGACATTAGAGGACCTCAAAATAAAACAATAATAAAAAAATAAAACCACCTCAAGGGCTTCTCCAGTACCGTCTGTCCTTGTCAGGTAATGGCTAAAAGCACACACTTTACTACCAGACTATCTCTGTTCAAATTTTGATCTACCAGTTAACAACTGGGTGATATTGGAAAGGTTATTTATTTTCTCTATGCTTCAGTCTGTAAATTACTGGCTCCTTCACAATTATGAGTTCATAATACTTAGAATAATACTTGCTCCACAGTAAGCTCTCAACAAACACTACCTTTTTTTTAAACAAAGGATTTACAAAGATGACAAGTTATGTCAACATCTAGATTCAGAAAAACACAGTAGTTAAGAAATATTTTCAAACAATATTATTTTGAAAAATGTATCATTACATTTATTATTGTTGTTGTTGTTGTTGTTATTCCCATCAGTGAAAGAATTTTGTTTGTGCTCTTGCCAGGCCAATGCCTGGCCCATTGACAAAGACTTTGAGCCAGAACACCTTGAGTTCCACACCCAATCAGTTTCTAGTCTTACTACTTTTACCAAATTAGAAAGTCCTAATTCCCAGTTAAAGATTATTGAATGACAATAAATATTTGGTGATTTGTCAAAAAAAAAAAGTATACGTATTTGGACTGTTGTAAACCTGAAATTATAAACACTTCTCACTGATGAGTTTCAGAACTCCATCAGGCATTAAGTTGATAAGCATATCACAAATGAAAGCGTAAAGTTTGACTTTCCAACTTGGGATACAAAGTAGATAGATTTCTAATCCTTCCTAAAGTTGCATTTAGTTCTAAAAACTACTTCTTCATTTGTTCATGAAGCATTATGTATGTAAAATTGTATTTGTAATAATGTGACTTTTTAACATATGTGACAATAAATCATGTATTTCTTTCTCCAAATATAAAGAAATTATCAAAGAATGGTATTGGAAAGACTTAAAGTTCAAGCATTTATACCACATTTCAGTTTTCTTAAAAGAAATCCTCATCTCTCATCTGCAAATTTTAAAATTGTGACATTTTGAGTCTAAAGGCGCAAGCAAATTCAAAGTATCAAATAAATATACTGCTGTGACATGTTATTCAAATAAGTTACTCAAAATGGTCTTATTAGAATCATCAGCATCATGAATAAGTATAAGCATCCTTCTTCCTCATAGCCAGACTTATACTTGCTGCCCAATGTCTCACACGGTATATAAAAAAGGCATAAATTTACTCAAGAGCTATAATTTGAGAGTATTAATAAGTATCTGTATTTCCTTTAGCAATAAGCCAAAACCAGACCGCATACTTTTGACCACCAACTACTCTCTGTAAATACAGCAATGTACATTACCACCAGAAAATAATTTCTTTTATTTGAATGGCAATGCATTGCCTTCCTTTTCACATAAGTGTTTTGATCAGCTCTTTCCAATGTATCTTTTCCTACACCCTGAGTTTTCGGCAATAAGATAGAAAACTGTCAAGCATTGCTACCTCATGGACGTTATATATGTACACAAAAACTAATTCACATTTTGCACATAATTGGCTTTATCCAACTACAAGTTGAAATATCTGTCAATGTACACATGACAGTAATTGTTCTTCCAGACTGCATACTATTTATATTATAAAACATATAAACAAACAACAGTAAAAAAGACAGTAATTAAAGTAGTAAAAACAGATTTTTATTCTGGAAAATACTGCAACTGGGAAAAAAAGATCTCAGTACAGAATGGGGCTCAATTCCCAATACAGCAAGGACAAGTAGGGATTTGCAGCCATGAGCAGAGTGGGAATCAATGAAAGGAAAATCACTAAGAAGAAAAATTAGAGGCAGGGGGAGATTCTGATTGAACAGACTTAGGCTTCTTGCTAAAGGCAGGCTAGGGTGATCAGACATCACTTGGAAGGGGTATGGAAGGGGATATGGAATTTGATCAATATTGAGGGTGGAGTATTCTCTCTAAACTGATTTAGCAGAATGCTAACTAAAACTGGAATATGTAGGTCTTGCAAAGATATGGAAACTATTTTTAGGCAGACATATTCAACATGAAACAAAGCTCATCATCATCTCAAGTTATTTCCCAGTTAATTATTTTTACAGTACATGAATGTTAGGAAAGCAGCACAAAAGCAAAAACCTAAAAAAGTTAAATAAATGGATTTTTCTTTTACTGCTATGTTTCAAATACAAGGTGTCATGAATATCCGGCATTAATTTTTCCTGCATTTTTACTTATACATTTGGTCTTGGGTTGAATTTAAAATTTTTATAATCTTAAACATCCAGATATAATACAACATTATTTGTTGTACCCAAGTACAACAAAATGTATGCTCTTATCATATTACTAATAACTCAGAAGATAGTTATTTTTATTAAGCCAACAATATTAAGCAAATATTATTTACCAAAAATTTACTCAAGTCATATAAAGTTGAAAAGCAAAGTATTTGGATTAGTTTCTGTTTCTGAGAGTTTTAGGAATATTTTTATAAGCTCTCATTTACCTTTCAGCCAATTTTAATAGAGTTCCTTTATGGGATTTTATGGATTAATGTGGTAATACAATCCAAAAGTAGAAAAATATCACATATACATAATATACATACAAATATATACATACATAAAAACAGATACAAAGATCTTGTGGCTTTCATTCTAAAATTTTAGCCATAAGTCAGGTAAACACAGTAATACACTCTGATCTATGCTCCCCTTGATATTTTTATCTAAATTTTGTTTCTGGCAGAAGGAAAAAAATCAAGATAACCTGTTCAATATGAGGGGTAATGCTTTTTAACCAACATTTGTGGAGGAGACTTTCAAGAATTTTCATTTTCCCTGATATATAATCATATAGAGGGGCGCATGGGTGGCTCAGTCAGTTAAGCGTCCAACTTCGGCTCAGGTCATGATTTCAGTTTGTGAGTTAGAGCCCCGTGTCGGGCGCTGTGCTGACAGCTCAGAGCCTGGAGTCTTTTTCAGATTCTGTGTCTCCCTATCTCTCTGACCCTCCCCCCGTTCATGTTCTGTCTCTCTCTGTCTCAAAAATAAATAAACGTTAAAAAATTATAATCATATAGAGGCTATAGATGGAAATTTTATTTTTTTTTAATATATGAAATTTATTGTCAAATTGGTTTCCATACAACACCCTGTGCTCATCCCAAAAGATGCCCTCTTCAATACCCTATAGATGGAAATTTTAGTTGACAAACTGACTGAGGAGACATCAAGCAGCTGTCTGGATGTCTCCAAAGTTTATCTGAGTATATAAAGCATCTGGTCTGTTTCCAATTATCTTTTCTTCCTTTTCTGCCACGAGTAGTTGCTTTCAGGAGTCCCTGAGTCCCTTGAGAGCCCCTGATGAGCAGTAGGGAGCCTAAAGTCCAAATGATTAAAGGGAGTTGAGAAGCTTCAGTGGGAAGGGAAAAGAGGGATGTTGAAGGTAGAAATACGAAAAGGTACACATCAAGAAATTCAAGGGAGTTGAAAAGAAGATCAACAACTATAAGGGGAGGAAGGAGGATCAGAAGCAATGGGAAGAGAGAGATCTTAGAGGAGCCAGTTTTGAAGATCTTAAGTTTTCCAAAAGAAGCCAATGAAGTTCCAAATTATCCTTAGTAAAGTCATGCCAGCAAGAAAGAAAGTAGGCAGAGATAGCATAGCATATAATCAGCAAAACCTCAAGAAGTGCATTTCAGTGGACTCAGAAGTTCCCAAGGGAGAAGCAGGATGAAATACAGAAAACAGGCCTACACAGAGCCAGGAGACTCCTTCGCAGCCCAGGGGTAAATTGCCACTGAAAACAAAAAGCCAAGAAGAAAGACTTCTAGCCCAAGAAGTACCTTTCAAACAAAGAAGCCTGGGCCTCTAACCCAGCTTTAGAGAGTATACTTAGAATCCTAAGATTAATGGCTGTCATCTGGGGCACTGGCTCAGGAGTTAGCCTCACTAATAGATCCCCAATCAGTCAGGAGTGAAGACAAAAGGCTTCAAAAATCAGATAGAGAAGACAATCAGACATCCAGGGTAGGGAATACTCTCTAAATTGACTTAGCAAGATTCTTGCTAACACTGAGCTATGCAGGTCTACCAAGAATGGATCCTAGTCAAGAAAAGGGCTTAGAGGAACCAAACTAAAGTTTGGTTAAATAGAATGTCTTTGTTAATATCATGTGACATTCAAAAGTGGTATTTGAAAAAAAAAATTGTCCCTTCTACTTCCTACTCTGAGGAATAGTAACAAATAATATTTGTTATTAACCTTCAATTGGTTTTATTATCATTTGTTTGTAATATTTTGTCCAAAAAAAAACTGTGAAAGACTTTAATATGGAGGAGAAAATATAATAGTGGATATCCCATCTAGTTTACCCATCGGCATAATGTCTTTCATTGTCTTTGAGCTATTATACAATTCTGTAAGTTATAGAAAGCAGATAAAAATGCAAATGATTCTTGTCCATGGAAACGCAAATAAATTATGTTCCCTTGAATGCAACTGATATTGTCCTGTGGTCAATTTGCATTTATTTGCAAATTCCTTTCAGAGTTCCTTACTACCTATATATGTGATCCCTTTAAATTCTCTTCTGAACCAGAGTTAAATAAAATTGTTCATAAGTGTTTATTTTATATCTATTTGAATCATAATCTCATCTTTACAAAAACATTTCTAATGGACATTTTTATTTAGTTCTAGTTTAATTCTTATATAACATTTACTAGGCACCAGGAGCTGTTCTAATGTTTATAAATATTAGCTCCTAGCATCCTAACAAATCTATGTACTATATATTTCTAATATTCCCTCTGTGTAGATAAGGAAGCTAAAGCATATAGAAGGGAGGTGGTTTGACCAAGTACATACCGCTGGTAAGTACAAACCTGGGATTTGAACTCAGGCAGCCCATGCTCTTACCCAATATGCTATGCAAGCTCTCATTTACCTATCTTTTATTTCAAAGAGTCCAATTCTGAATTAGGTGCCTGTTGTTTAAGTCTCTTCTCTATTACAAACATAGGAACTCCCCCCTCAAAGCATTATTTGCTTTTGTCCTAGGGAAAAAAATGTAATTGGTTTATCAATGTGGTTACAATACCTTAAAAATAATACAAAGGCCTTGGTTGTTTCCTGCTACTATTTGACAATGGTTCATAACATACAACACACCAGGGATTAGAGGACTACATAGTAAAATCAAATTTGCTGATATTAATCATGTATCTTCTATTTATATTTTCTCTTATTTGTTTATGCAAGATCATCAAACTTGCGGATTATTTATCCCAACACATACTCTATTTACACTAGGACTCTGTTTACTATTTACATTTATGACTTAATTCTGAATTCTGGCATTTATGTTACAATTTCACCTCTTTTCTTTGGCATCAATTAAACCACTTTAAAGACATTGATCCCTTTTATGAGGTAGGAATATAATGCAATGCTATAGTAACAACAACAAAAACAAATTTAATCAAATTCTTTATTAACTCACTGATGACATTAAGATACATTAGGAGAAGCAAACTTTGTTAACTGAATCTTCATTAAGATTAACTGACCAATATTACCCTATTTTAAAAGCATAACTTTTAAGACTATAACTGATAACAAAATAGAATTTTCATAAAAATTATAATTATATTTTACATTTCAAACTTTTAAAATATATTGAGTAAAACTGTCTCATCACATTTGCTTGGAACTGCCACACTACCTAAAGGCCACTTGATAAACAGCTAAGGGACCACCACTGGGTCCCCTGACCATGTTTGGAAAACAAAGATGCAGGAGGATAGTCACATGAAGTGCCTAAGAATAGTCCAAATTCTTAAGTTCCCTCATACTAAGTGTTCTAGCAACCATGGGCATGATACAGAAAAGCCACCAAGAGCACCAATTGGCTGAGTGTTTCCCGCAACAAGGGGCCTCTTGCCAGTGTACCTCTTCAATTCTGAGGATGCCAGAAAAATCAGTAAGACCATGCTACAAAATTTAAAAGTAAAGATCAAGCAAATATCTATAGAAATTAATGTTTACATTAAATTAAATTTATAATCAAGACGATCAGAAAAATATTGGGTTCATTAAGAGGCTTTAAGAGGAACACAGCCTCAGACCTCAAGGAACCCCAGAGATGCAGGCTGTGTTCCTGAGATTATATTTTAAAACCAGCTAGCCTATTGATCTGCGACACCTGTATCTCCTATGATCATGCCTGCCTAATAATCATGATGCCATATCCCAGATTCCTGCCTGTTTTTCCCTAACAATTTAATAGCTCACTTCTTCAATTGGCCTGAGACTCAATCCCCCTGCCTTTCTTCCTAGCTTCAACTTCCACAGAGCTTCCACAGATGAAAATCTCAACAACAGATTCTTTTTTTTTTTTCTTTTTTTTTTTTTTTTGTCTTCAGCCCTGGACTCCAAAATAAACCTGTCAGGAAAAGGAAACCTTCAAATAAAGTGCTCCTCTTTGAGTGAGACCTCCCCTGATTAGGGAGGCAGGCATTCCAGGCATGATAGCCATGCTAAGTAATGCAGGAAATACAAAGTCCAGCCGAGATATGAACTCCACATTCTAGCAGAATGATAATAAAGCATACAAACAACTTCAATACAAGGAAGATTATTATCAATGCCATAACAAAGACTCAAAGTGCTTTGAGTTTCAGACAGAGAAATAACATTCAGTGAAGTTTTATAAAAGTGGAATTTCCAAGCTGAGTTTTAAAGGATCAGTAAGAATACCAGCTGGCTGTAGAATGGGATAAGTATGACAAAATCGAAGGGCATTCCTAAGTCATAGGGGCAGAGAATATAAGTAATGAGGAAAATAAGTATTCATCCAGAATGAAAATACAGAGAACACCACAAACTGAGAAGCAGTGGCAGATGAGACGAACTCTTCAGGTTTGGACCAAAAGCAGAAGTCCTTTGGATAGTGGCTGTTTCAGATCCCTTAGTCACAAATTGGCAGGCTTATTTTATTCAGCTAAAAGAGCATCACTATTGTTTTTGCCATTGAAAAGGGCATTTTAAATTTTTAATTAAATTTTAGCATTCAAAATCACATTTCACACTAAATGTGAGATTTCACATCAAAACATAGATTTCCTACTTTTTTGAAAAATCAAGAGACCTGGAAATACTGAATCCACATCCTCACTTGATGTGTGAGTAGAGGCTATGTACCCTTTGGATAGGCATCTTTCACTTTCCAATTTATGACAGAGCATATTTGTTTATGTGCAAGCTAGGCTAACCTCACTCAGTTATGTTAACTGCCTGTCTCCCACAGACATCTGGATGTTAGATTCAAAGGATTAATGACTACAGCCAGGTATCTATCAGAAATCTATTAGAAACAGAAAATAGTTACTAAAGTGGCATGAAATAAACACGAAGCAAGTTTCCATCAAATCAGAATAAATGCTTGTGTGTCAAACAATAAAACTATAATCAAAACTAATATGTATTGGGATCTACGCTGTGGTAAAAATTCAGTAACTCAGGAGCACAAAATTAAAACAAGAAAACTATTACTCTCCTTAATTGATTGTTTACTTGTAAATAAAGAGCATTAATGAAAAAAAAATTCAGTAACTAAGAATGGACAAAAATACTTCCAAAGAATCCCATTTCTCTGTATTTATTCCCTTATATAGGACTCTTCCACAATGACTCTGGACTTTTCCATGTAATTGCCTTTGACAAATGAATGGGACATCAACAAACACGACCCAAGCAGAGGCTTAATGAGTGCTTGCACATTAATGTTCGTCTTCTCTAGCTATGTCAAGCCTACTATGTGACAAATTCTAGGCTAGCCTATTGCACAATAAGATGTAACTTAGAACAGAGACAAGCCATCTCACATGAGGTTCCCTAGGGCAACCAGCCTGACAAATGCCAGCCAGATATGTGAGACCATCCAGGACCACCTAGCCACAGCCAACCCACCTGCTAACTATAGAACCTCCTGGCTAACCAGAAAATGAAGAGCAATAATAAAAAGAATGTTGTTTGAAGCCACTAAATTTTGGAAGAGTTTGTTGCACAGCAAAGCTAACTGAAGGAAGGAAGAAGGAATGGGAGGGGCTTCAAAGCAGAGGCTTTGAAGAAGACTGAAGTTCAAACAAAACTGAAGTTGCAGGGGACACCTGGGTGGCTCAGTCAGCTGGGAGTCCAACTTCAGCTCAGGTCATGATCTCATGGTTCACAGGTTTGAGCCCTACATCAGGCTCCACACTGACAGTGCCAAGCCTACTTGGGATTCTCTCTCTCCTTCTCTCTCTGCCCATCCTCCACCTGTGCTTTTTTTTCTCTCTCTCTCAAATAAAACTTAAAACTTTTTAAATATAAATAAAACTTTTAAAAAATGAAGTTTCAAACTTCCAGCATAACACCTACTATGACTTATTCTAGGAGAGAAGGTCTTTTAATCTAACATCTGCAACCCCTTAAAGAACCATAAGATTTAAGAATGAATGGATATGCCAGAATAGAGAGGAATGTATGTGGACAAGAGGGGGTGAAGTGCTCAGCATCATATCTTTAAATAAGAAAAATAGATCAATCTGTATACATCCTAACTCTACCCTATTTACTAAAGTGGTATGTTCACAATTTTACCCATCTATTTTGTATGGCCTGTTTCTCTATATTAACACTGAACCATGATAACCACTCTACTAAGGTAATCTAAAGAAACTGAGGCACATGGAGATTAAGCAACTAACTTTTGAAAATGTCCTACAACTGACAGTTGAGATGTGAAACCTTGAAATGCGGTTCTAGAACCTATGTGCTTAACAACTGTGCAACATTGCCTCATAATAAGAATCAGCTTTATAAGGCTAAAAAAAAAAAAAAAAAGAGCCATAGGTTCTTTAAATAAAGACACATTTCATTCTTACAGAATTTTTTTTAAGTTTAATGTAATTATCCATAAAGAAGTATGGGGTGGGAGCTTAAGTGTTAAAAATGTGTTTTATCCTAATGATATAATCTGATAAAAATCAATTTTGTTAAAAATTATGGTAATACTACATAGCATGACTCTTAGTCTAAAATTTATGTTAGAATAATGCAACCTAATGCTTCAAGTAATCTTGTATAAAAATCAATTAGGTTCCTATGGTCCAAAGACAAGGAGAATCAATTTTCTGCCCTTATATAAGGTAAAGTTTATGAAATCCTAATTTATAAAGAGATAAATTCTCATTCAAATAAAGATATATTTGAAAACTAGAAAATCAGAAAAACAGCATATATAATTTGCCTCCTCTTTTTGTTAAGTGTAGCATTTTTCAGTCTGTAGGTTAAGATAATTTACTGGGTTGCAAACTCAGTTTGATAGACTGCAACCAAATTTTTTAAAAAATGATACATAACAGAATTAAAAAATTACAGTGCATAACATATAGTAATAAAAACTACTGTTCTATAAAATTTTGGTTCACTTATACATAGATACACACATTTATGAACAATATGTAACTGTAGACTGTGGGTAAATATGTTTTTGAAATTTTTGAAATCACTATGTATTTGTGTGCCTCTCTGACACAAAATGTTTCAAAATGTCATTTTAATATTTTGTCATACCACAAAAATGAACAAATTTTAAAGGCCAGTCTTCAAAATATTATACAGTGATCATTTCTGTAAGATCTCTGGGGAGCAGAACCAACACCCAACTACTGACTAACTTATATCAAGATTTTACAGGTCTAGCACAGAGGCAGATATTTGACAAATACACAGCAAATACATTATTCATTGGCCAGTTGATTACTGAATGTGTTTATGTCTAAGAGGATCTGGTTTGTTCTACAGGGGCAAAAATACACGATAATGGGCCATGGTATCACATACAAAACTGTAACTCATTTGTGGAACTTAAACAAAAAGCAAAAATTTTCAGAAGATATGATTTAACCTGTAGTAAGCACCTAAATGTAAACAAAACAGGGAAAGGAGGAAAGTATAAGGCCTAAGTTAATAAAGAGGAAAACCTGGAATTCTACATAATTTTTTTAAAAGAGACCTTGGAACTCTACAAGATGAAGAATGCAAAGGCCTCAGTCTTCCCCAAAGTTACAGAACTAGTTGATGGCAGTTTCAGTATTCCTTTCCCTCCATAATGATGACTCACACAGTTTGCATGTGGTGTTTTGGTTTCATTATCTAAAAGAACATCTCTATTTGTATTATAGCTATATATGTACCTGTACCATCCCCTCTTCTAAGAGTCAGTACAGAATGGTGACTGAAAACCAGGCTCTGGAAGCATTATGCCTTGATTTGAATCCCAGCTCCATCACTTACTAGCATGGATGAAATTTAACTTTTCTGGGCCTTAGTTGACTTGCCTGTAAAATGGGGTTAGTCTTTATCTTATAGGGTTGTTGTGAGAATTAAATGGATTAAGATTTAAAGTATGTGAAACAGTGCCCTACTCACAGTGAAAACACAATAAATGTTAGCTAGCAGAAGGAAGAGGAAAATTACTACTAATCTGGAACTAGGTAAAATGTCTTTTTTTTTTTTTTTTTTTTTTTGCCATACATGCCACCCAGCACAATACTTACTTTTCAAAAATACTCACTATGCTCAAATACCTCTCTTCTGGCAGGAAAGCCAAAAGTGACTCAACCAATGAACTGGGAATAGAGAAGAAAGTTTCTCACTCTGAAGCACAGAAGACATTAAAATTCGGTGAGTACATACAGACATACAGAGGTATGCCAGAGTCAAGGAAACTGCAAGGGAGAATGTGAAGATCACGAGAGAATAGAAGCTAGCAGTCCCAATGCTAATAAGAGAACAAAACAGGTGGGCAAGATGTCCAGAAGGAATCTGGGTTAACTGGCTAGAACTGTCATGCATGACAGTCTATGGCTTGGCTTTCTGTTCTGTTCAGCCTTAGCAGGGCACATAGGAGTCCTGCCAAATTTAAAGGAGAAGTTGAACTAACACACCAACTGAGTTTGAAAACTATTTGTTCTTCCTTTCCCTACAGGGTGCTAAAAGCTACAACACACTGGAGATCTTTGACTTAGACTGGATTAAGTTAAACATTAAAATATGAAAATAATTTTCTTTAGCTCTAGTTATTTTTTCCTAAATAGTATTAAATTTTTCTCCCATAATTCTTTGAATATTATAATTACTAAACTAATATAATTACTAATCTTAATTCATCTTTATTCGTAAGCTCTTTTCATTTATTATTAATATAACTTAGTTGTTAACAGCTGAACTGAACTTGGCACTGTGCCAGATGTTATACAATTTAAACATCCAGCTGTTATCCACCAAACACCAGTAAAAGGAATCACTAACCTATTTAATCAATAAATAAAATTGGAAGGGAGCTTGAATAGAAACACAGTTCCCTAAAGAAGCTCTTAATCTTATCCTGAAGTAAGACTGTGGCAATGGATACAGGAAAGAGCAAATGCCAGCAAAAACACTCAACAGGAATATTTAACAAAGTGTTAGGGTCTCAGTGGAGGAGGGAGAACAGGAAATTGCTTAGGCTGACTTCCTGGTTTCTGATCTAGATGGCTATGACAGGCAAGAGCTAGTTTGGGAAGAAAGATATTAAGTCAATCTTGGGTATCTTAAATCTGAACTTCCTGCAGAATATTTAAGTACAAGTGTTATACGTACACAGGTCCTGGTGCATAAAAGAAAGGTTTTCAGGGGGCGCCTGGGTGGCTCAGTCAGTTAAAGGTCTGACTCTTGGTTCCGACCCAGGTCATGATCTCAAAGTTTGTTGAGTTAGAGCTCCATTTGTGCTCTGTGCTGTGGATGCGAAGCCCGCTTGTGATTCTCTGTCTCCCTCTCTCTCTGCCCCCTGCATCTTTCTCTCTCAAAATAAGTAAATAAACTTTAAAAAAAGAAAAAGAAAAAGAAAGGTTTTCAGGCTAGAAATGCAGATTCGGAGACATCATTATGTGGTAGGGGCCCCAGGTGATATCATCATGGGTGCACATGTAAAGGAAAGCGGGCCAAGGACAGAACACTGGCGAGCCCAACCTTCATAAGCAAGGCTAAGGGGAAGAACATGAAAAAGATGCAAAGAACAAATACTTAGGAGAAAAAAACAGCAGAAGCCATATGGAGGAAAAAGTTTAATAAACAAGTGATCAGTAGCTCCAGAGGTCACAGAGAATAGAAGGACTAAAAATGTCCCATTGGATGTAACATTATGTCATCACTGTGGACCTTGGCAAGAACAGTTTCAATAAAGCCAGATGGATATGCCTACAGCCAAACTTAGACCATTACTGCCCCAGAAGATGGTAGAAAAATAAGATGGGTGGAACCTGTGTCCCTGAACAGCCACATGGAGCTGAACTTCCAGTTGACCTGAAACACTCCCCTATAAAGTAAGAAATAAAGTAAAATATTTAAGCCATGGAATCATTACTAAGTCTCTTTGTTACAACAGCCCAGCCTTTCCCTAGCTTACCCATCCAGCAAACAAATATACCGCAATTTATCTAATTGATTCCTTTTTGAGAACATTTATTTCCAATTTTTTTATTGTTAAAAATTATACTATAACATGAAAACCTTTATTTACACATAAATCTTCTAATATATCTCTGGTTATACCTTTGTTTTCAACTCCTAAAATAAAATAATTGAGTCACGCACAGGCTTTAGAAGCAAACTACAAGATCATTCTGCTTTACTTTCATAGGCATAAGAGGAACACACGAACAAACATGGCTCATATGCTGAGATAACTTCAAAAAAGATAAGGTGATGGTGGGAAACCTCTCATGATGTATATCAAATAATCACACTAAACACTTTAAATATCTTACAATCTTATTGTCAATTATACCTCAATAAAGCTGAAAGAAACAAAGTTTTTTAAAGATAAGATCTGGCCATTGGATAAGAGCTCCCTGTTTATCCAAACATGGTTGAAAGTTGTAGACGTCCAATTTCACCAGATGCTACATCTTCATTACTCTTCCAATTAGTCACCCTTACGCCCTCTCACTGTAGTTCAATTTTAACCCTCCTAACTCATATCCAACTAGTCTGTAAATCCTGTCACCTCTTCTCCTAAAATATCCCAAATTCATTTTCTCCTCTTGACACTCACTGAAATTACACTGGTGTATTGAGCATTAAAGTGAATCAAAAGATAAAGGCCCCTTGTCCTAATCTATCTTAGCATCCTCATTTTCTACAATTCCCCCATCACCCTGCTCTCATCAAACCAGCCTCTTGAATGCTTTTAGGTCTTAGCAAATATTATTCTCACTAACTTGAATGTCATTTCCTTTCATCCCTTTGACAAACTCCTACTCATCTGTTAGGAGCTAGTACAAATGTCACATGTTTTGTGAATTCTCCACTACCCCGAATAACTTTGTCATTCAGTATATTATATAGTTATCAATTATTTTATAAATGATTCTCAGCCTCTGAAATGAGAACACCAAGGCTAGATTCATGTCTTTTGCATATTTGAGTCATTCCAGATTCCTAGTACAATGAATGATACATTGTAGATACTCAAACATTTACTAAAGGAAAGAAAGGAAGACTGGAGGGAGCACAGCAGACAAGGATAAAACATAAAAGAAACTATAACAAAGGAAATTTTCAAAATCAAGGCTACCGACTTGAAATATTTTGGTGAATAATAACAAAGACTTCTGTCAAACTAAAGTAAATTTCTATGCAGGCACAGTAATGACTTGGATATGATATTTTAATTTCCTGCTTCACAATTCACTAACTTTCAAAGCTTTTATTTTTTTTTATTCTTTTGTCTTTAAGGTAAGTTCAGCAAGTGTTTTACATAGAACAAGACAAAATCTTTTGGAATAAGGCTGAAGACATCTTCATTTTAGCAAGCTTTAAGCTGATTTTTTAAATACATTAAAGTTGGAGGGCCATTGCTCTAAAATATTATTTTACACCTAAAATCATTGACATAATTACATTTTTAAGCTTTTATTTAAATTCATTAGTTCTCACTTATCATCAAAAAAATACAAATCAAAACCATGATAAGGTACCACCTCACAACTGTCGGAATGACTAAAATGAACAACACAAGAAACAACAGGTGTTGGCAAAGATGCAGAGAAAAGGGAACCCTCTTGCACTCCTGGTGGGAATGCAAACTGGTGCAGCCACTCTGGAGAACAGTATGGAGGTTCCTTAAAAAACTAAAAATAGAACTATTCCATAACCCACCAATTGCACTATTAGATATTTACCCAAGGGATACAAAAATACAGATTCAAAGGGGTACATTATATAGCAGCATTATCAATAATAGTCAAAGTATCGAGAGAGCCCAAATGTCCACCAACTGATGAATGGATAAAGAAAATGTGAAGTGTGTATACACACACACACACACACACACACACACACACACACACGTAATAGATGGAATATTACTCAGCCATCAAAAAGAATGTAATTTGCCATTGCAATGATGTGTATAGAGCTAGAATGTATTATGCTAAGTGAAGTAAGTCAATCAGAGAAAGAAAAATACCATGCTTTCACTTATATGTGGGATTTAAAAAACAAAACAGGTGAACATATGGGAAGGGGGGGAAGAGAGGGAAACAAACCACAAGAGACTCTAATGATAAAGAACAAACTATGGGTTGACAGAGGGAGGTGGGTGGGTAGTAAGAAGGGCACTTGTGATGAGCACTCAGTGTTGTGAGTGATGAATCAATGAATTCTACTCCTGAGACCAATACTGCACTGTATATCAACTAACAAAAATTTAAATAAATCAGTCAATCCAAAGAAAGAATAAAAAAAATTTTTAAATAAATTTCCAGTTAACATACAATGAAATATTAGTTTCAAGTATACAATATAGTGATTCAACACTTTCATACAACACTCAGCCCTCATCACAACTAGTGTACTCCTTAATCCCCATCACCTATTTAACCCATCCTCCCACCCACCTTCCCTCAGGTAACCATCAGTTTGTTCTCTGTAGTTAAGGGTCTGTTTCTTTGTTTGCTTTTTTCCCCTTTGTTCACTTGTTTCATTTCTTAAACTCCACATATGAGTGAAATCATATGGTATTTGTCTTTCTCTGACTTATTTCACTTAGCATAATACTCTCTAGCTCCACCCATTTCCTTGCAAATAGCAAGATTTCACTCTTTTTTTTATGGCTGAGTAATATTACAAAGTTGTAGTGATCACACAGTATGGTACTGGCACAAAAATGTATACATAGATCAATTGAACAGAATAGAAAACCCAGAAATGAACCCACAACTATATGGTCAGTTAATCTTTGATAAAGCAGGAAAGAATATCCAATGGAAAGAAGACAGTCTCTTTAACAAATGGTATTGGGAAAACTGGACAGCAACATGCAAAAGAATGAAACTGGATCACTTTCTCACAACACACACAAAAATAAATTCAAAATGGATGAAAGACCTAAATGTGAGACCTGAAATTATAAAAATCCTAGAGGAGAACACAGGTAGTGACCTCTTTGACACTGGCTGTAGCAACTTCCTTCTAGATAAGTCTACTGAGGCAAGGGGAACAAAAGCAAATATAAATAACTGAGACTATATCAAAACAAAAAGCTTCTGCACAGCAAAGAAAAGAATCAACAAAACTAAAAGGCAATCTACAGAATGGGATATGTGCAAATGACATCTGATTTGGGTTAGCATCTGAAATACATAAAGAACATATAAAACTCAACACCCCAAAAATAATCCAATTAAAAAATTTTCAGAAGACATGAACAGAGACATGTTCCCAAAGACAACATACAGATGGCCAACAGACACATGAAAAGATGTTCAACCTCACTCATTATCAGGGAAATACATATCAAAACTACCATGAGATACCACCTCACACTTGTCAGAATGGCTAAACCAACAACACAAGAAACAACAGGCATTGGCAAGGATATGGAGAGAGGAACCCTCTTTCACTGTTGGTGGGAATGCAAACTAGTGCAACCACTCTGGAAAACAGTATGGAGGTTCCTCAAAAAATTAAAAATAGAACTACTCTACAATCCAGCAATTGCATTTCTAGCTATCTACCAAAAGAACACAAAAATACTAACTCAAAGGGATACTTGCACCCTTATGTTTATGGCATTATCTACAATAGCCAGATTATGGAAACAGCCCAAGTGTCCACTGACTGATGAATGGATAAAGGAGATGTGGTATACACTGACATAATTTTAAAAGTATACTGGATAAAGAAGATGTGGTTTATATATACAATGGAATACTACTTGGCAATGAGAAAGAATGAAATCCGCGTGGACGGAACAGGAAAGTGTTATGCTAAATGAAATAAGTCAGGCAGAGAAAGACAGATACCATTATGTTTTCACTCATATGTGGATCTTGAGAAACTCAACAGAAGACTAGGGGGTTGGGGAAGGGGGGAAAAAGTTATAGAGAGTGAAGTAGGCAAACCATAAGAGACCCTTAAATACTGAGAACTGAGGGTTGATGGGGGACGGAGAGAAGGGGAAAGTTGGTGACGAGCATTGAGGAGGGCACCTGTAGGGATGAGCACTGGATGTTGTATGGAAACCAATCTGACAATAAATTTCATTAAAAAATAATAAAAAAATAAAATTTCCATCCCAATATTGAGGCTGGAAAAAAAATAATAATATTGGAAGCCCAACAGACTTTATCAACCATGCAAACATTCATAGAAAGTAAAAGTTACTAATTTACTGACTCAGTATATTCCTGAGCTTCCCCATGTTGTCACAAACAGAAAGTATATATAAGTCTTAGCTATGCTTAAGATGCTGGTAATGATAAATTCCATAATAACTACACACGTGATCATTATTTTTGAGGTCATAAATTTGTAGAATGCATAAAATCTGCAATACTAAAATATTTAGGGAAAACAACCTGAAACTCTGGGGCAGCACCCTCTCAACCTTTTTCTTTAATGATTTTTACATGACTAAGATCAGACTTTCAGTACTGATATATAAAACCATACACATTTGCATAATCACCAACCTGTACTAGAAGTACCAGCCCTGAAGGAAAAGAACATATACTCACACCTTGAAAAACAGCTTTATTTCTTAGGATTTCTTGACAAAATACACTACAGATTACTTTTAAATCTTTTCATATATTTATATGAAATTTTTAAAAAGAACTTTAAAAACTGACTCAATTAAAATGGAAAGAATTTTTCAGCAGCAAGACTTTTACAACAACTTTTCAGTGGAATCTTCTAAAAGATGCAACCAGTAGTATACCTATATGCGAAAATATTACAAAGTACATTTCAAAGGAAAAACCAAAAAAAAAAATCAACATTTTTCTGTGTGTGTATGCATGATGTTCATATCTCCATCGTGTGCATACATACAGACATGATAAGCTGAAATAAGCAATGTGACAGCTTTAAGGTAACTGGGGCATATAAAAATATACAATTTCCCCTCTTTCTAGTCATATTCTATTCACTTATAAGGATTCCCAAATGATAAAAGCCAGTGTATAAATAAGTCATAGGTACTCAAGAGGTACCCTTTCTGGTAGTAGGCACTGAAATCATTTAACGAAAAATATTTAGATTCCCCTTCTAAGCACATGGATGATTACACTCCCCCCCCACCCACCCTCCGCCCAGGTCTAAAATGCTTCTACTGCACATGCCTTCTGGAACTCCAGCTCTGAGATCAGAAATCTCCACTATATCCTTAGCTTAACTGCTGAATGTGTTCTTGACTTTTTGGACTCCACTGAAACTTAGTTGTCCTCTAAGAGTATCAACTCATTTCAAATGGAGGTTGTGTGTGTGTGTGTGTGTGTGTGTGTGTGTGTGTGTGTAGGTCTAACCGCATGTTCCTCAAGGCTAAGAGATACAGTAAATGCTCCCCACTTCCATACCAAAGCCATTTCTTCACCTTCCTCAACTTCCCTTGAGGACTCTTCTTTTTTATTTTTGCTTGTATGAACAATACTGCTAAAGAACATTCTTGAGCATGTTATCATGTACACACATGCAAGGCTATCATGATGATATATACCTGGAAATGGAAGCATAGAGTCATTGAGTATTCATGGATTTAGTACCAACAAGCTTTCTCAAGTGGTTGTACCAATTTATACTTCAACTTATTGAAGTATAATTGAAGGCTCCTTTCCAGTCTTCTACAGTCTGGCTTCTGACCCTATTAATCCACTCAACAAGCTCCCCAAAGACTTACATATTGTCAAATCCAGTGACCACATTTCTGTTCCAATCTCAGTTTTTTACAAGTATTCAACAGAAACAACTATTCTTTTTGAAATACATCCTTTCCTTAGCTCCCATAACCTTTTATTGTCCTAGTTTTCTTCCATTCTCACTAGTCACTCCTTCCAGTCTCTTTTGCTGGCTCTTGCTACCACCTCAAAATGTTAAAGATCCCCAAGTCTCAGTCCTGAGCTCCTTTTCTTTTCTCCATACATGTACTCAATCTGGGAATTTCATTCAGTCCCATGGTTTTAATTACCAAAAATGCTAATGGCTCCCAAAATTATTATCTTCAGCCCACATATCCTGAGATCTTTTATCAGGAAATTGTTCCACTTTTTAAATATATTTTAATTCCATCTACTTCTTTCCATTTCCATTGATTCCACCTGGCCCAAGTCACTATAAACCAATAACCTGGACTAGCTGGTCGCCATTTCCATTTTTTATCCTCCCCACCGCCTACAATCCATTCTCAGCAACCAGAGTAATCCTTTTAAAATGGAAGTTCGCTCTCCTGTTGAAAATACTTCAGTGGCTTTGTGACAGACATTACTACTAACTGTCCCCTGGTATTTATTATCCATTTCTTCTGTTTAGTAATAACCCACACAAACAAGTTTTAACAGGGTACAACGTCAACCAGTGGGGGACTATACTTCAAAACCTTTCATGCTACTAAGAATGGCCATGTGAATAAGTAGGGACTAGAAATATAAGTGGAAGCTATACTTGAAAAGGAAGTTACTAGTCCTTCATTCCCTCTTTCTAAAGTTAGAGACCTGGACATATAGATGGTAAGTTGGCTTAGACCATAAAGAGAGGGGTAACACTTTATGAGATGGTTAAAGACCAAGACAGAAGGAACTAAGATCCTTGGACAACCTTGTGGAATGGGCTCAGCTACCAATTCTGGACGGTTATTACAT
Source organism: Herpailurus yagouaroundi (assembly GCF_014898765.1). Taxonomy (NCBI): domain Eukaryota; kingdom Metazoa; phylum Chordata; class Mammalia; order Carnivora; family Felidae; genus Herpailurus; species Herpailurus yagouaroundi. The sequence continues at coordinate 26,167,570 of NW_024412427.1, read as the reverse complement.
GAGAAAGAAACTCCTATTTTGTTGGACGACCTGTAGTTGGGTCTTTTTGCTACACAGCAATTGAACCTACACTTTCCTGCTGTACTTGGAATAAAGTCTAAGCTCCTTAACATTGCATGTAAAGTTCTATACAATTCAACACCAGTCATCTTTTTCCTCCCAAAACCTTGCTCCCATCCAAATGAAACTCTGCCCTAGATGTTCTTCCCCTGATTTTTATATGGCTGGACCTTTTCTATTATCAACTCAAATATCATCTCCTCAGAAAAAACTTTCCTCACTTTCTGTTTTTAATGCACCCTGCAGTACCAAGCAGGAGAGGAGTTGGGATTGGGTATGAGAACAGGCAAATAACTGACAGAAGATATTATTTACTGATATCTTCAATATGTGATAAAATTGTGATTATTATATTGTATTATATTTATGTTATGAATAACATTAATAGTATCCTAGCACTAATGAAAGATTTTTTGTTTCATGTAACTTGGACTTTTATCAAAGCATAACACACATGCCAAAAAGTTCACAAATCATAAGATAACACAATTCACTGAATTATTCCAAAGTCAGAAACCCATATAAACCACTACCCATATCAAGAAACAAAACATCACTAACACCTAAAATCCCCCAGAGGGGAAGAGGTACTTCCCAATAACTACCCATCCCTTCTCTCATCCACAAAAGTAACCACTATCTTTCAGGTCTAATTCCTTAGTTCTGCCTGCTTTTGAATTTTATATGCATGGAATCATATACAATACATAGTATTTTATGGTTGATTTCTTTCAATGAAAATATGATTTGTGTAATTTTGTTGCATAGAGCTTTAATTTGTACATTCACTGCTCTACTCATTGTATTAAATATACCACAATTTATTTATCCATCTTACTGGTGATGACATTTTTGTTTCCAGGGTTTTCCTAACACAAATGATGCTGCTTTGAACAAGATTGCACTTTTAGTGGATACCTGTATGAATTCCTATTGATATCACTGAGATATACAGGCATTTGTGTACCTAATATATATATATATATATATATATAGAGAGAGAGAGAGAGAGAGAGAGAGAGAGAGAGATCTAATGTATATATAGAGAGAGCTATCTCTAGAGACCTTATACATATATATATATATATAGAGAGAGAGAGAGAGAGAGAGAGAGAGAGAGAGAGAGACCTAATATATAGAGAGATCTACAGATACGTATAGATCTATATATATCTGTATACACAGGGCTGCCAGAATTTTCAAGTGATTTTCCCAAATTACACTGCTAGCAGCAGTGAATATTATCCATTTTCTGTTGACACTTGGTACCGTCAATCTTTTTAACTTTAGGCATTCTATTGAGTTTTATAATAGTATCTCATTATGATTTTATATAGCACTTCCTTGAAGAATAAATTGAGCAATTTTTCACATATTTATTAGCCATTTGAGTATCCTCTTTTATAAACTGCCTGTTCAATTATCTTCCCCATTTTTCTGCTGGGTTATCTGTCTTTTTCATACTGATTTATAGAAGTTCTTACATAATATGGACAAAATGTCTTTGTTAGATACATATGCTGCAAGTATCTTACATTCTTTGGTTTGCTTTTTCTCTCTTTCATTGTATGTTTTGATGACAGAAGTTCTTAACTTGTCAATGGTCCAACTTATCATTCCCTTCATGTTAGTAAGTTCTGTGTTCTGCTTAAGAAATATTTTCCTGCCTTAAGATATGAAGATATTCTCTTATAATGTCCACTAGAGACTTCATTTTTTAACTTTTCACATTTAGATCTTCAATCAATGTGCACAGTGGGAAGCAGATATCAAGTTTAATTTTTTTCCTATTTGGGTAACCAAACGACCAGCAACATTAAAAAGGTTAATTATTTTTAAGTGACGAAAAGTAAAACCCACTTTGAAGATATCAATTACAAATATTTAAGCATCAAATAACACAGCACTGAAACATGTTGGGAAGAATGAAAAAATGACAAACACACAACACTCATGCAAAACTTTAATATAATTCTCATAACCATATGACAGCAAAATATAGATAGGATGTAAATACATGTAATAAAGCCAATAAATAATATACCAAACTGCCTACCCCACAGAGGACTCACCTTATTTCTCAGTGTCTGGGGAGCATTTTAAATACTGAACTCACACATATCACAAGAAAAAAAATCTCAAAAAAGAGAAATTGTAGTTACCTTATTGTCTGGTCATATTATAATAAACCTAGAAATCAATACCTGTATTTTACACACTTAATTTTCATAATTTTAAAAATACCCTCTTAAATAATTTAGTTCAAGGAGGAAATCACAGCTGTATTTATAAAACACTTAAAAATATCAAAAACAGTACCTATCAAACCATATGGGACTTCATCAAAGCTCTAATTAGAAGCAAATTTAGAATAATGAAAGCCTCCATAATAAAAAAGAAATAAAAATAAATGGGGATATTAAATTATTGGAAAGGAAAACCTAGAAGAGGCAATATAGGTAAAATTATATATTTTTTCAATTGGAGAGCAGAAAAACAAAAGAAGTGAAAATAATTCTAGTGCTTTAAAAATATTAATAAACATACCTCCACCCTAATTAAATATTTAAAAATAGAAAGGAAAATACAAGACATAAAATTGGTAATGATAAAAAGACTCAGATAAGGAAGAGATCAAATGTTATAATGAAATCCTATGTATAACTGTTTGCTAATACATTTTTAACTGAATAAAATTGACAATTTTTAAGGAAAAACAAATTATCATATTATCAAAAACCTGAAAAGACCGGTAACTATGCAAGAAATTGGAAAAACTATCAAATACATACCTCTATGAAACGCTATGGGTAAAATCTAATTATATCATATATTATCCATTTGCAATCTGCATAATATCAGAGAAACTTCTGTAACACACTCCAGGGCTCCTATTAAGAAGTGTTATCTATTTATTTAATTATTCATTCATTTAGTCATTCAACAATATTTATCTAATGAGGATCCTGTATGTACTGGACTCTGCTAAATACTAGAGATATAAACATGCACAAGCAAAATATGATCCCTGGACTCTAGAAGTTATAAAACAGGGACATGTAAATAGGCAATGACAATAGATATTTTATAACAAGAGAAGTCAGAGGGAAAAAAAGAGAACTGACCTCTAGCCTAACCAATGAGAATGGGAAGAAGAGGGTACAAGAGAGAACTGGAATATGGTGAACACCTATACTCTTTGCAATGTCAGATGTCACAAAAAGACGTTTTCATTCATTCCTCTGAAAATCTCTGGACAGGTAACTTGCCCTGTGCACAGGCTGGTAACTAGAAGTGTAAGGATTCACGCCCAAATTTTTTGTCTCCAAAACTCCTGGGTTTTTCCCTTTAAAGGAAAATAAGAAGCCTAAGTGGCTATAACACATACACACACATACACACATTCAACTGAGGAAGGATAAAAGAGAACACAAACCCAAGAGCATCAAAAAGGTGGGGAGGGCGGGGGGCGGCGGTGGTGGGAAGGGGACGAGACTTTTCAACAAGATAATTAATGCATTTTTGGATGCTATCGCTAGAGGGCGGCATTACAAAGACTATGAATAACTTCTAACTACTAAATCAATAGGGGAAAAAAGGACTAGGGTAAAACTAAAGCATTTCAATGTTTAAGCTCATTTTTAAGTACTAAAAAGATGTTTTCCTATGGTTGAATAAATTTTAGAATGTCTAAATCATGTATAAGACAAGAAAAGAAATGCAGGTTTTTCTTTTTTAACATGAGGCATGTAGAAAATATTTCCTTGGAGTTTCATAGAACAAAGATTACTTGTAACACCAGTGAAGATAGATGAAGAAGCCCATAAATACAAAAACTTATTTTCTAAATAAACTATAACAAAGCTAGAACAAAGCAGCTTGTCAGTGTAAAAAAACCACATCTTTTATATTCTTGCTTTTGTCAGCATATTAATAAAATTAATTTATCCCAAATAGAAAAATTTTCAGACAGGCAGAATTAGACCATTCAGTTAGAAACAAGCTTTGAGAAAGGATCTTTAACAAATAGCAAAAGGAGACAAAGAATTCTTCTGAAAGAAAATCATTATCTGCACTGTCTTACCTCCTAGTCACCCCATAATCCAGTTTTCTAGGTTGTAGCCCCACTGAAGTTGCTCTGGACAAATTTGCCAGTTGTTGCTCTGTACTGAATATGAAAAACACTCTGCATTCTTTGTTTCTGCACCTCTTTGTAGCAACTGACACAAATTGAACAGTCTTCTTTAATGCAACCCTGATTCCTCATCTCTAGCACAGCCAAACCACCACTCCCTTTTACCGTCAATAGGATTCTATTGGTCCTTTCACTGACCATTGTTATAAGTTTAGAACTCCTTGGGGCTTCCTATCAGGCCTCTTCTAACTTTTTTCCTTAGAGAATCTTCACTTCACCACAGAGAGGGCTTTCCAAATCTCATTCTCCAGCCCCATTCTGACAACTGTTACAGTAGTCATCTCTAGATATTCTACAAGCATCTCGAATCCACACATCCAAGCCTAACTCTTCACTTTTCACCAAAAGTGTGATTCCTCGTATATCCCCCTTGCCCTTTAGTGGTTAATACAAACCAGTCAGTCACTCAAGACAGAAAATCTACTTCCAAATAATTTATTTCTGTCACCATTGCAATTGCCTTGGTTTTGACTGGAAATTACAAATTTAAGGGTGTTTTAATTGGCAATACAACGGTATTTAAAATTTTGAATGTGGATTCCTTGTGTGAGAGAGGGGAATATGTGCTGCATTTCCTTTCACCACAAAACCTGCTTCTCTTGAAAACCTCATGCCAGTGCCACTTCTCACATTCATGTTACCGGCCTTATATAACTTAAAGGAGTTTGGGGCTTAATTATTTGGACTTAAACCACCATCTTAGACTGTCTACATAAAATTCAAGTCCCACATTTTACCTCTCTCCAATTCATCCTTCACACTGATACTAGAATATTACCTCTAAAATGCAAAGTGTGACACTAACCACTTCAAGTGCCCCTCCCTTCATTATCTGCAGGTTAAGGGGTCACACATGGCCAAGACTTATGTTCAGATACCTGCTTGGCTCTGCAGCCTCCTGTAAGCAAGATTTTCTTAAAATGAAAGTCTGATATCACTCAAGCTCCACAGAATAAAGGCAAAACTCTTAAATAGTCTATAATCTTGCTGTTGGAAGTGTGGTTAGGGGGCAAGCAACATTAGTATCACTTGGGAGCATAACCTCACCTACTGAACATAGACAGGGTCCTACCCCTGAATTACTGCATCAGAATCTGCATTTTCTTCCAGTATAATTAACATAGTGTATTACTTCCAGGTGTACAATATAGTGATCCAATAATGCTATACATTACTCAGTGCTCATCACAATAAGTGTACTCTTAATCACCTTCCCCTATTTCACCCATACCCCCACCCATCTCCTCTCTGGTAACCACCAGTTTGCAGAATCTGTATTTTAGTAGGCAATTCACATGCATATTAATTTGCTTATCATTAAAAGGCACTAGTCTGAGACCTATCATTAGATGGTCTCTGACTCCTTCTGCTACTGCCTTACCTGCCACTCACCCATAGGGAGTTCACAACCCTTAGAAATGATCAATAGAACTAGAACTCCATAGGTCTTTTAAGTCTTACATCTTTTTTTTTTTTTTTCCTACTTCCTGGTGTTCATCTACCCACTCCCAAACTGAGTCTCTTCTTTTAGGTCTTAGCTTTATTATCATCTTTTCTATAGAGTCCTCCCAAACACATCCCCTTCTCCTTTGTCCCTATAGTCTCATCAAGGACTACATTTTGTTTTGTAATTCTAAAAAATCCTAGATCCTAGATGTCAGAATTTTTATCTCATTCAACGCTGTATTCCAAGTACCAGAAACAAAGCTAAAAGGACTGAAAAACTGTTAGCTGAATTAAACTGTAGATGAGAGTCAACAGTCCTGATAGAGTAGATTGGTGTTTTCTAATCTGAGCAAGGTCAGTTTCTACACTGAGGAATAAACACATTTTTTCTTTACTGTTATAACAAAAATAGAAGTAAACAAATGAAAGGTACACTCAGAGATCCTATTTCAATAAATAATCTGGTGAGGATTCAGACAATTTTATCTGAAGAAAGATTAATAATTCAACTAGAAAGCATTACCAAATGGAAGAGTTACCCTGAGATACTTCTGGCAATATGAAAATTCATCATACAAAGAATCATTTGACAAGATTATTTGTACAAGTTTCAAGGTAGGAGTAAATTGCTACCTTGGATAATAATTGTGAATGCCTGATTATGTATACAGTTGTGGGGGTGGGAGTGGGAGGAAGTGGTTAGAATCTTTACCACCATGAGCAGTTTAACTTTCACAAAGTGGATCTACACAATGACCAGGTGGTAATTTAGAAACCAAAGTTGTTTGTACCAGTGAAAAAGTAGTAGGAGTACTATTGAAGGGTGATTATTTAATTCTTTTAGAGAGAAAAAAAAAAGTAAGGTTTATAAATCCTCTGCTTGCAAAATAATGAAAAGGAGAAGAGTGAGTGTTCAATTGGCTGTTCTTGAAAAATGGATTTGTAGATAATACAATTTCACTACATCACTTATCCTGATTTTAAGGTAAAATGTGCCTGAATGGAAGACTGAAAGAATTTACCTTAAGATTTATGAGATTGTATTTGATTATTTTTTAACAGCTATACTAATATATAATTTATGTATCAAATCCACTTGCTTATGTTACCAAATGAGGAACAAAGTGAATCCTGAATAAAACATGATACTAAAAATTAATACAACTGTAACAGGAGAAACACCTACAACCAATGGTTAAGCATTAACCAATGGTTAATGAATGATCAAATCTCAGAGAAGAATTCACTCTAAATGGTATCTAATACCCAGCCTAGACACAGGATCAACAATTAAGTGTGACATCTGACAACTTGGTAACATCAGCTAATTCCAATTTTAACTCACTGTTAAAGAAAAATGTACATATTTTACACACAGAAGAGAAGCTTCTTATTTCTTTTCAGCGATTCACCTTTTCTGTTTTGGATCTCCTCAGCTCATCAATGGCTCATAAAACCAAGTCATTTCACAACTAGGAAGTACTCATAAGTTCTCTGGCTAAGGAAAGGGAACCAAAAGGGAAGTTTATTGAATAAAGAAACAAAAGAAAAAAAAAAAGAAAAAACTCACATATACTTAAAAAAGAAGAGATTGCCAGGGTCAGGAGACGGACAGTATAGAATTTCTTTCTTCTTAACTAGAGTAGAAATGGGAACTTTAAAACTGATGACATCTGCACCATAACAACTATGTCCCATGCCCACTGTTTCATCCATTTTTAGATTCCAACTCTTATTTCAAATTGATCAATTAACTCAACACTTATTAAGCACTTACTAATTGCCAAGCACTATGCTAGATGAAATAAAAGAACAGTACGTAAAAAAGTTCTTTAGGAACCTAAGATAGAGAATAATTTTTCAATATATATCTCAATACTTTCTCTCAGGACCTACCAGGATTTTTCCTGCCAATATTTAATAAGGACATACAAAATATCAAGTTAAAAGTTTTTTAGAAACCCAAGGTATAGAATAGTTGTTCAACACATATCATACATTTTCTAATCTCTCAGGACCTACCAGGATTCTTTCTACCAAAATTTAATGAAGACATGCAAAATAGCAGGTATAATACAATGAAAATTAAGGCAGCTCATCTACCCTAGATAAGTGTTCAATGTAGTGAGTGAGACAGAAAAGTAAGTAGCCAATTACAATAAAGTCCAAGAAGTGCTTTGGATAATCCTCTACACAGAGTAAGGACAGCAGAGAGCAATGAGGCTGAAGAAGTAATTACAACAGCAGCTAACACTATGTGCCAGGCAAAGTCTAGGCACTTTCACAGATGTAAAATTCTCTCAATGACCCGAGAAAGGAGGTGATTATGATCACCCCCTTTTAACAAGCTGAGGGATCCCAAGGAAGTTTATGCTTCCTAGAGATCACACAATAATAAGAGTGGAGCAGGAATATTAACCAAGGTTATATGCTTCCAAAGATCTTGCAGGATCATAAAGAGGTACTTTGTATGAGCTTATTCCCTTTTAAAAGAAAAACTTTTTAAAGGGTAGGCAGCCAAGATTGATTTCATCAGATTTATCTTTAGAAAAAGTGTTTTGAGAATGGTATGTATAATATGCAGCAAGATCTTTAGGCAGGTAGGCAAGTTATGAGACTGCCATTATAAACCAAATAAAAAATGTTCAGAGCCTGACCTCATGACAGAAGCACCAAAAAAATAAGACATTTAAAAAAAAATTTAATAATTTAGGAAGGTGTTAGAAGAAGGTGTTACTGGAAAGTAGTAAATGATAACTTGAGGTAACTGGACAGATGGGTGGATCATTCTCCAAAATACGGTTAAAAGGTGAATAGGCTCAAAAGAAGATAAGCAGTTTAGTTTGGACCGAGTTAGAAACAAAAGTGAAATAATACCTTATGATCATACATTGAGGTCTCAACGATGAAATAATTTTGGGTATTTTCAGAGCCACTTATTAAAAAAGTTAACTTATCTGTAAAAATCTCCTGATTGAATTTGGAAATTGTCACATTTTTCCTAAATTTTTGTATGTCTTATATATTTCCACATCTCATCGTATACTACTGGCAGAGTCAGTCAAATCATCTAGTAAAATCATTTCAATTTCCTCTCTCAGTTAAACAGAAATACTGCTATTTGCAAAACTGGCAATTCCCACTGCACCTGGCATAAGCAAATGATTTGCAAAGTTTTTTCAACCCTTAAAACCTTAGTTATAGACCCTCTAATCTTTTTTGACCAATGAACAAAATAACAATTTATGTTTGTATAAATGACATTTTTCAAAGTGTTTCTACTCACTGTCTCCAATTTTTATAATACTGTGAGTTATAATAAAAAACAAGTCTTTTGAAATATATAGGTGACAAATACAGAACCACAACTCATAAATCAGTTTACAGTTCATGCTATATACATAAACATGCTACAGACTTATTGATAATATATGAAACTGTTTGAAATTTAGAAACTATCGGGTTATACAATATTCTGACATACCTAGTTGAAATGAGAAAAATATAGTAATTTAAGTTTATAACCAAATAGTAAAATAATGAAACAACTTTATAATTGTTCAAGCTGAGGCCAAGAGAGTTGGTAAATACAAAAATGAAAAGAAACAGAACCTCTCCCTGCAAAACTGGGGTTCAGTGACTTGACATAATGTAAAGTTTAATGGTAAAAATTCATCTCTACTCTATAGAAATGTTTATTTTTTTTCCTCCAGTAAACCAGTTAATTTTTTAAAATTCACATACACAATTCCATGGGCAAAATACAAAATAAATGTAAGGTTGTTGTCTCCTTCAGTATCAGTAGAGCTAACTCCCTGACACTTCCATATCTCTTAACTGTCACTTTGTTGTATTTTAAATTGTTATATTTTAAAACTTGTACCATAAAAATCATAATGTTGGGGCCTTTCGGTGGCTCAGTCAGTTGAGAGTCTGACTCTTGACTTTGGCTTAAGTCATGATCCCAGGGTCATGGGATCAAGCCCAGTGTGGAGCCTGCTTAAGATTCTCATTCATTCTCATTCATTCTCATTCCCATTCTCTCTCTGTCCTCCCCCCACCCTCATCCTCTCCCCCGCTCACGCTCTCTCTATAACATAAAAAAATCAATAAAAAATAAATACAAATAAAAATCATGATGTTAACTGTGCAATCCTAAAACAGCCCTAGGTATTTGGTACTGTAATAACTTTCCTTCTGTAGCAGTAATCAGGTCATAAAGAAAACTATTCTAATATTCTAACTGACCAAAGTAATGTCCAACTTCACATTTACATGTATTACTATATTAACTCCACCACCCCAAAAAAGAGGAAGCTATTCATTTTTGTTGGTAAATGAACCATTTCATTTTAGAATCAATTTTCCATTATGTAGGAATTCTTTATTACGTAATCCTGTTTCCAGGAGAGCCCTTAGTATGTATAAATCCAAACTCCCTTATCTTACAGTTGGGTAATCATAGGCTCTGAAAAATTTTGATCTGAGCAAGGTTCACAATGCCTGGTTCTAGTCAGTGTATTCTCCAGCACGGTATTCAATTAACATTCATCTTTTTTCCTCAGTATACTGTTGTATGCTTCTCTTTTGCCTGCTCGTTTCTAATAATGCTAGAGAGAAAGGATACAAGTAAATTCAATTCAAGCGTCTTGAATGCTGAGGCTGAGGAGAGAAAGCAGGTTCAAAATAAACTAGTTCCTATGATAAGAATTTTAACCACATTTCAAATGTTCATACTAACACTCACTCTTGTTATCTCATTAAGGTAAACCTGGCTTCTATCTTGGTGTTCCCAAGAATCATAATCAATGCTGCATCCTCCTTAATTCATTTCACAATAATGGCAAAGTATGTAGGTTACTGACCACTGTAAGCATGGTTTCTAATCACTATTCTATCAAGTTATAATAAAACTGCATGTAAATACTTTTTCCATATTTCTTAAACTCTTCCTCATAAATGATAAAAGTAACATTTTTGCTAAAATCAATGTAATAATTAAAAAATATGAAAAGGAAAAACAGATCACCTTTATTCCTTCTTTATCCTCTATCCCATGTATCAATATAATTATACCTTTTTTACTTCAAATATATACACAATATATAAAAAGTTTTTTTAAATAGAATACTGAATTATAATTAGTTTTCCTCACTTATTAAAATATCAGACATTCCTTAAAAATGAAGAGAGAAACTATTTTTTTAAGAGCTCCACAATGTTCCACTGTAATCATTCTCCTTCTTGATGTATTCCCTAGCTTTTTGCCACTATAAGCAATGCAGTAATAAACATGTACAATTTACTATGTCAGTTTGAAATAAAGTGATACCCTTATATATACACACACAATCACTCTGCATTAATAAGAAAGCACTCTTAAGAGAATCCAGTGTATGAGAAGGACTTTTAATCAAGAAATCCTCTGGAGAAGGGCTGAAGAGAACACTTTCTTGACTATCAAGATATTTATGTTCAAAATGGCCCACAACCTGTTTAAAACTCCCTAAAATAAGGAAAAGACTGTAGAATCAGAAACAAAGTTTGTAATTCATATCACTGCCTGGAAACTGAAACAACTACATATAAGTTCAAAAACAAAGTCCTCCTCTTCCAAAGAAAAGCTGCCTAATAGAGTATGATTACATAATTTTTAAAAAAGTAAAAAATTTTAAATTTAATTTTAAAAACACACACAAGCCAAATCCATAGGATGCTTCCTATACATCATATATAAACATTTAATTTTCAAATATCGAGATAAAACAGTCATTTAGGTTCAGGGTTTATAACAAAACAAAGCTCAATATTTAGTAGAAAATTAATATAAGATCAGTATCCATATTACAACATATTTACTATTTGAAATTTTTTATTTTGACATATACAGAGAAAAAGGTCTGCTAAAACCTCAAGGAAAACAGAAAATCATGATTACACACAGTAACATAAATACCATAAATAACATTAAGTGTAAAAAATAAAATTTCAGTTTTATCAAGCAGTCTCTGGATATCAAATTGGAGAAAAATGGCCACAATATGATTAGGAATCATTAAATTTCATATTTAAAATCTAATATTTATGATTTAAAAAAAACCCTAAATGGTTGGTGTTAAACACTACAGAATTATAAAATACAAGTGGCATATCCTACAAACCTCTATTTATAATTTAAAAAAACCTCTAAATATGATAAATATTTATATTTATTTATGATAAATAAACAAATTGTACTTTTTAGGTTTTGAAAAACACTATACACTTTCATTCATCCTTGGAAGTACTGCTAACAGAAGCAAAAGTACCATCATTCTCAGAGGACAAAGGGGTGGTTCTGAATGTGAGAAGAATTTATGAGAACTGCACACAGCAGAAACAAATTCCTGGGACTAAAGCATCAACTGTTTTTCCACATTAGTAGATGGCCAGCATTTTTGCATCAAGACCCACAAAATTCAGTCATTTCTTAACTTTCTCCCTTCTCAACTCTCCTTGTTCACCCAATGAAGTCCTGTTGGTGTTACACAGCAAAAATATATGCATCTATGACCCTTCTGGTCTGTGTGCCTTCTCTCACAGTATTTCTTTTTCCTTCTTCAAAAAACATTCTTTTCAAAGAAGTCTTCAGTGAGTCTCTCTTGATTCCAAACAGACTGACAGGCAAGATGACATAAAAGAGCTCTTTTCTTAGTGCCAAGCTAGAAAAAATAAAAATAAAAAAAAGAGAAAATAATACAAAATTCTTAAGAGCAACATTTCTTATTTTCATTGAAACAAAAAAGAAAAAAAAGTAACAATATGCTCTCATTTCACTTACTTTATCTTGGCCAATTTTATAGACATACCTTTGTTCATATCTACTTACTTGTTATAGGTATATGTTCCAACCACTCTATGTTTTCAAAAACAACTCCCCCCCCCGCCATACTCATACATACTTTTTACATAATCATTTTAGCAGCACAACAGTATCATAAACCATCAGAATTATAACTGAAGATACCATTTCTAAAACTTCAACAGTATCTAGAAAATCTCTATGAAATTCCCTGACATATGGTTTGAAGAAAAAGATCTTTTCAATAGATCTCTTAAGCTGCACTAGAACTAGAGCTATCTTGGAAGTCATTCACTGAGCTCTTGACACTTAAGTCTCTGCTATTCTAAAGAAAAATCAAGACTTTAAGACTTTAGTAGTTAATTAACTGGAGCCCCTTAAGTTCACAGCAGTGTTAAACATCTTTGTTCAGGAGAAATAAATCAGTGTCAAATGGTTAAATAATCAATTAACATAACCGAAGAAAAAATCATCAACAATTACAAATAAAAATTTCAAGCATATACTCAAAGTATTTAAAACTCAATACAGTCCATAGATCAAAACACTTTCCATTAGTGTCTAAAAGCTGCTGCTAGCTAATACTATTATGTCAGCATGCTAAATGTTCCTGGTGAATCTTACTACCATAGAAGTTTGTGATTCAAAAATTCTAATCCAATTTCCTTTGTTGTGAAGATGACAGCAATAGTTGTGCATGGGCAGAAAAAGAAGAGACAGAAAGATGCTAATATACTTTCCTAATTCTTCTACCATCCTTACAAAGAAGAAAACTGCTCCACCCCAACCCACCCCTCTTCCACTCCCCATTAACCACTCCCCACTCCTTCAAGAAAAAGAATTATTTTATCCAATAAAAACACAGCAAACAAATAAAATATATAAGAAGAATACCTGTAAGACTTTTCTTCCCATAATTTGTCCCAGGCAAGGATCCTCAGGCACTCTGTCCCATGTCATCCTCCACCACTTCTTCAACCATTAGAGATGCATCCTGAATGATGGTGGAGGGTTCAGAAGTTTATAGTAGATGTGGCATACTGAGATCAAGGATCATATCCATGTCCTCACAAAAAAGATGGGGCCTCTCAGGTGGTCCAGAACACATTCCACACCTCTTTGATTATACTCGTGTTACTATGCTGATATTGAGCAAGTCCTACTCTCAACTCAAAAAATCCCACCAGGATATACCTCAAAATCTTGAATAGGTCATTCTTATTGTTCCCTTACTATTCATTATTTACACCCTACATCAGTCTACAAAACATGTTGGATACTATCCTTTCAATAAAGAATACCCAGATGATATCCTTATTTTAAGTTACTCTCTACATATATACTATTTCTCATAAAATCCATATGCAATGAAGGAATCAGCCATCCCCACCCTGATACTCTGGGTGAAAAAGCAGGTTCAGAGAACTGTGTGAAGATACATTTTTGAGAGTCTGGAAATAGCAAGGGAAGGAGATGTTTGTTGTGAAAAAAAAACAAGATTGTATGTTACAAAGAACTATGGACTTGAGACTATGTATAAATTAGAATGGTTTAGGTAATCACTGCTACCCTCACATTGCTCTCTTTTCTTCTCAAATTTTTAGTGGTTTATTTTTTAAATAAAAACATGCTCCTTATAAAATGTTATGTTTTAAGAAAAATGAAAAGTATTCTATGATTCCTCCATCATTTTCTCAACAGGAAACCATTATTATTTCATATCCGTTCATCTTTCTTGCACATATTTGAACATGCATATGATTTATGACCACAGTATCATATTATACATACTGCATACTGCTCTCACAAGTTCTCTTCTTCACTTGATGTAACCTGACCATCTTTTCAATCAGTATATATCAACCTCACTCATCTTTTGTAATATTCATGTAACACTCCCTTGCATCTAGGTATTATGCTCTGTTTTTTGCGGGGTTTTTTTAAATCATTCTTTCCTCTCCTCCTATCTCCTCCGGAAATTTGAAATAGTTCCATGCTCCTAGTTCCATGCACCATGGATTTGCTTAAACATCTGCTCATATTTTCAATCTCCATTTTTTTACCTTTAGGTTCTAAGGTATTTCCCCAAACTTTCTTCTAAAGCATTAATAAAGCTTTCAGCCCCTCCTTTGAATTTCTTTTAACAGAGTTTTTTGTTTCTGAGAACACTGCAGATTCTTTCAGAACAGGCAGATTTTTTTTTTCAGCAGTTTATCCTCTTAAATCTCTCGGTAGATATGAATTACATTTAAGTTCCATCTACTTCTTGCATCATTCCCATTCTCCCAAAGTCAGTTTTTCTCTTATTTCATCTTCTATTTGTGCTGCTGGTTTTCTGGTGATCTTTGGTGTCCCAAATTTATGAATGGTGTTCCAGAGCTATCTAACTAGCCTGGGTTTCTCCTTTCAATCTATAAGGTCTCTCTCTCTCTCTCTCTCAAGGCATCTTAACTAAGAGCGGATTTCAGGCTGAATGTGACTGAATGTGAGGATATCAAGAAGCACATCTTAATGATGTGTGATCATAAAGCAGGTTATGGGCTAGCACACCCAAGACTGCCAACATAAGGAAGACTTTACTTGTAGGGTGTAATGTTTTAGTGTATTTCACTCAAGTGGAACCATTTTGCCTTTCCCTTTTCTCTACTTTGTGTTCTTGGTAGAGTTCCAGGCTCTGCTCTGCTATTCCATCCAACCCCAACACACATATCAAAAGTTTTCTCCAGAATCATCTTCTGCAGAACAGAAGCCACATGTTATCCTACAAATAAATACCCCTGCTAACAATCATTCTATATTAAATGAGGAAAGGCTGAGCCCAGCCCAGGAGTTTTTAAATTAGTTACTCTGATGGTTACCCCACAGACCACTCCAATTTTTTGTTAACACAAATGCAGTTTTTTGAAGTTAACTGAGGAGAAACTTCTTCTCACTTTCAGTTGCATTTTTCTCTGTTCTTCTTTCTCTGTCCCTTTCATTCCATCTGCTTTTTATTTTCAGGGAATTCTCCAAAATCTGCTATACCAACTTCACCCTGTCTTGCTGCCCAATGCTGTTACAGGCTTAATTTTATATTTTCAGTCATTTCAAACAGACATGGAAAAGGTTGGGAGAACGGATTATCTGTCATCTTCTAACAAGTCTCCTCAAATTTTCAACATGTTTTTACCTATATTTCTTCATAAATATCAAGTGAGAAGTATCTCCTTCTGTAATTCTATGAACTGAAATTCTTTGCATAGCATATTTTTACTCCCCTTCCCCCAACTCCCATCTGCTAGAGCACAGGTTTTATGATCATCAGATCTAGAAATGTGTCCCCTAGTTGTAATTTTTTTTTCATAGCTTCTATTGGGAATATTTTAAGTTATATACTTCAAAGTACATTATTATCAATTTTTTAGACTTAAGCATTGGGTTTTCGCTTGTTGATTGGTTTTGTCTGTCAACGTTAACAATATACCTTTTTTTCATCCAAAATCCTCTATGCTGATTCATTTTATTTTGCTTAAGTCCTTCCAAATAATATATTCATTTACTTAAATCTGTAAGAGTTACAGTTCAGAGTCTATTAGAAAGAACGTATATTTTGCCTTCATACTTAAAAAATACTTCTGCCTTATACAGAACTTTTGGGTTATAATACCTTTATCTCAGAATCCCATACTTTTATCTCAGAAAACTATCCTTTTATATCAGAATTCCACTGTGTCTTAGTAGTCAGTGTTACATAAGAAAAATCAGATGCCAATCTGATTCTTTTTTCTATTAGGGTAAGCTTGTTTTCTCTATCTGGAAACTTCTTTTGATTCTTGGAATTCAGAAATTTTACCACTATTTGATTTTACCAGAAATTTGATTCCAGTATATCTTACTTGATAGCATTCTTCAGCACAGAAAAATTGCATTCTGCCATTTTATTATCTGCTGCTTCTGCAATGCACTGAATTTTTTTTTTACTTCTGGAATTCCTATCTCATAGATGCTGATCTGGATCTATTTTATGGATCTCAAACTGCTCTCTCATAGTGCTCAACTTGTTTTTGCTCTACAGTCTTGAGAAATCTCAATTTGACTGTCAATACTGCTAATTCTCTTTTTAAAAAAATTAATGGGAAAATATTTCAGATATACAAAGGAATGTAAAATATTATTTAATAAACACCTATGTATCCACCACCCAGTTTAAGAAAAAGAAATTTTATCTTTATATCAGAAATACCTTTCTTTTCCTCCCCAAGATAACCTAAGTTTATTGTCTATCATTCATGGATTTCATCATACATTTTTATTTATATCTACATTTATTTATTTATTTATATCTACATTTTATTTATATTTATTTTTATTTATTTAAGCTACATATAGTAATAATGTATGCATATTTAAGCTACATATAGTAATAATAGTTTATACAGTATTCTGCACTTTTCTTTCTATACTCAGCATAGTATTTCAAAATGTATCCACTGAATACAGGTATTGCAATTCACTGACTTATTGTGATTTATAACTAGAAGTACTTACATGGATATACCAGTTTATTTATCCACTTTCCACTTATTGGGGCTTAACAATACTTCCAATTTCTCACTCTTACAAACAACGCTGTTATAAACATCCTTGTCTCTCTAACCTTATGTGCAAATTTTTTTAAAGAAGTGTTTTTCAAACTATGTCTCATAACCCATCAATAAAGTCACATTAGTGGGTCATAGTCACAAATAACTTTGAAGAGAGGGAGAGGTGAAGGAAGAAAACAGGAAGAAAATTAACAAAGGGATAAAGCACATATATTGAAGTGTACTATATGGACCAAAAGTAAATTTTCTTTCCTGAAAATTTAATTTGAGATGTCATGGTTGGAATAGATCAACAAACAATGCTAATGTATATATACATATATACGTATATATGTAGAATTACTGGGTTGTTGGGGAAATACACATCCAAACTTACTAGATATTGCCAAATTTCTCTCAAAAAGTGGTTATTTTTATTTCTGCAAGCTATGAGTTCTCATTGTTACACATGCTCACCAACACAGTATAATCAGACTTTTACATTTTTAACTGATGCTTATCTAAAAATATATTTCAAAACCCTTGTTTTTGAGGCTTAAGATTACTTCCAATTTCTCACTCTCACAAACAATGCTGTTATAAACATTCTTATCCTTGTCTCTTTGCACTTATGTGTAAATTTTTTAAGGCAGTATTTTTCAAAATATGTCTCATAACCCACCAATAAAATCACATTAGTTGGTCATGGTCACAAATAGTTTTAAAGAGAGTTTAAATAATGTTTTGAATAATCTTGCCAGTTACCATTTCTAGCAAAACATTTGTTTTTTTTCAGTATTTCTTTCAGTATTTGAATTCCTGATTTCTAGCATCCATTGTTGCAGTTTAGAATTGTTAAAGGTCTAATTTTTTTTTATACTTTCATAGATAATCTATTTCTGCCTACTGTCAAGCTCTCTTTGTCTTTAGTCCAGTTATTTTTCTTCCTCTGGATTTACTGTTTTTTCAGCATAATGATTCACATATTTTAATTTTGGAAAATTCTCAGTCATTCCTTCTTTAGATACAAACTGTCCTCAGTCCCTTCATTCTCCTATTCTCCAAGCTCCTCATGACATCAGAGAAATTACATCTTCAAAAGAAGCAATCTCTCCCCTCCAAAGAGCAAGAACAGAAAAGTAAGAAGCATATCCTTAGAGGACTCTCAAACACTATCACATGTCCAAAAGCCTCAGTTTATAGTTCCTTTCCCCAGAACCCTTTTTCAGTTAATACTCTACATCCCATCAATAAACCCCCTGAAAAAAACCCTCTCCAACTCTTTAATTCATACTTCTGGTTCATCTTCTACTAAAGTATAACTGAAGAAATTTGAAGATGGAAATTAGGCTTTTTCTTTTATCATGAACAATTTATATTTCAAGTGAATTCTTTTTTGTTGTTTTTTTTTTAACTTTATTTTTGCTTTAAGAGAGAAAGTAGGGCGGGGGGGGGGGGGGATGGGGCAGAGAGAGGGAGGGATGGGGCAGAGAGAGGGAGAGAGAGAATCCCAAGCAGGTTCCACACTGTCAGCGCGGTGTCCAATGCAAAGCTCAATCTCACAAACTGTGAGATTATGACCTGAGCCAAAACTAAGAGTCAGACACTTAACTGACTGAGCCACCCAGGCACTCCTAAGTGAATTCTTTATTATAAAAGTAATTAGCCAAGTTACAGAAAAATTGCAATCTAAAGTTTCACAGATAGGGTATATTAACCATCCCTGAATGAAGAACAAATACAGTGATAAATCAAGACATTTAAACTAAGAATCAGAAAACCTGAGAACTATGCCAATTCTACCAACTGCTATTTTTCTTCTTCAGTTAAGTCTATATGGCAGCAAAACCAAAAGAACAAAGTATGTTCTTTCTGAATTAATTTTCTATACAGAGATATTCTCTGCTATTGGATGGCAACATAATTTTTTCTAAGAATACATTCATGTCACTTTACAAGTCAAATGACTGTTTTAATGATCATACTTAATAATAACTTAATGGCCCATTCAAGCCCTAATCTCAGTATGCAGAATGAAATTAAAGGCAATTACAGGAATATTGCTTATGTCCAAAACTATTAGATATGTGAAAAGCAGAACACTGGCGGGGCACCTGGGTGGCTCAGTCAGTTGAGCATCCAACTCTTGATTTCCACTTGGGTCATGATCTCGCAGTTTGTGGGTTTGAGCTTCCAGTCCAGCTCTGCACTGACAGCACAGTAAAACTGCTTGGGATTCTCTCTCCCTCTCCCTCTGCCCTTCCCCCCATGTGCATGCACACTCTCTCAAAACTAAAAAACATAAACATTAAAAAACACAAAACACTTGGCTACACACATTTTTAAATGAATATCATTTTTATCTTTCACCATTTAGCTTTTATATTAAAAAAGTAAACAACCATGAATTATCAGCATTCCTTGCATGATTTATATGCAGACCTGAATGCTATGAATACAATAACCTGAAGAAGCTGAAGAGGCAAGCTATTAAAAAGAATACCATGTCCAACCCCTTTGTAAATTAAATAATTCCAAAGTTGTCTTTTTTATAAGTCTTAATTTTATTTAGGTTTACTTAAAAGTGGGGTTTACTAAAATAAAATCCAAAAAAATTAAGATATTTCCAAGGTTTAAAACAAGATGTATCTATGATAATATGATTCTTTTCAGTTGCCCAAAAAGATCATTGATTAACACTTTGGTATTTGGTACTTAAGCAACTGACAAAATGACGGCTCTTTCTCAACTTTACTGACCATTTTATTTTGGTTAGTTCACTAATTTCCTAACATTCCAAGACATCAAATGACTTTAAATACAATCAAGTACTCCTGAAACCTTTCCACTGAATGTAATGATACATACTATCAGGCTGTCTATGGTAGAGACCATTATTGTGAAATTCTTTGCCTCTGATCTTGAGAATCATTTAGTTTCAACCTTAGAAATCTTTCTAAATGTAGAGCAATTAAATTACTTAATATTCCACCCCCACCAATCTTTTAGTAGAAAAACTGCTCTACAGGAATACCTTTATTGTGTAGTTCCACATACTCCCTGGTAAAAGCCCACATATACTTTAGCACTTCAGTCAGAGAAGCAAGTTCACAGAACATGCTGCCAGAAATTGCAAAATGTAGTCCATACTCAATATATGGTCTATTTTACTGAAAACAAGTGGTGACTGATGAAAAGAAAAATCTGAAGGAGGTTTAAAATTTTTTTTTCAATAGATTTGAACTGCAAATTTGGAGCATAGGCAAAATTACAAAGAAATATAAATGATTTAATTACACAGTAAAGTGGCATTCATTATACATCTACTTGAGGGGACAAAGCCTTCTTCCTCATTATATGATTATAGCTGATTTTATTATCCACAACTTTACCTTTTATAATAGTTGTTTGTGTTTTAAAAACAAACATAATAGTATTATGAGTTATAATCCATAAAAAATTATATAACACACAGCATAAAATACATCTTCCCAAACATCAAATACAATTAATAGTAGGCATATAACATGTAAACACACAAGCAATGCTTTTCAGAAAAAAAGGCAGCATCAACAGAGAGCAAATGAAGAGGATGTAAAGCCAGAGGCCTGGGTTCAAATGCAGACTTTGCCCCTCAAAAGCAGTGTGACCCTGGGCAAGCTAACCCCTCTGTACTTCAGTTCCCTCATCTGTAAATGAGATAACTGTAGCTGTTCCAGGGGGCTGTTGTGATGATTACATAAATAACATTTGTAAGGTACTTAGAAATATGTCTGGCACATATTAAGCACTTTATAAATATCTGTTAGAAAACAAAACAGGAAGAACCTTTCCTGATTCCAAGAGAATGTTTGTTTTCTTTATCATTAACTTCAAATAATTCTTAGTTCTATGGTCACTAACATTCACCCCTTATCTCCAAACACAGGTAAACACAGGGGGTTTGTTCACAGATTATCAACATCATTGATTTAAATTGAGAAATGAAATATCCTCACCTATGAACTATGTAAAGCTCAATATAGTCATCAGTCAAGAAACTACAGATCTCCTTAAAATTATCACACATTTAAATGCCCATCGTGATGAAATATATTTGGTATCAGCTATGTAATTCCATGAAAAGAGCTTCTTTTTAATTACCAAATAGGACTTTGTGGGAAAAAAAAACTTTAACAAAAAACTCACTTTTTTCTAACTTACATTTTAAGAAGAGAAATACAATGGAAGAAAGGAATGAACAAGACAGAAACAAGTAGAAAACTGATCCTACTTGCCAATTAAAATATTTACTAAGCTAAAATTTTATTGTGGAATTTTTATAGAAACCTTATAATGGATAAAACTCCCATCACCAATTTTACTTTGACCATATTAATGATGTCAAAAACAGTAAATTCCAAACTTGCCATCATGTTTCTATGGGTCATAATTTTTCATATTTTAAAGGGTATGATAAGGGCACCTGAGTGTCTCAGTCGGTTAGGCATCCGAGTCTTGATTTCGGTTCAGGTCATTATCTTATGGTTGTGAGACTGAACCCTGTGCATCAGGCTCCATCCTGAGTATGGAGCTTGCTTGGGATTCTCTCTCACCCTCTGCCACTCCCTTGCTTGCTATCTCTCGCTCTCAAAAAAGATAGATAGATAGATAGATAGACAGACAGACAGATAAAAGTGCTATGAGCACTATATTTAAAACTATACTGGTGACCAAAGCAAAAGAAAAAAGAAATAAGAAGTACAAATATTAAGAAGCTACAGGAAGATAATCTGCAGAAAGCATTATTACCTATTTAGAAAATCCAAAGCAAAAAAAAAAAAAAAAAAAAATAGTTGCAAACAGAGAAGGAAACAAACCATAAGAGACTCTTAAATACAGAGAACTGAGGGTTGATATGGATGGGGCACTGGGGGCTTGGGGAAAACGGGTGATGGGTATTGAGGAGGGCACTTGTTGGGATGAGCAATGAGTGTTGTATATAAGTGAAAAATCACAGGAATCTACTACTGAAGGCAAGCATATACTGTATACACTGTATGTTAGCTAACTTGACCATAAGGTATATTAACAAATAAAAAGTATCTCTTAAAAGACTGTGACTAAGAACAAAATTCCAGATCAGTATTCAAAAATTAGCACTTTACTATACCTCATCGATAACCAATCAGAAAATTAAGTGGGAATACAGATCCCGTTCATAATATTTTTAATCTAGTAAATATCTAGCAATAAGTCTAACCAAATGTGACAAGACTAAGATGAAGAAAGTCATAAAACATTTGATTACATAAAAATGTAAAGTTGTGGGGGCAGCGGGTGCCTAATGGCTCAGTCAGTTAAGTGGCTGACTCTTGGTTTTTTTTTTTTTGTTTTTTTTTTTTTTTAAATTTTTTTTTTTCCAAACGTTTATTTACTTTTGGGACAGAGAGAGACAGAGCATGAACGGGCGACGGGCAGAGAGAGAGGGAGACTCAGAATCGGAAACAGGCTCCAGGCTCTGAGCCATCAGCCCAGAGCCCGACGCGGGGCTCGAACTCACGGACCGCGAGATCGTGACCTGGCTGAAGTCGGACGCTTAACCGACTGCGCCACCCAGGCGCCCCTGACTCTTGGTTTTGACTCAGGTTATAATCTCAACAACTATGCTGAGTTCAAGCCCCACGCTGGGCTCTGCCACTGACAGTGCAGTGCCTGTTGGGTTTCTCTCTTGCTCTCTCTCTCTGCCCCTACCCCACTCGCATGTTCTCTCTCTCAAAATAAACAAACTTAAAAAACATACAAAACTGTGTAAAATACATACACAATCACTAAAAATAGACAATAGGTGAAACAAAAAATCTGTAATACATACAACTATAAGTAATTTCCTTAATTTACTCTTAGGAATGAATTCTTAGAAAGTTAATAAGAAAAAAACTTTTTTTTAAAATGAGCAAATGATATGAGGAAATAATTCATTAAATGAATATGCAATCCACTTAGAACACAGTTTGGTCCATGGTAAGTTCTTCAACAGAAAATTAAATAGCTAACGAACATAGTAAAATAGGTTCAACTTCATTCATAATTTAAAAAAATAGCAGGGGCGCCTGGGTGGCTCAGTCAGTTAAGCATCCACCTTTGCTCAGATCATGATCTCACAGTTCATGGGTTTGAGCCCGCATTGGGCTCTGTGCTGATGGCACAGAGCCTGGAGCCTGCTTTGGATTCTGTGTCTCCCTCCCCTGCTCACATGCACTCTCTCTCTAAAATAAACATTAAAAAAAAATTGTTAATGGCAAATAATTGGAGTGGCAAAACTAAAATACAGTTGATAAAATCCAGAGTAGGTGTTGGGAAGCATGCGTTATGCATATGCTAGAAGTAGGAACAGTATGATGGTTCAACACTTTTAAAGTGGAAACTAAAAACAACTGTCAACCGTGAGCCTCTGGCCTGGCAATTCCATGGAATTGCTAAAATTCCATTATTTTTATGATGGAAACACATACAATAAAAAATACAAGAATATCTGTGGAAATATTATATTAAGAACAAATATTGATATACCCATCAAAAAGGGAGTGATTAAATAGACATGAAGCCTATACAAAAAAATGAAGTAAATTATTAGAATTTCTTATGGGAGGATATCCATGATGGATTATGAGATGGGAAAAAAATACATAAAATAAATAGTATTAGCGCATGATCCTTTGTATAAAACAAAAGGCTAAAATTTTCTAGCATATATATCAACTATTAAGGGTGGTCACAAATTTGGGAAGTGAGTCAGAGAGAAAGACTTATTTTTCATTTTATGCTCTCCTATACTGTTTGCCTCTCCATGTGCAAGTATCACGTTTATTAAGTTTTTGGAGAGATGTATCCTTGGATAAAAACATTCAATACTGTAGTGAGATCAACTCTAAAAACCTGATAGGATTTTTAAAATAGAATATAAATAGACCTCTATGAATATTCTATGAATAGAATTTAAAATAAGTCTGAAAAAGCGTATCAAAATAACAGCAAATTTTTGAAAAAGGAAAGTGGATTTTTTGCAAATTATCAAGAAACTATAGTAATTATAACAATGTCATACTGATACAAAAATTGACAGACCACAATGATACAGAGATCCACTGCACACAGGGAAATTTTAATATATGATTAAGATAACATCAGTGGAGATAAGTAGGTATCTATTGGGAAACAAATCTAAGACCACCTACCTCCTACCACACAAAAAGAAATCCCATGCAAATAACAAACCCGAAGTAAAAATAAGCCAACCTTTTGAAGAAACTGTAAAAGTAGTTTCTTTTTATAAAAATGAAAAAGTCTTAAATTTAGTAAAATCTAAAATGCAAGAGACATTTAAAAAAACACATGCAGTGTAACCAAAAATTCCAAATTTTGCTAAAACAAGACAGCATAAATGACAACAGCAATCATTATTATAAAAGCTAGCACTCAGAGATCACTTAAGAGTAGACACTGTTCTTTGCTGTTTATAATTACTAACTTGTTTAATCCTCACAATAATCTTATGAGGTACGCCATCACTAACCTCATTTTACCAATGAAGTAACTCAGGTACAGGGGGATTCAGCAACCTTTCCAAAGAAGTGGCAGAGCCAGTAGCCAACCTGGCTGTCTGGTTCAAGTCTGTATTCTTAACCATCATTCAACAGACTTCTAAAAGATATTGTAACATTTACAAAGTTAAAACACCCAAACAGGCAACCCAATAGTAAAATGGGTGATAGTTATGAAGAGTTAACTCACAAAAAATATTTCAATAATTAATAAACAGGAAATAAACAGGAAATTAATAAACAGGACCTACAAATCACAACAGCAAACATTTACTATGTTTTAGCCATTCCACTGCCAAACATTTCAGGAATTAATGGCACCTTTTTTTGGCAGAGTTACGAGAAAACAGGTATTCATACAGTGTTGATGTGCATATAAACCATTTCAGCAGCTATGGAGAATGATTTAACAGTTTTACCAAAATTTCAAATGTGTACTGCCTATAATGCAACAATTCCACTTTTAGGACTGTATCTCCCAGAAGTCCTCAGACATATACACAAGTTCTACAAACATTCATCATAAAGTTGTTTGTAATTGTAAAAAAACAAAAACAAAAAAACAAACCTAGTGTCCATCAAGAATGGTTTATGGAAAATAAGTTAAATAAATTATGATAAGACATACAGCCATTTAATAAAAATCAAGGAAACATCAAAATACAGTTTTAAGTGGGAAAACTCAAGCTTGAAAGAACCATGTATACATAATGCTAGTTTTTACATTAAAAACTAACAAAACACTATATATGAATACACATACAGAATATTTGTAAAAGCATAAGTAGTAAAAGGATTAAGAGCACAGACTCTAGTGCCAGACTGGCTCCATTAACCATACGATTAGTTAACCTATCGTGGTCTCAATTCCCCATTATCTTATGACTTACTTCCTATCGTTTTAGGCTTTCCTAATCGCTCCCCACTATTTTTTTTTTACTACTTAGAATACTTCCTGATACATCGTTGTGTTGAATAAAAAAAAACTAAAAAATGCATAAAGACCTATAATCAACTATTATTAATTATTATCTGTATGGAATTTGGTGTCTGGGAAAGGGACACTACCATTATTTAATTCTATAAGCTTTTATAGCTTTTGAGTACTATACAGCAACCATGATTTAAATATTTATTTTATAAAAATACACTATGAATACACAGATATACAATGTATAGTAGCAACTACCTTTAGTGATTTCCAACACCTTATACATCACACTTACTATAAAGTAATGCCTAGGGTAAGTATTTGTGTTGTCATTAACTTTAATGTTATTTTTTAAATAATACAAACATTTAAAGGAAAATTACATGTTATTTACTTGCAATTAACAACTCATTTTAAGAAATAATTCCAAAGCCTTAATAAGTTCTAATGTTAATTTGTAGACATATTTCAGATGTCAGAGCATTTAAGCAATTTTTCATTGTCAAAGTAAGAGTCATTCCATATGCACAGAGATATAACATATTCACTTTGAAATAAAAATTACTTCATATAGCTGGTCAGAAATAGGTTAAGAGAAATCTAGAGAGATCTCCCATGCAGACAGATACATGAAATATTTAGGATAATATCACAACCCTATTTAGAAAAAAGACATGTTTTTATCCCATTGTTTCTATTACCATGAAAAACTTGTATTTACTCATATAGTATTCAATGAACTCAGTTAAATAATCTTTAAAATCTCAGGCTGGAGCTATTAGTAAGTCATGAGTGACCAAAAGTAAAGTGGGAGTGTTATATTCACTATGTCACTTTTTAGTAAATCTCAAGTAACTTGACATATAGATTTGGATATGTGGAGGAAAATAAGAAAAAGATATACCCATGCCTGTCTCTCTTCCTAAAAACTGGTTGTCCTTTATCTATTAAATTTGCAACCCAAAGGTATACAAACACCCTGGTAATAATCTTTTGAGCTACAAACAGGAAAGAAAGGTGAGTGGATTCCTTATTTATTGTTTAGTATTGATAATTCCAAACAGTGACCACAAGTTACTGTGTTAACAGAAAGAAAGAAAGAAAGAAAGAAAGAAAGAAAGAAAGAAAGAAAGAAAGAAAGAAAGAAGGAAGGAAGGAAGGAAGGAAGGAAGGAAGGAAGGAAGGAAGGAAGGAAAGAAAGAAAGAAAGAAAGAAAGAAAGTCAGTCTGTTCAGTAAGATTTTTTTAATCAAAAAGAAATTCACAGTGACCTCTTACACCAAATAAACCCTGGGAGAATCAACAATTAGAATTTTCCTGTGCCTCCAGGAAGGTCAGGTAACAATATTTTGCAACAAAATCTGCAAAGAAAAAAGTGCTATTCCTTGAACCCATGCTCCCCCTGTGCCAATCAGAATGCCTTGGCTTAGTGTTAAATCACTTAACTAGAAACAGAAAAATAATTTGCATGTAGTTGTCTGTTTTAAAGAAAAAAAAAATCCTACTGGTGTTCCAAAAACTAACAGATCAGAAAAGGGAGTATCACTTATACAAAATTAAATTATTTTAGAATAAGAATCTCAGTAGTCAGACACAGATTAGACAACATCTTGTTCAATTACCACCCGGTGAAGAAAGTGCTTTTACTTTGATTTGCATCCAGAACCTTTCTGAATACTTTCAATGACAGGAAATGCTCTGTGTCAGACTTCATTCTACTTAGAAGTGATTAAGCGTGTTTAAAAGTTGTCTTGCGGGGCGCCTGGGTGGCGCAGTCGGTTAAGCGTCCGACTTCAGCTAGGTCACGATCTCGCGGTCTGTGAGTTCGAGCCCCGCGTCGGGCTCTGGGCTGATGGCTCAGAGCCTGGAGCTGGCTTCCGATTCTGTGTCTCCCTCTCTCTCTCTGCCCCTCCCCCGTTCATGCTCTGTCTCTCTCTGTCCCAAAAATAAATAAACGTTGAAAAAAAAAAAAAAAGTTTTCTTGCATTGTTCTAAAATCAGACTCAATTAATTTTGAGCCAAGGCTCCAAACAGCTGCTCTATCTTGGCCCTAACTTTATCTATTACTCTAAAGAATTTGAAAAACTAAAATGCAACTATATTTATAAAGTCAAATAGCCAGCATTTCCTGGAAAACGAAGGGCATCATTAGAAAAAAAAAAAATCTTAAACATTAAAAGACATTAAAAAAAATTGAACTTCAAAACAAATTCAACAGAGTATACATCTTCAATTCTAAACTGAGTTTTTACAAAACATTTTAACATCTCTGAAATGCCTTACAATTAAAGGCATTTATAATTGCTGCTGGGAGATGGTGGTCGTGACAATTTTCACTGTCTGCATATATAAGAATTTATTTACTTATTATTTCTGGTGATATAATTAGACAACTGCAACCTCTCAACTTTTCAAGTTAACAGTCCATTTAATGACCGTTTCAATAAAGAGTATTAGTCCTAATAATTGGATGAAATCTTGCATTAACACCATCTGGTAACATCAAGAAAATGCCAGCACTAAAACTTGCAGGACAAGTATCAGTGGTTTAGAAAAAAATCCAGAAAAAAGAAAATTTTTAAGTATTGTTATATCATCAACTCTAACTGCACAGAAAATAATTTTGTGGAAAAACAAAACACCAATAACGCTGGGTGGAAAAAAAGATTCAGAAGAATTAGAGTCTGAGTGCAAAGACATTTTGGGAATACCTAAACTAATTTATTTCACTTATAATTTCAAGATATGTTCAAGGATAATGTGTCATAAAAGTATAACTTGGTAAATATGAAAATTTTGTATTTATTGAAGGAGATCAGAATAAATATAGTGCATTGTGTAATAATTTAATTGATAGTGCTTTTTTTTCCCCTTCCTTCTCAATGAAATATAAAATAATGGTGTTTCTTACAGCTCATTCAACAGAATATGATAGTTCTGTGTATTGCTGACATGACAGAAATTACAATTCATCAAAACCAGTTTCCAGTTTCACCCTCTTCCTGAGCATGTGACTAGATCACATTTCTCAGCCTCTCCGACAATTAAATATGGCCATGTGACTGAGATCCACCCCAAGATACATCAGTCGAAGTCAGGTGCACCATTTCCAGACCTAGCTCATAAAAACTTCTGACATAACCCTTCGTTTTACTCTTTCCCCTATGGTTATCAGGGCAATCTTAGAAGCAACATGTTAAAGAAGGCACAGATTCCATCAGCTCTATCTCTAAAGGACTATGTGAAACAGAATGTCCACCCCCCTCTTCCACACATACATGCACACTCCTATCCAACCCAACCACCAACCACCACTACCCCTCCACTGAAACCAATCATGAACACCCACACCTGATTGTTAGGTGACACAGAATGAATTTCTATCAGATCAAGCCTTTTGAGAATTAATTTGTTAAAGCAGCTAGTAGTAGCTAAACTAACACAGTTGGTTTTCACATTCAAAATTATAAAGTTCAAACAAAATGGTGAACCAGGTCATTCCAAGCTCTCATTTGTCCACAGGAACATCAAAAACAACATGCAGAAATTGAACCAACCTGGTCAAAATGCTGGAAAACAGTCAAAGGTTTACAGAAACCCAGCCAACACCCAATTAAGAAAAACTCATCTTGGGGGCCCCTGGGTGGCTCATTCCTGATCTCGCAATTCGTGAGTTCAAGCCCCGCGTCATGCTCTGTGCTGACAGCTCAGAGCCTGGAGCCTGCTTCAGAATCTGTGACTCCTTCTCTCTTTGCCCCTCCCCTGTTCACGCTGTCTCTCAAAAAATAAACTTTAAAAAAAAAAGAAAGAAAGAAAAAAGAAAGACAGAAAGACAGAAAGAAGAAAAGAGAAAAGAAAAGAAAAGAAAAGAAAAGAAAAGAAAAGAAAAGAAAAGAAAAGAAAAGAAAAAACCTATCTTAGGGCACCTGGATGGCTCAGTCGGTTAAGAGGCCAACTCTTGATTTCAGCACAGGTCATGATCTCACAGTCACAACATCAAGCCCTAAGTAGGGCTCCACACTGGGCTCCATGATGGGCATGGAGCCTGGTGAAGATTCTCTCTCTCCCACTCTGCCCCTACCACCACCTGTGCATGTACTCTCTCTCATAAGAAAAGAGAAAAACCCATATTTTGGGTTTAAACCCATATTTGAAAGGTAATGTTTGTGCTCATCCATGTCCCACCTCTTTCCCAAAACAAATTAGAAGGTGCAGAACAGACCTTATTTGCAAATCATTGTGTTAAATCTATTCTAACCTAACTAGAGGATATCTGAAGAACAGAAGCAAGGCATTCATCTCCATTTCACCTAACTCAAAACTAAGGTGGAAAAATCAACAGACACTGCTTATAAAAGTTGCTAGGCAACTATATACTCACATATACCTAGGGCAAGATTAAGGGTGGATATACAATAGACCCTGTAATGTCCAGAGGAAAAGATGAGGTAAAACTTTCTGGAAAATAAGAACATTCAAAAGCAGACACGTGTACAGAAGAATTTAGAAAGTCATAAGCATGTCCAGACAGGATACAAGCTCATGAAAAAAATTAAGAAGACCTTAAGTTTACACTTAAAGATGATCCTAGATTCAGAGATGACCTTGTTAGGTACTGAAGTCCCAGCATATAGCTAATCTTCAAAGACAGGGATAACTCCTGAGGAAATGCCTGTAAAAACCTGAACCAATCACAAGCTAACAGAAGAAAGATTTCAATGATCACATATGACAAAGACAAGTCTATGCAAAAATAGGAAAAATCTCAAAACAAATGAACTAAATAGTCTTCAGCAATCAAAAAAAGGCAAAAGTCCCTGGAAAAGAGGGAGAATTCATTTCCACAATTATTGCATTACAACAAATGCCCAATTTTCAACAATTATACAGCTATACCACACAAGAGAAAAAATGGTCCATGCTAACAAACAAGATAAACTGACAAAAACAATCTCAGAGGAAGTCCACATGTTTCAAGCTTACCAGACAATGACCTTTAAACCACCACCTTAAAAAGGAAATCAAGAAAACAATGTATAAACAGAAAATCAAACAAGAATTTCTGAAAAGAATTTCTGAAAAGAAAAATTATTAAAAAAAAGAATTTACAATTCTGGAGCTCAGAAGCACAATAAGAATAAAAAATTCACTTGAGGGGTTCAACAGCAGAAATGAGTGGGCAGAAAAAAGAATCAGTGAACCTGAAGATAAAAGAACTGAAATTATCAAGCACAAAAAAATAAACACAAAAGAATGATGTGAACCAAGCCTGAAAGACTTGAGGGACACAAACAGACCAACACATGCATTATGGGAGTCTCACAAAGTGAGAACAAGTCAGAAAGATAATTTGAAGAATAATGGACAAAACATCATAAATGTGATGGAAGACATCAATCTACAAATCAAAAATATCAAAATATCAACAGACTCCAAGTGGAATTCAGAATTCACAGAAGACACATCATAATCAAACTGTCAAAGACCATGACAAAAGCAACAAGACAGAACTGACTCATCATGTATATGGGATCCTCAATAAAATTATCAGTTGATTTCCCATCAGAAACTTTAGAGGCAGAAGGGGGAAGAGTGGTAAGATTTGTTTAAAGGGATGAAAGGGAAAAAGAATGTTAACTGAAAATTCTATATTCAGCCAATCTGTCCTTGAGGGAGAAATAAACACATTCCCAGAGAAACAAAGATTGAGGGAGTGTATTACCAGTAGACATACAAAATACTAATGGGGTTTCTCAGGTTGAAAAGAAAGCCTGCTAGACAGTAAATTGAAGCCATAGGAAGAAATTAGTATCTCTAGTAAAGATAAAAGCTAGTATTACTGCAATTTTAGTTTGCAAACTATTTCCTACATAATTTAAAAGACAAATACATAAAAATTAATAATAAACCTATGTTACTGGGCACACAAAGTATAAAAATGCAATATATTACACTAGTAGCATAATATGGGCAGGATGATGGTGCTATGTAACAGTTTTTGTACGCAAATAAAGTTAAGCAGGAATCAATCTGATAAAATAATAACTTTATAACTTTTGGAGGTTATACACAATCCCCATGGGATTTCTTTGTAACCACAAAGAAAAATCTATATACAATATGCATAAAAGCTAAGGGAAACAAATGATATCACTACAAAAAAGAAAATCAAATGAACACAAAAGGAGGCAATAATGGAGGAAATGAGGAATAAAAAACTTTAAAACATACAGATAACAGCAAAATACCAGAGGTGAGTGCTTCCTGGTCAGTAATTACTTGAAACATAAACGATTAAACTCTCCAATCAAGAGACAGAGATTGGCAGAATTTAAAAAGAATTAAAAAAAAAGATCAGACTACATGATGTCCACAAGAGGCTCACCAAAGATATAAACAGATTAAAAGTGAAAAGATAAAACAAAATATTCCATGAAAATAGTAATCAAGAGAGCTGTGGTAGTTATATCAGACAAAACAGACCTTAAGTCAAAAATCATTAGAAGAGATAAAGGATATCAAATATTGATAAAAAGATCAAGTCATCAAGAAGATAAAACCATTATAAATATATATGCACCAGACCACAGACCCCCCCCCAATTATATGAACAACACTGACACAATTGAAGGGAAAATAGAGATCTATACTAAAGAGATTTAAATATCCCACTTTCGATAATGGAGGAACAGTCAGGCAGAAAATCAAGAAGGAGACAGATGACCTGAACACTATAAACCAAATGTACGTTAACAGATATATACTGGATACAGTAACATTTTTCTCAAGTGCACATGGAACACCATCCAGGATGTTATGCCACAAAATAAATCTCAAAAGTATAAAAACAATGAAATCACAAAAGAATCTTTTCTGCTCACAATGGAATAAAACTAGAAGTCAATAACAGAAAGAAAATCGCAATATGAATAAATATATGCAAATTAAACAACACACTTTTGAACAATGGGCAAAGAAAAAATCAAAAAATACATGGAGACAAATGAAAACAAATGTATAAAAACTTATGGCATGAAGCAAAAAGAAAAATTTATCTGAGAGAGATTTACAGCTCTAAACATATACGTTGAAAAGGAAGATCTCAAATCAATAATCTAATTTTACACATCAAGGAACTAAAAAAAAAAAAAAAAAAAAATAAAGCAAAAAAAAACGCCACACAATAAAGGAAATTATTAATAAAGACAGGTGGAGACAAATTAAGAATAAAAAAAAAATAGAAAAGATCACCAAAATAAGGGCTGGCCTTTTGAAAAGATAAAATTTACAAACTTTTAGCTATATTAACAGAGAACACTAAAATTACTAAAATCAAAAATAAAAGTAGGTACAGAACCATCAATTTTACAAAAATAAAAATTTAATAAGACTACTATGAACAATTACACATGAACAAATTGGATAACCTAGATAAAATAAACAAATACCTAGAAACAACTAGAAATACTTACCAAAAACCAACTCATTGAAAAATAGGAAATCTGAATAGACCTGTAACTAGTAAGGAGACTTATCAGCATTCAAAAATCTGGAGGAGCGTTGCCCCCATAAAAAAAAAAAAAAAAAAAAAGCCACCAAAAAAAAAAAAAATATAATTTAAAAAATTAAAAATAATCCTTCTCAAACTCCTCCACAAAAAAAAAAAAAAAAAGAAAAGAGGGAACACTTCCTAACTCATTATATATAACTATTACCAACATTACCCAAAACCAAAGCCAGAAAAAGACACTACAAGAAAACTATACAGACCAATATTCGTTATAAATAACTATGCAAATATCTTCAACAAAATTAGAACTGAATTCAGCAGCAGCTTAAAAGGAATACATGCCTTTGTATTGGAAAGGAATAAGTAAAATTATCTCTGTTCACAAATGACATGATCATATATGCAGAAAACCCAAAGATTATTAGCTTGAATTTAACAAAGTTGCAGGATACAAAATCAACCCACAAAAATCAGTTACATTTCTGTGTACTAACAATGAACAACCATTAAGTAGTGAAGGGAAACAATACCATTTATAATAGCATCATAAAGAATAAAATACTTAGTAATAAACTAAGGTAAAAGACTTGTACACTAAAAACTACAAAGCAATGCTGAAAAAGTATTATTTATATTTTACTGTCATTTTTAAAAAAGGAATAACAAGCATTGGCAAAAATGGGGAAAAACCTCTGTGCATTGCTGATGGCAATGTGTAAAAGGGTACAGCCACTGTGGAAAACAGTTTTGTGGTTCCTCAAAAAGTTAAAACACAGAATTACCATATAATACAGCAATTCCGCTCCTAGTTTATATACCCCAAAAAACTAAAAAATATTTTTTTTACTCTTAACATTATTCACAATAGCCAAAAGGTGTAAAAACTCTAATGTCTATCAACAGATGAATGAAAAAAATGTAGTATATACGTACAGTAAAATAGTATCTAATCTGAAAAAGGAATGAACTTCCTGATACATGCTATAATATGGATGAACCTACAAAGCATTATGCTAAGTAAAGCAAGCCAGACATAAAGAATACTGTATGATTCTACTTATGTGAAGCCTAGAACAGCCAAATTTATTGACACAGAAAATAAAATACAGATTACCAAAAGCTGTATGAGGGGGAGGATGCGAGTTATTTAATGAATGCAGAGCTTCTATTTGGGAAGATGAAAAGGTTTTGGAAATGGGTCTTGAAAATGGTTGCTCAACACTGTAAATGTACTTAAAGTCACTAAATTGTACAATTTAAAATGAGTAAACAGATTTTAAATACACTTAAGGACCAAGTCAAGTTACCAGAAATTTGAACTGGTTTCTTATGCTGAGATTAATATGTCTAATAGTCTTCCAGGTACACATTTTCTTATCTGTCCAGCCCCATACCACCTGAACAAGTGGAAGAATTCAGAGACTATCCAGCATATATTTTTTGTGTTTGTCAAAGACACTCATAAGTATGGTTAAACTCAATATTCTTATGAGCCACATGCATAATTATATCATTAAAACAATCAAGATGTTAGACACCTGAGTATCTCCATAGAGGTACACCCATTATTTTAGCAATCAAATAAGGTAAATAACTCCAGCCCCCATCCTATCTATATGCTTTGAGGCTGCACAGACTGTCCTTACATGCGGACTGACTTCCCGCCATGTTGCTGGAGCTCCTTGATCTCCGCCATCCTTCCTGGGTCTCCTCCTCCTCTTTTCATGCCTATAACCTCACATCTCTCACCCAGGCTGCGCCAAAACTCAAAATGCCTCTCTGTTTTGTCTTTTCTTTCTAGACTTCTCATGTCCACAAAAGGTCAAGATACTTTCCTTAAAAAAAAAAGTCCTCTCATCTGATGTACGAACTATGCTATTCCTTTGTATGTGAAAATTGTTCAGTCAACTGTTTTAAACAATTTTTCCCTTTCAATAACATTAAAATTCACATACAGTGAATTTTAGTAAAGGCCAGAGAAGTTTTAATTCACTTGTTATCTACTCTAAATGATAAATAACAAAAGTTATCAATTAAAAAAAATTAGCCTTTAATTCAGAAAGCATTTTCTGTTTCAGATGCCCTCTTCTCAAATCTGACAGTGTAAATTTCTAAATTCTTTAACATACACTCATAAAGGAAACAAAAAAGTAGCCCTAATGTTTCAAAATAACCAATTATTTAAAAAAAAAAAATCTTCCGGGGCGCCTCGGTGGCGCAGTCGGTTAAGCGTCCGACTTCAGCCAGGTCACGATCTCGCGGTCCGTGAGTTCGAGCCCCGCGTCGGGCTCTGGGCTGACAGCTCAGAGCCTGGAGCCTGTTTCGGATTCTGTGTCTCCCTCTCTCTCTGCCCCTCCCCCGTTCATGCTCTGTCTCTCTCTGTCCCAAAAATAAATAAATGTTGAAAAAAAAAATCTTCCTTCACCGGTTTTAACTCTACTTACTATGCATAAAACTAGCAAACAAATACACATAAGGACCTCCAGTAGACTCTACAAAATAAAATTTCAATAAACAGTCACAATTCCTACCTTCTTAAAGCAGACTGACTAAATCCAAAGTACACCTATAGTTATAGTTACAGGCATAGAAAAAAATCTACATTGTATTATACATTGGTTAAGAGCATAAATATGATTAGTAGTGAATACGGAGTCAAAAGAAGTTTCATGCAAGAGAAAGGTTCATTCTAGAAAAAAAAACAGCAAGCTCTGGAGCTATGTAACAAATGAAGAGACAAGTTTAGGGAAGTCACATGTTCTTTGGCTAGGGCACATAAGAGCAGATCTGGGATCGTATACCAGCAATGTTTAATCCCAAAACTTTTGCACTTCCGGAGTTAACATGGAAGATACATACACATCAAAATAATAGAAATAACTCCATTATTACGTGCCTGATAAGTATTTAGCAGTAAGCCTCTACTTACACACACATATACGCAGTCCGTGAAAGTTTTTACCCCAAGAGAATCACTAATACAAGTACAAAATGTGGAAAAGCTCTCTGTTATATTCATATGACAGACACAATCACAAATCTAAGTTTGATGAGAATCCCCTATATGTCAGGATAGTCTGGTTTCTTCAAAAACTGAATATATCTTGGTCCAATATCTAGGCAAACAACCAGCAATCTGAAACCCATGGCTTCTCTGGAGTTAGAGCAAACTAGACCTTAGTATTTCCAAAACCCAAAAGGCACATATATCTTCTGCCCTGGCATGGATATAGCCAGGCATATGGACTACTGTTAACTGCTATCTTGTTGTTGATCTATATTTTGTTACACATCTGGTTTTTGTTGTTGATCCATACTTTGATTGTTTCATCAGTAATCCTCAATATGGTTCTACATCAAAGGCATAGGTAAAACTATAAATTGTATTTAAATCTTTGTTTTGAATACTTACATGGAAATTCAATAAATATTTCAGAAACGAAGACTAAGACTTTATAAAGACTTCTTCATGTAGAAGTACGATCAGAGGGAGAAAAAAAGAAAATTAAAGGAAAACATTGGCTTTGGCTACCACCAGTCTGTAATTCATCGCAAAATATCTGTCTGCGCTGACCAAAATGTTAAGTAAAATCTGTTAACTAGTATAATTCATTTAATGGATTAAAAAGAAAACAGAATCTGTGAAGTTACAGACTTATGAAATACAGAGACATACAAAAAAACTTTTCATCTTGCGGTCTTAACACCAAATCTGTATAATACAAAAAAAAAAAAAAAATGTGGTTTTTGTTTCGGTATTAGTTTAAAACATGCTTAAATACAAGGACAATTCACACAGCACTTAGTGGTATACACTCCAAGGTACAATGAAATACATTTACATATTGTTAAAACAATTTTGGAAAGTAGGTAAAAGGACCAAGAGAGAAATAAAAGTGGAGGAAAAACAAAACCATGTAGTGAATCATGAGTCCCTATATAACTTCTTATTTTTTCTATTTTAGAAATTAACCTTACTTCACAAATGTTTGACTAAACCATTGTTCACAACCTCACACAGAGTATCAAGATAAAAATTTAATGTTTTCAAACATTACAATGAATGCCATTATTCTCAACATTCTTAGAAGTTATTTAGCCTAATTCTTTCATGGTGTACCAATCTGTCAGTAGCCAAGTTCTTTTACAAAGCAAATCAATGAACTCCATAAAGGGATTAAATGGGATAGAATATTAAAATTATTTCTTACAGTTGCTTTATGTATCAAGAATCAATGCTAAAGTAAATGCATTTAGAATGGTAATACTGTAAGGTTTTTCTACACTTTAAATTATTACTACACAATAGGCTCAGTGTCTATGTTTACACTCATTTTTACTTAAAGCTCTTTTGACATTTAAACTCACAGAAACTGAAATCATGACATTTAGTTACTAAGTACTATATAAACAAAAACATACAATACTGATAAATACACATAACGCATAAATTTTCATCCTTGTCTCAACTAAATATCTATGCAACAGTTCAATAAAATCTTTGTTAAATTTATTAGTAAACTAACTTTTAAAACAATAAAACCAATGTTATATTACAAAGACACAAATGTATACATCACCTACATTAAAAAGCATCTGGCTTAATTTTTAAGCCCATCATTCCCACATGAATCCTTACAATACAGTGAGGAAAAGGTGAAACAAAATAAGGCACAAAAATGCCATCATGAGAATAGTTTTTAATTTCTTCAATTCACACAGGTATTTACTGAATATCTACTGTGCAACAAGTACTATGACAGATGCAGAGATATGAAGGGGAGTGAAGACATCATCCCATTTTCCTAGTAATTGCAATCTTATATAGAGATACAACCGGATCAAGATAATCCTGTGACTGAATACATAAAAACAAATTAATATAAATGCTCTATGGAAAAGAACATAGCTCTATGAAAGTATATAATAAAGGAAACTGTTTCAAAGTAAGGGCTCAGGGAAGACTTCAAAAAAAAAAAAAATAGAAGGATTTCAAGGTGAGAAATGAAAGCTAAGAAAAATTTAGGTGACAGAAGTCCTTATGGGGGGTGGAGGGAGAGGCAAATACAGATAAAGACCCAGCAGTGGGAGGGATCACAGTACATTCAAGAAACAAAAAGGATAGTGTGGCTAGAGGCAGAGACCAAGAAAAGGAGTAAGAGGCCAAAGAGGAGAGGGGCCAGATCATAAAGTTCAGCCCATTTTAGTATTTTAGTCCTCATACTAGTCTTTACTTTTAACTGTAAAGTGAAAAATGCCTGTTTCTAATTCAAGTTCTACTTTTGCAACATCTTTGCTGTTAATGAAAGCATCACAAATAACTGCTTGAAGAAAAAGCCAGAGTGATCTTTGTTACTTGCGGCAAAAATAGATTGCCAGTTTTTTTAATTAAATTCATTTTAAGATCATTTAAAAGAGGGCAAAAATCACCACCCACTCAAAATAAAAGATTTCTATCTAAGAAGCTGAGGAGTTTTGTTCTGAGCCTTCTTCTGCTTTGATCATTTTGCTTTTAAAGTGTAGTACTCAAACTAAATACAAAGAGGAATCAATATCAAAAAATTAAATAGGAAATACTCCTTTCCAATATTTGTATCCCTACTAAATTCCATCCATTCCATTTTCCTAACTGTTTAGTCATTTTAAATTGTGACTAACACCAAATATTTAATAAAATAATATAGTTGACATAGTTTGAAAATCTGGGGCAGTGCCCACCTCATCATAGTTATTAATTTTTTTTTAATTCCTTTTACCATTATAGTCCCTCACCCCTCTCCATGTAATACTCAGTGACATAATTATATTATTTCCCCATTTCTAGTGATTAATAAAAATATTAACATTCAAAAAAAGTTATCGTAAATTTACTCAGAACAAAAATACTTGACTTTGCACTGAAATCAAAATATTAAGACACACTCTTTTTGGTGATTTCTAAATATCAATAGTCAAGTTGGTACACAGATAAAATAAAACAAAATTCACTACCTACACTGAAATAAGATCTCAATGGCTGAGAGATTGAGGAATTTGAATTTTTTTTTTTTTGTCAGCCATCACCTCTTGTGGAAATAATTTAACAGAAGAAATTAGTTATAATGAAAATGAGAGCAAATAAGGTTGAACTTCTATGCCAAACATGCTAGTTTTTCAAGATGAAAGATAACACACATGCCTCTCTCTAGTCAACCCACACATCTCAAAATATTTTTATATACTTCAAAAAATGAAGATTCACACTTACAAAGTCTTCACAGTTCACAATTTCTAGTTAAGTATTTTCAAATGACTATAAATCAAATTTGAATATATGTAAGACATGAAATCTATCAAGATATGAAATATGAAGTTTCTTCCTAAATGACCCATTTTTTAAATTGTCATACCTGAGTAAAATAATTGTATACTTTTCATCTAACTTATCTTCATAATTTATTACATTTTGTCTTTGTTGTTCCATATGAACATTAAAAATAATGACTCAAACATCTAAACTTACAGCTGTAGCTAATT
This sequence comes from Herpailurus yagouaroundi, assembly GCF_014898765.1. Lineage (NCBI taxonomy): Eukaryota > Metazoa > Chordata > Mammalia > Carnivora > Felidae > Herpailurus > Herpailurus yagouaroundi. The sequence continues at coordinate 26,127,927 of NW_024412427.1, read as the reverse complement.
TCCCTAACACTAGGAAGAGAAAATTAGCAGAAGCATAGCAGAATCTTTGCCAATCATTTGCTCCCTCTAAAGAAAGGAACAACAATGCTTCTCTGAGTGGTGTTATAGAACATTAGCTTGGAAGTAGCAAAGGAGAACAGAATTCATATCAATTAAAGCTGAGAATTTTTGTCCCTACAAAGAAGCAATGCCATCTTTCTATCATATCCATCCATACATCCATATATGTATCTCTGTCTTTCTACTACATCTTCAGACTACAGTTCAGTAATTGTATGTTTTTATGTGAGAGCTATACTTTAAATTCACATACACACATGCTGTGTTACAGACTGTTAACATTGAAGTATTCCCACTTAATATACCTATGTGTCAAGGAGAGAGAAAGAGATTCAAAATAACAGTCAAAAATTAAAAAGTACCCTTTCATTAGTTTTAGAAGATTTCAGGAAACCAACTCAATTTGAAAAGTTTATACTGCTTTTTCTGTATAAATTGTATTACATGGAAACAAAAAAGGTGACAAGAGAAAGTTCTTTATAGAAGTCCAACTAATAAATGAAGACAAAATGATAAAATTAGGATAAGATCATCAATGGCTGCTAAAACCATTAGGTGAAAGGTGACAGGAAATTTTACAATGGATGGATTAGGCTGACAATACTGGAGCCTAGTGATCAGTCTTAACACAGAGAGGGAAGCAAACACTATTGCCTTGCGATATTATGGAAAAGAAGTATGAAGTATTCCTTCAAAAAATTAAACCCAAGTCTGATCAAGCCTCTGGATTTAACCACCAGCCTATAAGAAACTGGACTCATAAGAAATACTGTGGACCGAAGAACACATTAGACACCACAAAGATTCAGTCAGCAAAACCCAAAATGTGAAAATTTCTATACGGCAAATAACTTTTTTTTTTAATGCTTCTTTATTTCTGAGAGAGAGTGTGAGTGGGGAAGGTGGAGAGACAGAGAGAGAGACAGAGACAGAGACAGAATCCGAAGCAGGCTCCAGGCTCTGAGCTGTCAGCACAGAGCCCAACGTGGGGCTCAAACCCACAGACCACAAGATCATGACTTGAGCCAAAGTCAGACACTCAACTGACTGAGCCACCCAGGCACCCCGGCAAATAACTTTATTTATCACACAAAATTATGGGGGGGGGGGGGGGGGGACAGAGAGAAAAAGAACTATATGTTAAAAGATACTTAAGAAATATATTAAACGCAGCATTTGGATCTTGTTTAGATCTTAAACAAATCAACTGTATTAAAAAGAGGTAAAACCCCTCATGAGACAATTGTAAAAATCTTAATACTAGTTGGACATTTAATTATATTAAAGAATTATTAATTTTTAGGTGTGATTGATAGTGTTGTTATAGTAAAGCAACAAAAAATATGTCTCTTTTAGAGATACATACATATGAACACATACATATATTTACAGAAAAATTTGATATGATATACAAGAACTGTTTCAAAATAATTTGGAAGCACTGGTGTAAGATGAAATAAAATTGGCCATGTTTTAACTGTTGAAATGGGTGACTGGTGCATAAAGATTCATCATACCACTCTATTTTTATATATGTTTTTAAATGCTCATCTAAAAGTTTGAAAAAAATACAGAATTGTCCTTCATAGACAGTTAACCTCTGAGGTGTTCTTATTTAGCATACTAATTGAGCTCACCTACCCATGAGGCACTATTGCAGTTACAGAGACACAGTATAATAAGAGACAAGCACTTAAAAATTCCCTACAAAAAAGCAACTGGCAGATGAAATAGAATTATTAAGTGAAAGCACATAATTCCAGAGATTTACCAACAGCAGTTGACAAATATGAACATGAACAATAAAGTGGGTTGTGGTTTGTTTTTTTGTGGGTTTTTTTCTTTTTTTTTGTAATCATCTCTCATCCCTTCCGTCTGATCCATAGCTTGCCAGTATTACTAGAGTAGCAAGTCAAAGTGAAAATATTGCCTATTTATAGGAATTCCTTCTTTCTATACAATGATTTTATATTTGGCAATTTTTGGTTCCCTCCTTTAGGATGCCTCAAAATCAAAATTATGACAAATATATTCAGCTACTCTCCAGCTTATTTAACTTTTTACTACAATATAACAAAAATCATTTAATTACAGTAAAACAAAACTGAGCAAAGAAAAAAAATTAAAAACAACAGCTTGAGAACTTTCCATGTAATCTTGGGTATCAAGGTCAAAATGTCCTTCTATAAAAATTTAAGTAATAATGGTAAACTGTAACACTTGAAATTGGTATATTGTGCTAGCCCAGTAAATACTGTTCATTTCCTACAAATAGAAACTATGACAGAGAATTATAGACTTCTTTTAAAACTTAATTGGAAATTTCATACATAAAAAATTAAGTCATTATAAAAATATGAATCTACTTATATATACATTTATAAGCAGTGGTTTAAACATTTCAAAACAAAATACAAAACTATAGTTGTTCTTTATCATTGTTTTAATCTATAATTTTAAAGGATCTGTTAAAATACTAAAATTCTCTTTACTAATATTTTAGCATAACTGAGCACTGGATAGGAAACAATGAAAGAAAGCACTTACAAAAGATATCTATCATGTAAAGAAATAAACAGATATTACTTGTAGAATGAGCCATTCCATTTTTTTTTTTTTTTCATGAAAAAGAAGAGGCTAGTCATTAATTTCTAGGTCACAACAGAGGAGCAAGTAACATTAGATGGAAAAAACAAAAAAACTGTTCAACAGAAATACAATTTTGACCACACCACCTCACTCCCCATGAAAGACTTTTAGTTCCAAACAGCATGAATGAAAAAACTGAAATATATAGAGCAGTTGTAACCCACTTATAAAGCTTATATTGGGATATAAGAGTAATTAGGGAATAACAATGAATAACTGGTGTTATTCAATGCATTTTTCTGATTTGGGGATATATTTTGGTGTCTGATATCTCTGAAAACACCCAACTGTGAGTTATCTGATAATCCAATTCAACCCTACACTGTTATATGAATATTCAAATAGAAGCAGCCAATATAAAGGCCAAGCCTTAATGCAGAGATGAGCAGACCCAACATTGGGCAATATAACCTGGTATCGCTACTGTTTTGTCAATTGTTCTGGCAGCAACAGAAATCCACCTCTATCTGAGAGGCAAAAAGTGTTTTAAAAGAACATTAGGTACTATATCCTTAGAAAAGTAACCAGCTAAAACAGCAACTAAGAAAGAAAATTAAATGAATGAAGCACTGGAAAAAAAGAGATCTACTAGCCATAAAATAACAGAGCTGAAGTATTCAATACCAGTTTCTTACAAACAAAAGAATAACTGAGACCCCAAAAGGAAGAGGCACATGGTCCTAGAACAAAAAAAAATCTGTCCTGTTGGGTCTCTAGTTCTATATTCTTTTCATTACACAGCACTACTTTCTCTATCAATGAATGATGTCTTAATCAGACCATTACTAAAATAATTTGCATTTATTTTGCTGAAAACCCTGAGCAAGCAGGTTAGATGTGTATGTCCCAATCAGCTTGTCCAATGATCCCATTATAACTTGAGGTAGAACTACTACCTTCACTTGCCCAAGGTCACATACGTTTTCAAGCAAAATCTGAAAACCCACGTTTTGCCTTCTTGAAAAAGAAAAATTCTGCCTAAAATGCAAACACTAAGGTGAATGTGTTCTCTTCACAGACAGAAAAGCCTAATTGGGCTGTTGTTTCCCATAGATTTGTCCACTGGAATTCCATACTAGACTTCTTGTTCTAAACTCACAGTATCCTGTACAGTTCCATCAATCGAAGACCATAACCTGTGAAATTAGCATGTTCCAAGTCCCTTTCATAAAGTTACCTTTCTTTCTCAAATGTTAAAAATCCTGAAAAGCACCTTATTTCTTCTAAACTTTACATCCAGAGCAATGAGTGCTAATTCAGAAGTAAACATAATAAGTATCTATTAAATCTATTACATTGTTTTTTAAGAATTTCTTGCATCTATTTTTTTAATACTTAAAATTTCACTTATATTCTAACACATATCTTGACTCAAACAATCTATGCTATACTCTTATTAAATCATAAAGACTTTGACAGTAAATTTTGTAATACAAATATTTTACATGTAGACATAATACCATACTATACAAAACATATACTCTTCTCTAAAACTCTGTGAAATACTAGTTTTTCTTTGATCTTCCTAACGCACTTTCAACTATATCCAATCCTTACAATAACTTAAAGAAATCCAATATAAATGAATCTAATCAAAACAAACTCAAAGGGCCACACCACCAAAGCACCAAATCCTTAATATTAATTACTCCAAGAACAACTATGGAATAGTTTTTTTTAAGTGTCATATTATAAATGTGGATTGTAACATGAATTATGTTAATATAATTTCCTAAATTTAAATAACACACAATAGGTTGCTAAAAACAATTAAATGCAACCAAGCAATTACTTCAAATAGCAAAAATGTCATCTGTTTACTGAATGCCAGTTATTCATTTCTGTCAAAATTGTCTCGCAGAAATCATAAATAAATGGGAACAGTATATACCTAAAAATGTTCTGAGAAACTTACCATCATTTTGGCTCTTGCCCTTCATCTCTTCCTTCCACGATAGGATGGTGTTCAGGGGAACATAGTCCCTTATGTATTCTTTGCGTCTCTCCTCTAAGGTCATCTTCAGTAAACGTTCTTGCAAAACAAAAGCAGAATCTCCATTTGTATTTAACTTTTAAATTCAGCAATTATTTTATAATTTAAACATTAATCATATAAACAAATCAAAGAATTAGTGTGGGCCTGAGAAACATCAAAATGAAAATCTAATGATTTCATATTTGACTGTTAAAAAGTGTTAAGTTAACACCATGTTACTGGGGCATGTGGGAGGGAGGGGGAATCAAAGCCTGATGAGGAAGACTTTTGTGATAGACCAAGAAATAAGTGAACTCTTTCAATCAACATCTACTAACAGTCTACTATGTGCCTGTAATGTTTATACACTGCAGGTACAAAGGTGATCCTTAAGCTTGAGGAGTTCACAAGACAAAACAGGAATGGATAATATACAAAATAACTGCTACATAAATAAAATACAAAATCCTAAGACAAATACATAGAAATGTTAAGAGCACAAGAAAGGCAGCTACCAAGGTATTTCCTTAATTCTAAAATGCCATCAACAATAAAACTACACTTTCAATGTAATATCTTTGTGGAGGTGATTAAACACAACTTGCAATATACATCTTGGTAAGATTAAAATATTCTTCAAATGCACCTTAGAATTATTAACAGTTGGTGTCACTTACAAAGAAGTCACTGTTCTTGGGGTGTCTGGGTAGCTCAGTCAGTTAAGTGTCCGGCTCTTGATTTCCACTCAGTTCATGATCTCACAGTTTGAGTTCATGCCCCACATCAGGCTCTGTGCTCCACACAGAGGCTGCTTAGGATCCTGTTCCCCTCTCTCACTCTGCCCCTTACCACCTCAAAATAAATAAACTTTAAAAAAAAAAAAAGCCCCTGTTCTTTATGAGTGGCAGGACTTCACACATACAATGAAAATAATCTTTCCAACAACTCAGCAAAATTAGTATTATTATTTTTTTAAGGATGGTTTTTTAAGTTTATTTATTTATTGAGAGAGAGTGTGCGCACACGTACAAGTGGAGAAGGGGCAGAGAGAGAATCCCAAGCAGGCTCCACACGGTCAGCAATGTGGTGCCTGACACAGGGCTTGAACTCAAGAACTGCAAGATCTGACCTGAGCCAAAATCAAGAGTCGGAGGCTTAACCAACTGAGCCACCCAGGCACGCTGGTAGTATTATTATTATTTTGTAGATAGGGAAATGAAGCACATCAATGTTCAGCACCTTGTCCAAAGCAAGAAAGCTTTCCATTCAAATCCAGTCACATATCTCCCTAAGTCAAAAACTAAAGCCTAAACTATTAGTCACTATAGTGTACTACTGTCACAGGAAAAGCTCTTCAAAAAAGGCGATGTGTTTCTGTATGCGAGCAGCCATGTATCATATACTTTACCAAAGGTCTACACAATGTAAAGAGATTGACAGTTGTACTCTCCAACTGTCTGTCAGCAGATTACAAGATGAATGGATTTAAGGATAGTACCTAGTTTCAGGTGTCTAACTCTCATAAAATAATCACTTTAAACGATTCTTTCACAGAAATAAACTGCCAAAGGTTTTAATATAAGTACAAGTGAATAAGAAATGGGGAGCCAACATTTGTCCTACTCCTAGAACTGGCTTTTCTTCAGCCACATTAAATGATAATAAGATATTTTAATTAGATATGATAAAACCAAATCACAACACTACAATACTCAAAGGACAATACTGTATTGAATGTAAGATGCCTAAAGGGTATTCGAGTTGAAATCAAGAATATGGAATTCAGGAAAGAGGTTTAGCTTAGAGATTTTGGAAATTATGACCCAAACTTCTGGTCCTAAAGGAAGTTAATAGGAAAAGGTAAGGGATGTGACCAAACCTAAAACAAAACAAAACAAAACAAAACACCATAATCAGGGAGTGTACACAAAGAGGAAACTTAAATGCAAATAAATAAAATGAAATAAAACTTAGATGTCACTGGACGTACCAGGTGAATCAAAGTGCCAGTGATGTAGAAACCGGCAAAGTTATAATAAGTATTAGAAGGGAAATACTGTCAATTGCTACAGGAAGATCAGGAAGAATAAAAATCAATAAGCCATTGGTGGAGTCTGAGTGGCTCAGTTGGTTAAGCATCTGACTCTTGATTTTGGCTCAGGTCATGATCTCCTGGTTTGTGGGATTGAGCCCCCATTGGGCTCTGTACTAACAGTGTGGAGCATGCTTGGGATTCTCTCTCCCTCTCTGTCCCTCTCTCCCTACCCACCTCAAAATAAACATTTTTTTTTTAAGTCCTTCCTTTAAGATAGGAACAGAACTGAAAAGACAAAGGACATGTAAAGAAATGGACAAATGAGACTACAGGGGAAGATATTATGGCTGTTCGTGTTATGTGACATGAATTTTCTCCGTGAATTAAAAGGAAATGTCATGTGTTTGTGTAGGAGAAGGGAGGGGGGTCTTGATGGCACAGGAAGCTTTAAGGAAATGATAAATTTGGAAGACTCACACAAAGGAGAAGGGATGACTAGCACTTACCAAAACACTACTAAAAAGTTCAGATCACTAATACAGAAATATTACATCATCAGTGATCAGGTTGAGAGATATTTTGAAGCAACTCACAGTTTTAGTAAGTGTCAGAAGGTAATACGGGAAGGCAACCTGGCCTCCGTGATTCCATTTATTTAAACATTTAAGTATGGACACTTAGAACAGAAATAAGATCAATAATAAGAAAATAAAACAATGAGATAATTTATGTCTCAGTTCTTAAAATTGTAATACACATTAAGTGGTTTTAAATTATAGCTCAAAACAGTTTATTTAACACATGTGGACTTGAGAAGTCCTTAGTTATTTGTTTCAACAATGAAACATACTGAGGACCACAGACATCTATACAGTTTCTTTAGCATTACACAAAACTTGTCCTTAATGCTTCACCTTTACAATGAATCTCTGCTCTATGAACCAAGCATATAAGTAGGCAGACCTACGATTAGATGGCATACTGAGTAAAAGTATGTTTACAGAATGCCCTGACATTTCAATGAGGTGGGTAAGCCTTCCTTTAGATTTAAGTAACAGCTGCAAAAATATACTACCAGCCTCACAAGTGCAATGAAAGAAAAAAAGTCATGCACCCCATCAGCTTCTTTAATAGTAACAACCATACTGGAAATCCTTAGCTCCTTCTTTTTAAATATTAAATATTCCAAAAATAGACATCCTGATAAACTGAGACATACATTAAAGTCTTCAAATCACAATGTTTTTCCTTTAACATTAAACTTCATGCAAAAATAGTTAGTTTTAGACAGGAGAAATTTACTTTGTTAGATACCTTTAATTGTGCATTTACTTCTTTATTTAGAAAATATTAATTTGGTTGTACTTTCCCCTACTGTTAGAAGAAAAAAAAAAAAATCAAGACATCAAAGATTCTAAAATGTCTGCTCTTCACAGTCCAAATATGTAGGTGTTAAATGAAGGAACCATTGTAACATTGTTACTTTAGGAACATTATTATGACAGAAAAATAGTTCCTAAGCAATAATCATTACTTCATCAATAAATTATGTACTGAAAACAATCTCCATGATTTCCACTATTTTGCCTTATTAACAACACAAAACTAACATTCCAAGACCATCGACAAAAATGGGCACAGACGATCTTTCAATGCTTACAAGGTAAATCATTGTTAAAAGTGTGTTGAAACTAAAGTAACTACTACTGCAAAAACAAAGATTATTTTACACTAATTTATATCTACCAGGCTATTATTTTCAACAGCATTTGTTTTGTGACACCAGAATTTTTACTTCTATTTAAGCCCATGATCATTAAGATAGAATTAAATGACATACAACCCAATCTTTCAATATTTTAGAGACCATTTTACTTGGATTGTTCAATTAAATGAACTCTTCCCAGTAGTTCATTTAAAAAAGAATCCTTTCTTCATCCCCTTCCTCGGAATTATTTTAAGTAGGCCTTACATAAAGGATTCTTTTTCCACATTCATTCTCTTCCTTATGTCCACTGTTTGGCCTTAGTGTTCATAAAAGCCAGAGCTTGCAATAATAATCTACAAGTTTTAAGAGCTATTTTCAAGCAAATCAACTTTCAACCTAGTCACTCCATTATCCTTCTAATAAAAAGATAGGATTCTTCGGAGAAATTTGCACTTCCCTCACCTGACCTCACTCTGGTACACAGGTTTAATCTATGTTAGCAGTAGCAATGCAAGTTCTCTTTGCTACTCTTCTGTAAAAAGCTACAGTGTGAAAAGAATGAAACAACTCCAGACACTAAAGTTTTATCTCAGATTTATCTAATTATGATGCCAGAGAAAAAGGGAGAGGAAGAGAGAAGAGAGGGTTGGTTCGCACACTTGTCTTACAGAAATCAGTGCCACTGTCAATCTAGCTGATTTGGATGAGCTTTGATGTGCACAAAATTCAGAGGGAAGCTCATTCATGGAGAGCGGTATCAGTTTCACAACCTTACTCTGAGCAGCTTCAGATTACGAATGGGGATGAAATACAGAGAAACACACTGCAGAGAAAGCCCATTCAGACTTCTCTGAAAGCTCTTATCCTCGCGGACAAGACGCCCGTTTTCAGTTTCCCCTAGAGTTCCAGGTTTCCAAAGTCACACTGCGGCGCAGAAGGAAGAGGCCTGGAGACGGGGTAAACGCCCGAAAGAGCAGACACTCTACTAGCTAGGGGGTGGGGGGCTAGAGGCGAGGAGTGAATAGTTGAGGGTCAGCTGGGCGCGAAGGCGCAGCAGCTGCAGCAGCTAATGTGCCCGCCGGCGGGCACGTGTGCCTGGGACAACCTGGCCAGGAGTCCAAAAGTCCCAGCTGGGGTCCCAGGAGAGGGTGGGGGACCTGAACAAGTTGTGCTGCGGCCCAGGAACTGCCGCTCAGGGGTCTCCGCCACCAGCCAGGCGCAGGCAGCCCCGCATGGGAAGAAGGTGACCGGGCGCGGCAGGCAGCAGAGGGGCGTGCGCCCACACGTGTGCGAGCTGCAGGTGCCCGGGGGCGGCGCGTGCACGCCGGTAAGCGCGCGCGTGTGCGCGTGTGTACACACGGACACGCGAGGGAGGCGGCACCGGCCGGGCAGGCGCGAGACGGGAGCTCGGGCGGGGGGCGCCGCGGCACACACAGCCCTGACCCCCACCCCCACCCGACTCCCACCCCCCACAGCCCCAGGACTCGACGGGCCAGTTACCTTTCTCCTCTCTCCACACCTTTTTCTTCTTGTTGCTGGGGTACATGTTGCCGTGGGGGTGGCTGGCTTTAAGCTGCAAGTTCCCCAGGCTCACGGGCAAACAGGGTGTGTGTGGAGTGGGAGGGGTGGGAGGGGACACTCGGGAGGAAAAAAGTGCAAGAGGCTCCGAGTCCCGCGCCGCTCGCCAGTCGCTTCTCTCAACCCGCGCTCCGCTTCGGCTCCCACCCGCCTCAGCCCCGCGGCCGCCGCCAAAGCAGCACCTCAGCGCCTGTCAACTAGGTCACGCCTCGCGCTAACCTAACACCCGCGCAGGCCCCGCCTTCCAGCCGCTAGCCAGCGACGCCTCCCATTGGCTGCACCGCCCGCCGCTCTCCGCTTTCCAGTCACCGCGCGCCCCTACTTCGGCCCCAGGGCGCACGCGCAGGCGCAGGCTCGGGCCCGACGCCGAGGACGTTGGGGAGCTAGAGGGGGCGGAGCCAGGGCGCGAGGGGGCTGGAGATGGCCTCGCGTTTTAGGGGGCGGGGCGTGGAACGGACGCCTGGGAGGAGCGTGAGGCTGTTGGCGCTACACCAGGCTTCGCGCCGCTAGGAGGACCTGAGGGCGTGGCCAAGGGCCAGGTGCGCCAGGTGACTGGCTAACCAGCCGGCGAAATCAGCCTGCGGAACTGGAAGATGTGAAGGTAAGAGGAGAATTGAGTCAGCGCGAATTGTTCGTGTCTACTCCAACTGGCCAGTCTGAATGGATTTTACCAGATAATCTGAAGCTTTCCTCTTGGTGAGTAAATTATAACCAAAAAAAGTGAAAGGATCGGGAAATAGCTCGTCAAACTTTAGTAAAAATTAGTTTTCACTGGAGTTCTGTGAAGTTTGCAAAGAACAAAGATAAACTGAACTACTCAAGGAACTGAAAATTAGTGGGCAACCAACATGTTACGTTGGAAACAAAAATCTGATATCAAAGCAGATCAACCAGAACCAGGTCATCTTATCCTTTTGTTCCTTCTCCAGTTGCTTCAACTCAAGGCACTGGGTTAAAGGACTGGCTTGATTCTGAGTAATACTTACCTGTTGGTGTTCTGAAAATACAGTTCAGGTGGAGCCAACCAAAAAAGTAGGGTGATCCAAAATTTAGATCCTCTCCCCAAATGCATTACATTGCTAAATATTAGACCATCCACAAGGCTGATTTGGTGGATGTAGTGAATCCACATTTATTTGACAATTGGGGTGCTGTTTTATGTATTGTACTTAAGCCAGGTGTGTAAGAGCTAATATTTGCAACACATTTTTTAATAATAAAAAAAGGAAGAAAGAAAGGCCCTGTTAAGAATTGTAAAAAAATGAAATGTTTTGAGTAACAGAACACTCATGAATATGATTCATCACATACTAATGTAATGATTTTTATTTTAATAATGCCTCTGCTTCTCTTTTTCTTTTAATGCTGTGAAATACATAAAAATTCATTTGGCTGGGAGAAATAAGGGAGGCTTCAAGAAGGAAGTGACATTTGGGCTAGTAATAAAAATATGCACTTATTTTTTGGCAATGGAAATAAAAGAAGGGCTCTGCTTCAAGATACATTACAAAGGTAGAATCAATAAACATTGGTAATGGAATAGATTTTGGGAACAGAATGAAGAAGAGAAAGAAGAGTTTCATGGGTTAGTTTAGGAGGAGGATGGCAATATTATTAATATTAGGCAATTAAGAGCAGTTGCAGATATTGTGGGAAATATATTGAGTTCTTATTTAGAAATGCTAATTGTGAAGTGTCTGCTGGAAAGTGCATCATACTGGGCACTATCTTTTTTGTTACAAGAGAGAACCCGTTTCCACCCCAACCTAGAGTTCATCTGTGCTTTCTTAGGAACCTTAAATATGCTACTGATTATTCTTTATTTCATGTCAACTCAAGGAACTAGAACCATACATCAACTTTTAAACTTTCTCAAGTCTCTGTCATGATAAAAAAAAAAAAAAAAAAAAAAATCGCCCTGCTACTCCACAACACCTTCCAGCTACTGCATCTCCTTTCTTTCCAAATGGTTGTCAATACCTGCTGTGTCAGTTTCCTTACATCCCACTTTCAATTTTTCAGTCCCCTCTCTTCTAGGTTCTTTCCTATTAACTAACTGAAATAGCTCTTGCTAAGGTGACCAGTGACCGTCACATGCTGTGTAATCGTCATTTTTCAGTCTTTCTCTTCCAAGATCTCTTGGCAGCATTTAACACTCTTGACCTCTCATTCTTCCTTGCAGCATCCTTTTCCTTCAGTTTTTCTCACCCTTTTGAGATTCCCCCTGTATGGCCATTCCTTCTCAGTTTCCTTTACTGGCCCATCTTCCTTTGCAGCCATTACATTTTGGAGTTCATTAAGACTTAGTCTTATCCCCTTATCTCTTTTCACTATATACTCTTTTTTTTTAACAACTTTATCCGTATTCATGGTTCAGTTATTTTTTTTTTAATTTTTTTTTTCAACGTTTATTTATTTTTGGGACAGAGAAAGACAGAGCATGAACGGGGGAGGGGCAGAGAGAGAGGGAGACACAGAATCGGAAACAGGCTCCAGGCTCTGAGCCATCAGCCCAGAGCCCGACGCGGGGCTCGAACTCCCGGACCGCGAGATCGTGACCTGGCTGAAGTCGGACGCTTAACCGACTGCGCCACCCAGGCGCCCCCATGGTTCAGTTATAATAGTGATTTTCAACCAGGGGAAGTTTCGCCCTGTAGGGAACACTGACAATGTCTGGAGACATTTCTAGTTATTGCAACTGAGAAAAGAATGCTATTGGCATCTAGTGGGAAGAGGTCAAGGATGTTGCTAAGCATCCTAAAGTGCATGGTTCAGCCCCCCACAACAAATCATCTGGCCCAAAATGTCAACACTGCTGAGATTGGCAATCCGGGTTATACCAATGACTGCCAAATTTATTATTTTCGATAAAAATTTCTTCTTGAACTTTAGACCTATATGTGCTACCATATACTGTATCACAACTTTAAGAGGCAGCATTATGCACTGGCTAAAAGGTATTTGAAGCCAGACCATCTGGATTCAAATCCTACGTTTACCCTTATTGACTTTGTGACCCTTGCTTGGCAAGTTACTCAAAGTCTCTACACCTTGCTTATTTAAATTATTATATGGAGATGGTAATATAGTATCTACCTTGATTGATGTGAGGATTGAATGCATTAAAACACATAAAGTGACTACCACCTAGTAAATGTGGCAAAGATGATCACTAATACAATTTTCTTTCTCTTGGCCCATAGAAAAATGATATTTCCCAGCCTCCCCCGAAGTTAGATAGGATGTGTAACTGTATGCTGAGTGGGTTATAAGGCAAAAGTGATGTATGCCATTCCAGGCCATCAAATCTTTTGTACACTTATGCATATTCTCTCTTTTCTTTTCATGGTGATCTCAGAAGCAGCATGTCAAGAAGGAAGGAGCGTGGATCCCTGAGTGATCACTGCTTGAAGGAGTATCTCAAGGATCCAAGGAATACCACATCAAGCTATGATATAAACAAAACACTTTTATTATGTTACAGCATTGGTATTTAGAGGGTATTTGTTTTAGCATTAACTATTCTGATAAAATACCATTATCATTGAAAAGTGTTAAATATTAATATTTACTCTCTCAAAAGTACCTGAAATGTACCATGTACCACACTGAGCTCATGATCTTTCCCCCACACTTAGACTTCTTCCAGTGTCTCTTATCTCTTTGAATGGCTCATCACCCATTCAGTTGAACAATCTAGAAACCTAAACACTATCCCTGATACCTCTTATAACTTTATTCTCATTTCAAATGAACTGCTATACCTTCTCAATTTTATCTCCTGTATCACTCTTGAATTGCTCACCTTTCCAATGACACTGCAATAAGCTCAGTGTGAATTTTAACTGGACTACTACAAAGACTTCTTAAGTGGCCCCCGTGTCTTCTCTTGCCCCTCTTATGTCCATTCTATCCCCTGCATCACATTTTCAAATGTGATCATGTTGTGAAATGTGATCATGTTGTAAATCACTGTTGTAAATTATTCAATGACTTTCTAGTGGTCTTTGTAATGGACTTCATTGTATTCCCCCAAAGTTTATTTATTGAAATCTTAGCTGACAGTGTTATTATATGTAGAGACCGGGTGCTTAGGAGATAGTTAAGGTTAAATGAGATCATAAGGGTGAGACCCTAATCCAGTAGGACTGTGGCCTTATAAGAAGAGGAAGATATATGTACATATATATATAATATTATATATACATTATATATTATTATATTGTATATTATATAATATATATTATATTGTACATGATTATATCATATATTATATTAATATGTATTATATTTTATATATATTATATATTATATATTATATATTATATATTATATATTATATATATATATGTATATCCACTCTTGCTCCTCCTCCTCCTCCCCCCTTCCCCCTATACATGCCATGTGAAGACACAGTGAGAAGGTGCCCATCTGCAATATGGGACAAGAGCCTTTGCCATAACCAGGCTATGCCAGCATTCTGAACTGTGAGAAAATTAATTTCTGTTGTTTAAGTCACCCAATCTATAGCCTTTTACTATTGCAGCCCAAGCTGACTTATACAGTCTTATAAAAACTAAATCATTAAGAATAGAAGGCTCATCACCTACCAATTCTCCTTACCCCCACCACCCAATTTCTGGTTTCATGCATACCAACCATAGAGCTTTTCACTTCCTTGAACACATCTTATTCTCACCATATGGTCTATTCACATGTTTGCCACTGTAACTGAGACATGATTTGCTTAGTGAACCCATTCTTTTTTTTTAACTGTTCTTTTTTTTTAATGTTTGTTTATTTATTTTGAAAGAGAGAGAGTACACATGAGCAGGTGAGGGGCAGAGAGAGAGAAAGAGAGAGAATCCCAAGCAGGAAACTGACACGAACTGTGAGATCATGACCTGAACTGAAATCCAGAGTGGGACGCTTAACTGACTGAGCCACCCAGGCACCCCTTAGTGGACCTACTCTTATTCTTATTCTTATTAAGCTCAAAAATCACTCCTTGGCAAAGCCTTCCCTAACACTGACCCCACCTGAGCCCTACCCACGTGTTCTTTTATATGCCCTCAGTGCTCATTTACTTCCCTATATAGCATTTTTTACACTTTGAAATTATAAATATATTTGAGTGATTCTTTTGTTAATATTTATCTTTCACTCTGGACTCTCTTTCACTCTCTGAGGACAGGAAGTATATCTCTTTGCCCACAGAGAATGACACAATGCCGGATACAAAATAGATTCTCAATAAAAATTATTGAATGAGAAGAATGAGCGTCCATACAGAGATGTTGGTAAAACTGAGGAAGAGCACATGAGACCAAAAGAGGTTACCTTGGGGAGGCCATAATTTTAAAGCAAAGACTAAGAGAGTAACTGACAAGTGAAATTAACGAATGCCTGAAAAAGAATGGCATACATCATTAGCATATAGTAGGTATTCAATAAGTGAATGAATAGGTGAGGAAGTGATAGAATGAGTGAAAAATTGTGTTCAAGCAAGTAGAAAAATATTTGCAGCTCAATTTTCAGAGAAACCAAAAATATGTTTTCAAGAAGATGTTTGTGGTTAGAAATATCAGATATCTCACAGATCAAGTAGGATGAGAACTGAGAAAAGATCATTGAATTTATAGTCTATGTAAATCAGTGAAAATAAAAACAAGTAGTTGAAGAAAAAGTGAAAAGCAATGAGAAGTGATTGTGGTCTGTTTTGTTTTAATGTTTAGAGATTAAAGGATAAGTAAAGTACATAGTAGTTGGAAGGACACCAGAGTCAAGGGAAAATTTTTCTAAGAGACATGAAATGAAATGAAAAGTGTTTAAATTAAGAAGATTGGTGACAAAAGATTGAGACAAAAGAGAGAAAAGAAGGACAAATGTCAGAAATACTAGAAAAAGATAAAGCAAATGTGGATAGAATCAAAAGTGAGGGAAGTCTTGGACTTGGAGTATAGAAAAAGCATTTCATCTTTTGTGATGAATTTGAAAAAAGAATGAAGATTCAAAAAAAATTTTAATGAAAAGAAAGTAGAGGGAAGATAGGTCCAATGAGTTCAGTTCAGTGAAAGTAGGAGGCAAAATCATCTGCTGAAAGATACTGATAAATCTGGATCCAAATGGGGAATGCAAAAAATATTTGGAAAATGTTTAACAGATTATATTTAAGAGTTTAAATAAATTATATTTAGGCAATTTTTAAAAGTACAGAAGTTAGGAAAGTCCCATTTTGAAGTCCCTTGGTGAAAGGAAAAGATACTAGGGAATAGACAGAATAATGGTCCCAAAGATTTCCAGGATCTAATCTCTGGAACCTGTGAATGTTACCTTATTTGGCAGAAGGGACTTGCAGATGTGACTGAGGAT
This sequence comes from Herpailurus yagouaroundi, assembly GCF_014898765.1. NCBI lineage: Eukaryota > Metazoa > Chordata > Mammalia > Carnivora > Felidae > Herpailurus > Herpailurus yagouaroundi. The sequence goes on along the minus strand of NW_024412427.1, from coordinate 26,111,550 downwards.
CTTGAGATGGGGAGATTATCCGATATTATCATGGTTGGCCCTAAATGTAATCACAAGTGTCCTTGTAAGAGGAAGACAGAGAGAGATTAAAGCATTGGGAAACTAACAAAGGGAGTAAACCTGGAAATTCAAGGCAATAAATATGTCTATTTCTGAAGTAATTACCTGTACACACTGTAAATGTTGGATATATTTTAGGCATAATTTCTCAGTTCCATTCCTTGGATAGTCTTAATATTCCCATGCTTTTACCTAAATATTCATTTTCATTTCTGGTTCAAGCCTTGAGGGTACTCACTTATGAACTGCCCATATTGTTAAAGACAATGAAGAGGGCATTTTTAAATAACTTTTAAGGAAAGTGTAATGAAATGCCTTTTAAAAAAAAATGATCACTGGAATTTGTTTGCCTTTGTTCCAGTAAAACCTCAGCAGTTCTTTACTCAAAAAGAGGATAAACATTTTCACCAAGATGGCGACAAAAGCAGACTTGATCCATATGCTTCCCTTGCACCATCGCCTTCAGATGTTAGAGTGAAGGATGATGTTAGGTCAGCTCACGTACTTAATTGTGTTTTCATATAAGTGCAGCTTGCAACACTGAAGGTAACATAAAAATAAACACTTCTAGCAGTTCTGAAAATGAGTTGAATGTTATTGTGGACATGTACAAATTGGACTTCTGGTTTATTTCTTTCCTTTCAGAGAGCAACTCTTACATATCTTAAACATACTCCTTATCTCCCTCCCACCAGACTAGCAGACTAGATATGGTTCCCTCCCCGTAGCCTGCTCTCTCCAGTAGCTGCCTTCATTCCAGTTGAAAGGAACTTTCTGGAAGCTCATTGGCCCAAGAGTAAGGAAATGGTTGCTTAGCAACCAAATCCTGACCCCTGCAAACCTGTAAAGAGGAAACTTGTGGGCCAGCCACCTAGTTCTGCCTGTGTTATAAGTAAGGAGGAACTGCTTATGAGAAGATGAAGCCCCTGTCCCTGTTAATAGAGATATTGATCATTCTTGGGGTCATAATTAAAAGTAAGTTTTCTGTCTTTATGGTTGTCTATGAGGGTCTTCTCTCTTTAACGGTAGTAAGGGTAGAAGCTGATTCAAAGATCATAAGTAACCTCACTATACTCCCAATTGATACCATTTGGGGGGTAAGTACTTAAGAATATCCAAACAGGATAGAAATCAGTGATACTCTTATTTAGGATAATACCTGGCAAAGATGTGTGTATGAGAGAAAGAGAAGGAGGGAGGGAGAGAGAAAGGGAAGGAGGGAAAAATAGAAAAGATTGAGCAATTTATGAGGAAAGCATTAAAGTAATTTTTATAGAGTAGGGATATTTGAGACAGGTTGTTAAATTTTGTTGAATCCAGAATATTATGAATATTTAGTTCCAGGACTTTAATGGAAAAGTAGAGGACTCAAAGAGTTGTGCATTAATTTATATTCTTACAGCCTTTTTTAATCTTTTCACAGTAACATTTGTATTTCCAAAGTTTCTAGGATTTCTAACTAGTTACTATCTTAAAATGGAAATTATTTTCCAGTCTTGTTTCTCTGGCCTTTTATTGAATTAATTTTTACTCAGTCCTCAGATAATTTACTCTTCCTGAATTCAACCTAAGAAATATTCATGTACATTTAATCTAAGAATGCAAGGTTGGTATAATATCCAAAAATTAATTAATGTAACACACCACATCAATAGAGTAAAAGATAAAGACCACACACGGTCATCTCAATTGATGAAAAAAAAAAAAAAACATTTGACAGAATTCAACATCCCTTTCTGATAAAAACACTCCTCAAATTTGAAATAGAAAGAAACTTCCTCAACTTAATAATAAAAAGCATCTTCGAAAAATCCACACCTCACCTGTACTTGTGGTGGACAGGATGGGAAAAGAAAAAGTAAAACTATCTGTATTCACTAAAGACAGAATCTAATATACAGAATATCCTAAGGTATCCACTATAAAATTATTAGAACTAAGAAATGAGTTGAGCAAGGTTGCAGGATAAAAGGCTAATAAACAAAAGTCAATTCTATTTCTTTACAGTCACAATGAACAAACAAAAAAAAAATGAAATTAACAGTTCCATTTAGAATAGCATCAAGAAGAATAGTTACTGGTAATACATTTAACAAAAGTACAAAGCTCTTACTCTGAAAACTACAAATATTGTTGAAAGAAATTAAAGAAAACCCTAATAAATGAAAACACTTCTCAGGGCACCGGGGGGGTTCAGTAGGTTAAGCATCTGACTCGATTTCAACTTGGGTCACGATCTCACAGTTCGTGGGATGGAACACTGCATGGGGCTCAACGCTGACAGCGTGTGGATCCTGCCTGGGATTCATATTCTGTGTGTGTGTGTGTGTGTGTCTTAAAATAAATAAACATAAAAAGAAAATACTTCTCATGTTCATAGTTTGGAAACCTTAATATTAAGACAGCAATACTCTCCAAATTGATCTAGAGATTCAATATAAAATCCCAGCTGACTTCTTTGCAGAAATTAAGAAAATTATCTGAAAATTAATATAGAAGTGGATGTTTTTAAACAAAAAGAACAAATTTGAAGGACACACACTTTCCAATTTAAACATTTACTACAAAGCCACAGTAATCAAGACTGTATGAGACTGACATGAGGACAGACATAGGTCAGTGGAATATCACTGAGAGTTTGGAATTAAACCCTCAAATTTATGGCCAGATGATTTTTGGCAAACATGCCAGGCAACTCAATGGAGAAGGAAAAGAATAATTTCTTTAGCAAATGATGGGGATGACTGGAGAGCCGCATGCAAAAAGAGTGAATTTGGATACCTACCTCACACCTAATGTAAAATGAGTCAAAGATGTAAATATAGTAACTAAAGATGTAATCTCTTAGAAGAAAACAGGCATAAATTTTTGTGACCTTCATTAGGCAATGATTTGTTGGGTATATTATTAAAAGCACACAAAAAAAAAAGAAACAGATAAACTAGACATCATCAAAATTAAGCATTTTTATGCTTCAAGGGACATCATCAAGAAACTGAAAAAACAATCCACACAAAAGGAGAAAGTTTTTGCAGATCATATATCCAATAAGGTTTAGTATTCGGAATATATAAATAACTTTTACAAACTCATCAGCAAAACAGCAAACCAGTTTTTTAATGGGTGATGAATATTTGTATACAAATTTTCTGTTTGGACATCTGCTTTCATTTCTCTTGGGTATGTACCTAAGGAATTGGATAGACATTTCTCCAAAAATGATACAAAGATGACCATAAAATGCATGAAAAGATATTCAGCATCATTTGTCCTTAAGAAAATGCAAATCAAAACCACAATAAGATGCCACAATGAGGATTTAACTATAACAATAAGAGTGGGGACTGAGAGGAGCAAATGGATGACAAGGCTAGAGAGAATAGTGACATAAGAGTCCAAAGTAAGAGTGTCCCTAGAAGATGGGCATGTCCAAATGCCAGAGAGAGTATGGAAGTGAGGTAAGGGCCAACAAGGTATCACTAGATTTAACAACAGGGAAGTCTTTACCTTTCCAGGATAGTTTTATCAGAGAAGCAGGGACAAAACCTGATTTCAATTGATGGGAGTGAATAGGAAGAGAGAAAGTAGAGACAGTGATGATAATTACAGAGTTCTTTCTGTATTATGGCACTTTGCAAGGTCAGACTTGAGTCTTTAAGAGATAATTTATTGATTGCAGGTCTACAGAGACCCAGGGAAGTAGTTAGGGGACAAGACAGTTACTTTACAAGCCACGCTATAAGACCTGTGGTTCGTACCCAAAATCAGGTTTTACCCCACTCTGTTTTTTTCTTTTCCAGCCTTTATAACCCTAGATCTCCAGGCAAAACAGACAGGGCTGCCTTTTTTTCACTCACATATACCTTGCAAACTTGCGTATTGTTTTTTATACATTTTTTCACTTGATGCTCAATATACTTTGACTTCCCCTATGTAAAATTATTGAGAGAGGGAAGCTGCCATAACTATGTGATTGTTCCTGACTCTGCATTGACCTAGGGAAAGTTCTAAAAGAGTTTCTGACATTTTTTTCCCTTTTGGTAAATCCTTAGAAAAAAGTAGTTCATTCTGCTGGAAAAAAATGCATAGTTTATTCCAAAGTGTGGCTTAGAAAATGGAAGTAAAATCAACAGTATTTTCTCTTTCCATACTTCCAAACCAGCTTCTGATTTAAGGTAGTGTAAGGTATATAACTGAGGCAGAGAAAAGACATTGCCAGAACTTCTGGCTCTAAATTATCTAGGATCCAAGGTTTTCCTAATTTGTCTATCTCCTTCTAGCAGTAATTCTTCACTATCATACAAGTTCTACAGTTTAAAAAATATATGATATAAAACAAAATGAAATAGAAAGTTTATAGCATTCCCTGACACCCATGTAGCAATTCTATCCCAGTTGAAAAAGGCAAGTAGCTCATCAATCTGAAACTAATCAGAATTCAGAAAGCAATTGTCTAGCAATCATATCTAGGTCCCTGTCAGGGCCACACTAAGGCCAAGTCCTGGACATGTTGCAGAGGATACTGAGCCTAAGCAGTACAAGCAGACTATATCTTACTGTTACATAAAGCGGCTTGCCTGGGTGGCTCAATCAGTTAAGCATCCGACTTAGGCTCAGGTCATGATCTCATTGTCCATGAATTCAAGCCCTGTGTTGGGCTCTGTGTTGACAGCTTAGAGCCTGGAGCTTGCTTTAGATTCTGTGTCTCCCTCTCTCTCTCTGTCCCTCCCCTGCTCATGCTCTGTCTCTCTCTCAAAATTAAATACACTTGATCTTAGCCAAAAGGCCGAGAAGTGATCTCTCTCAAAAATAAATAAACATTAAAAAAAATTTTTTTAATGGGCTTGCTATTACCAGTGCTGTTTTAAATAACTTGTAGAATTTAGGAGTTCTGAGTTACCTTTGCTTCCTTTCAGTTCTTTTACATTATACTTCTAAACAGGGAACAAATACATTGCAAGTATCTAGAGCATCTTTCCTTGAAGAGAAGCAGGAAAGAGCACATGTGTCATGATGGGATTGCTCACTATTATAGAGAAATTTGATTACTGCGTTATGTTATAAATCAGTAAGGAAGCTGATTTCTCTTTTGTGAATTGTCTTGAAAAATATAAGGCTCTTTCTTCATAACCTAGGTTTATCTGAAAGGTTTCTACAACTCTACAATATTACTACTACTTCTACAATGACTACTACTCTTTGGAACAATTCAATAGGACAGCACTCAATGGGAGGAGGGCAGCCCTCAGCCTGAGAAGAGCTGGATGAACAGACCCTCCCCCCCCCCCACCTCATAGCTGAACCCATTAATGTCCCTGCATCAGCTTCATTTCGGGTTACTCAGGCTGCTTAGAGGAACTGCCTCCTTCTGACACTCTTCCCAATTCTATTCCATTTTCTGTGTACAAGGGCTCATGTGTCTCTCTTGTCACATACCTGCCCCAAGAATTCTCTCTGCCAGTGATAGCCCTCTACCTGCTCTTGATTGATCCTAAGATCTACTTCCCATCCATTAAGACTGCCCTCTCAAAGAATAGCAATAGCCCACTGATTACAAATCTAGTGGCCTCTCACTACTCTTGTTTCTTAACCTCTATACAACACTTGACACTTTTCTCCATCTTCTTTTCCCCCTCTACCTATATAGAATCTTAAACTGTCTCACTGGCTTATCTTTCTCAACCCTCCCTTTAAATGTTATGCCCAAAGTTCAGAAATTGGCTCTCATACTCTATGTCTCTGCTACTCCTTCCCAAGCCCCAGCTTCTTTTACATATGTATTTGCATCCTAGACCTTCCTGCCTATCTCTACATGTGCACATCAGCAGCATGATGATATCACCAGTAGTATATGGCCTGCAAACACCTTAAATTCAACCTCAAATTTAGCTCCTCTTCTGTATTTCTTCTCTTATTAATGGCATCAACATCCCTCCCTGCTCCCCTAGTTCTCAAGAACAAAACCTGAAAATTGTATAGTCATACAGTTATAATGCACTAAGTATCATCTAATTTAATGTTTTGTATAGATGATAGGACTGAGGCCCAGAGTAGTCAAATTGATTCCTCAGGGGCATTCTGCAAAGCCACATCTGGAGCCAGAATCTTCTAATCCTTTACCATCATAAATTCCTTTATTCCTTAAACAAATCCTGTCAACTCCATAGTGCTTCTCCCATCTATGCATTTTCATGTCTCAATTTAGGGTCTCATTTTAGTATATTTTATCTACATGACTGCACTTCTTTTTTTTTTATATTTTTAAAATAAGTATTTATTTTTGAGAGGAAGAGACAGCATGTGAGCAGGACAGGAGCAGAGAGAGAGGGAGACACAGAATCCAAAGCAGGCTCCAGGCTCAGAGCTGTCAGCACAGAGCCTGATGTGGGACTCGAACTCACAAACTGTGAGATTATGACCTGAGCCAAAGTTGGACACTTAACTGACTGAGCACCCAAGTGCCCCTACATGACTGCACTTCTAACTCTCCTCTTATTTACAATACAGTACTTCCAGAAATAATATTCCTAAACCCCAGACTTGGTCATAATTTTCAAGCACCTACTTTATGCCAAATAAAATCCCAGTGTCTTGTCTAGCATTCAAAATCCTATGCAATTAGATCCTGACTTCCTTTCTTTTTTGTCTCTGCTACACACATATTTTATTTCAACTAATTTAACTAATTTAAACTAGTAGCTACTCAGTATACCACCTAACTCTCTCACTTTGATGTCTTTCTCAATCTTTTCTGCAGTTGAATGGTTCACAAAGCTGGCCTGACTGCAGGAATGGACTGTCATTCCATTTTCTTCCCATCACCACCAGAAATCTACAGCATAACATCCTACTCGTCTTTTAAGGTCCATTCCAAGTTCTACTTCCTCCCCCCCTTAAAAAAAAAAAAAAAAACTTTCCCAAGCCCTTCCTCATAGCACATGCACCTTTCTCATGCATCACAGTCTCATAATTGAGTTAGTTTTTAACTTCCTCATCAGGTTCTCAACAATTTTTTAAATTAGCACTTGTAACACTTTAAAATTTTTATAACACATTCCCAAAACCTGTGGAGTAGGTCATGCAGATATTTTTATGTCTACTATTCGAGATTTACAGATTTTCAAAACCCTGCAATACAGAGTTTACTAAAACAGGAATTGTACAGTAGGAATCACGTTTTCTCTTGTTTTTACTCTGTATCACCTGTTTGTTATTTCTAAGTCTGTATTCTCCAAAGTGGACTGCTCTGAGTTTTTGCCTCATAATCATATTTACTTACCTCAGGCTGTTTCGACATATTGTCAAGCAGCCAGATGAAAAATAAAATATTCAATTCATCATTCAAACATTTTAAAATGTAGTGTACATACGTTTGCTGCTGTATAGAACAAACAACTAGGTGACTGATTGAGTTACTTGCTTTTCAACCAGTTGTTCTGGCAGTATGATGATTATATAAACTCTAACAGTGGCATTTAATCATTTTTCACTGATTTTATATTTTACTGGCATCTGAAATTTATTTACTGTAGCCATCAAATTTTATTTCTGTAGTTCATCAACCAATGAGATAGAGTAGACAAGAAAAACCGGTTTCTTAAGACTTCTGTAAGTCTGCCTCACAGAGGTAGCACCAAGATTACAGTGCTGGACTTGAAGAGAATATTCTCACTTTGGAAAAAGTGTATACCCTGAAGCTTCCCTGATAGAACACAGTCTTCGAAAACAATTCATAGTCTCTGGAAAACAAGTAGGAATGCCCTTAATGAAAAAGAAATTATGAATAACCTAAAAGACAAAATAAAAGATAGAATGGATTAAAAGTAGAAACTTTTACCCAAAAATGTACAAAAGAGAATATGGTTAGAAATGACATACAAGTGGGTTCAGGAAAAAGGAAAGGATCCTTGGGGCAAAAAGAGAGGATTGTTGGTTGGAAACAATAGCAGCTGCAGCCTAGCAGTCTGACTCCTACCCTCCTCATGACCACCACCTCCATATGCAAAGGAGACAGCAGAATTTTCATTTCTAGTAATGAAAGGCTAGGTGACCAGGCTATTTGGTCCAACCATCCCACTGAAAAAAAAAATTGTGCATAAAATATACAAGCTTCTTAAATGCATCAGAGTTGAGAAGATGGTAAAGAACTACCAGATAAAAAAAATCTAAGGAATTACTAGAATCAAGAGAAGTAAGCACAAGAGCACCTCAGCAGGGCCGGGACTTGCCTCACCTTGGTCCCAGTCCTGTACCTGAACATCAAAGCCGCTGTTATCCTGAGCCAGGCAAATGTGGCCTTTGGTTTTTGTGGCCTCACAAAGCAAGGAGAACAGAATCTGACTCTCAGGATCTTTCCAAGGTGAGGAGTCTAATAGGAGACCTTTTCAACATCCACCAAGGACCATAAAGTACTGTACTCTTGTGATAAGGGCAGACCAGAAGTAAACCCACCCCTCCCAAGTCCAGGGGTCTGCAGAAACTTAACACTTAGCAAAACACAGAGTAAAGTAAGAGGGAAAAAAATACATTCCTGAGAAGTTATGGTCACAGACCAGCTCCATTGGAGATTTACAGCTTGGGTAATCCCAGGCACCCTGAGCCTAGAACTCAATCTAAGATTGTCCTGTGCTTGTACTGCCCTAGGCACCTGGCAAAATCAAATTCATGTTCTCTCCATTGGAAAGCAACTTCATTTTAGGTCTCAATCCACTGAGATAAAGTTTTCAGTATATAGTAAAAATAAATTCAGTACACAAGGAGACAAAGCATGAGGTTTGGGGTGGCTTTTTGGCAGTGATGTAATGTCTGCTGCAAATGGCTAATGATACTGAGGGAGCACCTATTCCCAGATGACTAGGTCCTGTCTGACACATCCTGATAGCATCTCCTCCAACACCCATAAGGTAACTGGTGGCAGGCTGAGGTGATTGTTATAGCATTCAGAGACAGGTTAAGAGGGAAAATCCAAGTCCAACATGAGGAAAAGTAACCACATAAAAGCATCAGCCTACACACACACACTATAATACCTGAGGAAACAGAACAAGTAGAGGAAATCGTTGCAGTCTTCAGAACATTAAAATGATTATCATGAAATTTAGAGATGATATTGTATCCATGAAAGAAGAACATGCCTTAATGAAAGAAAAAAGATGAGCTATTTTGGTATTGAAATATATGATAATAAAAATAAAAACCTCAAGGCTGAATGCCAAAATTGACAGAGCTGAATAGCAACCCAGAAGCTCAAAAATGAAACTGAGAAATTCTTTTATAAACACAATGAAAATGGACAAAAGAGATGATGTGTATGAAATAAAGTTTCAAGAACATGGAGGATCCATCTAAAAGTTACAAATTCACATAATGGGATCTCCAAAAAGAGAAAATAGAAGAACTAAGAGGAAGAAATAAAGAAATTAAATAAAACTCCCCGGATCTTAAAAAGACCTTTTCTAGAGTTTTTAGATTAAGTTCCACTGAGTGCCAAGGAGGAAGATTGAGACAAGACCCACTCCTAGAAAATAATGGTAAATGTTTAGTACTTTATGGATAATCAGAACATTGTAAAGCTTCTTTTGTTTTTAATTTTTTTTAACGTTTTTATTTTTGAGACAGAGAGAGACAGAGCATGAACGGGGGAGGGGCAGAGAGAGAGGGAGACACAGAATCGGAAGCAGGCTTCAGGCTCTGAGCCATCAGCCCAGAGCCCTACGCGGGGCTCGAACTCACGGACCGCGAGATCGTGACCTGAGCTGAAGTCAGACGCTTAACCGACTGAGCCACCCAGGCGCCCCTGTAAAGATTCTAAAGAGAAAAAATACATTATTTACAAGGTGAAATGCAGCATGTTGACTTCAAATTCATTAGTAACATTGGGTACAAAAAGATACTGGAGAAATATTTTCTAAGTACTGAGGTAAAATGATTTTGCATCTAGAATTACATAACCTGACAAACTGTAAAGTGTAATGGCAAAATAAGACATCTTTATACATGAATGGATTCAGAAAATTTATCACCCACAAATCCTAGCTGAAATATTGACTAGAAGATGTGCTCCAGGAAAATAAAGCATGAATTTAAGAGGAACGCTAAAAATCAATGGTAACCAAAGAAACCTTTCAGACATGATACGGCTTAGTAAATGTTCATTTTAATTTTAAAAAATATAACAATCAAATTCATTTTTAAAAATCTCTTTCACAAGGCAAACCCTCTTACACCGTTGGTTGGAATGCAAACTGGTGTAGCCACTCTGGAAAACAGTATGGAGGTTCCTCAATAAGTTAAAAATAGAACTACCCTACCATCCAGAAATTGCCAGAAATTGCATTACTAGGTATTTACCCAAGGGATTAAAATACTGATTCAAAGGTATACATGCACCCAATGTTTATAGCAGCATTATCAACAATAGCCAAATTATGGAAAGAGCCCAAATGCCCGCCAACTGATGAATGGATAAAGAAGTTATATATACATATACATGTGTGTGTGTGCATGTGTGTGTGTATAATGGAATATTCCTCAGCCATAAAAAATAATGAACTCTTGCTATTTTGCAACAATGTGGATGGATCTAGGGAGTATTATGCTAAGAGAAATAAGTCAGACAGAGAAAGAAAATACCATATGATTTCACACATGTGGAATTTAAAAAACAAAATATATGAACATGGGGCAGGGCAGGGGGGCAAAGACTCAAAACAGTAAACAAACTCTCAACTATAGAGAACAAACTGAGGGTTACTGGAGGGGAGGTAGGTGGTGGGATGGATAAATGGGTGATGGCTATTAAAGAGGGCACTTGTGATGAGCACTGGGTGTTGTATGTAAGCGATGAATAACTAAATTCTACACCTCAAACTAATATTACACTGTATGCTAACTAACTGGAATTTAAATTAAAACTTGGTGGGGGGGGGGGAGTCCCTTTCACAAGAGTGACAGAAGTTTAAAAATAGCTGGGAATAAATTTAATAAAAATTAGACAAGGCATATATGAGTAATAAAAATGAAAATTTGCTTCATGAAGAGCATTAAACAGAAAACTGAATAAATCAAGTCTATACACCTGAATGAATCTCAGTATTATAAATATGCCAGGTCTTTGTAAATTAACAGGTAAATCCAGTGCAATCCCAGTGAAAATATCAATACATTTTTTAAATGAATCTGACAACCTTATTCTAATATTCATCTAGAGAGGAAATGAGGAAATATATACTAAAATTCCCAAGACAAGTTTTTAAAAGAGGAACAAGGGTATGTGTGCATATGTGCACTTGTATCTGCACAGAGAAGTTCTTGCTCAACCAAATAGTGAAGTATGCAATTATAAACTACAGTAAATAGTGTATTACCAGAATAATAGGCAAATACATCAAGAAAATAGAGCAGAGAGTTTAAAAATGAAACAATGTACAAATGAGAAATTCTTACCAAAAGGTTTCTCAGTACAATGGATAAAAGATGGACTGTAAGGGGCGCCTGGGTGGCGCAGTCGGTTAAGCGTCCGACTTCAGCCAGGTCACGATCTCGCGGTCCGTGAGTTCGAGCCCCGCGTCAGGCTCTGGGCTGATGGCTCAGAGCCTGGAGCCTGTTTCCGATTCTGTGTCTCCCTCTCTCTCTGCCCCTCCCCCGTTCATGCTCTGTCTCTCTCTGTCCCAAAAATAAATAAACGTTGAAAAAAAAAAATTTAAAAAAAAAGAAAAAAGATGGACTGTAATGAATGTTATTGTCAAATTGTCTATTCATTAGTAAAAGCCAGGTTCCACTTCATGCCAGTCAAAAAAAACTGATTCCAGATTGATCAGAAACATAAACAGGAATAGGAAAACTATAAAAATGGCTGAAGGGAATGCAGGAAAATGTACATTCAAATGATTAGTAAGGCCTTGAACAAGACACGCGTACATGCACACATACACACACGTTACACAAAGGTTATAGGTGAAGAAAAGATTGATAGTTTTGACTGCATTTGAATTTAAAACAACTGTGCTGCAAAGGATACCATAAATAGTTAAAAGGCTACTAACAGACTTAAAAATATATCTATAACATAAACACCAATCAAATAATATCCAGAATATATTTTAAGACTCCTAAAGATATTTTCTTAAAAAGCTTAATAGAAAGATGGGGAAAATATCTAACAGTCTGTTCCTTGGAGAGGAAAATACAAAGGCCCCTAAATGTGATCTTGCTGGTAATCTGTAAATGGAAATTAACAATGAAATATCAGTTTATCCCAATACATTTGCAAAAATAAGTGTTGGTTAGGTTGAGGAAAGATTCATATCCTGATATGCCATGTGTGGAAGTATAAGTTAGAGTGGCTCTTCTGGGAATGCCAGAAATTCTTCTAGAAAAAGGAGTGAGATAGAATCAGGGAGAATTCAGTTGAGGTATTATGGAACCAGAGATCTGCCAATGTATACTGGACTCTGTCCATGCCTTTTACATTTTTTTTTTTTTGTTCTTCCTTGGGATTATTAACTCTATTTTGAAAATTCCAATGTGTCTTAGATGTGGTAAGAGTAACCACAGGAAAGGAGTTTGAAGGGAAAGGTGTTTGCAGTGGCTACGTGAGAAAAAGCCAAAGAGAAGGTAAAATCCAGTAGGAGATTCTTCTCCCAGTGTTTACCCTATATAGTTTCTTAATTTTATTTCAGTAAGGGAAGTGATTTTCTCACAGATGTTGATAACATTTGCTTTTAAAAGGTAGGCCTTTGGATAAAATTAACAACCCAAGAAACAACAGATGCTGGCGAGGATGTGGAGAAATGGAAACCCTCTTGCACTATTGGTGGGAATGCAAACTGGTGCAGCCACTCTGGAAAACAGTGTGGAGATTCCTCAAAAAATTAAAAATAGAACTACCCTATGACCCAATAGCACTACTAGGAATTTAGCCAAAGGATACAGGAGTGCTGATTCATAGGGGCACTTGTACCCCAATGTTTATAGCAGCACTTTCAACAATAGCCAAATTATAGAAAGAGCCTGAATGTCCATCAACCGACGAATGGATAAAGAAGATGTGGTTTTTATATACAATGGAATACTACTTGGCAATGAGAAAGAATGAAATCATGCCATTTGCAGCAATGTGGATGGAACTGGAAGGTATTATGCTAAGTAAAATAAGTCAGAGAAAGAGAGATATCATATGTTTCACTCTTATGTGCATCTTGAGAAACTTAACAGAACACCATGGGGGAAGGGAAGGGGGAAAAATAGTTACAGAGAGGGAGGGAGGCAAACCATAAGAGACTCTTAAATACAGAGAACAAACTGAGGATTGATGGGGAGGTGGGGGGGAGGGGAAAATGGGATGGGCATGAGGAGGGCACTTGTCGTGATGAGCACTGGGTGTTATATGTAAGTAATGAACCATAGGAATCTACCCCCAAAACCAAGAGCACACTTTACACACTGTATGTTAACTAATTTGAGAATAAATTATATAAATATATATATATATATATATATATATATATATATATATATACACATATATATGTATGTATGTATTTAAAAAAAGGTAGGCCTTTGGAGAAGAGAGAGGAACTGACATTTATTATTCAGCCACCGTGTATTTAATAAACACCAAACACTACACTTTAGTTCTCTGTCTTGAACAAACTGAGGGTTGATGGGGGATGGGGGAGAGAGGAAAGTGGGTGATTGGCATTGAGGAGGGCGCTTATTGGGATGAGCACTGGGTGTTGTATGGAAACCAATTTGACAATAAATTATATTAAATAAGTAAATAAATTGGGACACTTAAAAAATAATAATAATAATTCTACTCTGTCTTCATATCTACTCCAGAGATAGGTACAGTACTGAAGCTCAGAGCAGTTAAATAACTTATCCAAGGTCACATGGCTAAGTAAGGAGATAATGAAATTTTATTTCTGAACATCAGTGTTGATGATGTCCAAAACTATCTCACAAACCAAAAATAATAAATGACCTAAAATTATATCTGGTATTTTTGAATTTTTAATAGATAACTTTTAGTCCATTCAATAGGAATTGTTAAATTTACAGAAAGTGAAGCAGAAAACTTTCAAATAGTAGTCAGGAGCTAGTGAAACAGATTATTTGTATTTAAAAAATACTTGTAAATGTGGAGTTAAATCTGACTAGAGGAAACTGGAAGTCAACATAGGGAGTTAGTGTTTATACAGTTAGCTACAGGGACTTGTGGGTTTTTAAGCAGATGTGTGCCTTGCTGGAAACAGTACTCAAGGAAAATTATTCTGAGGGTAGATGTAAATTGGATTAAAATTAGAGCAATCATGATTAAATCTGTTAGGAGGCTGTTGTAAGAATGTAGTTATGAAATGATGAGGGTCTGATTTATGCTAGGCTTTCCACAGGAAACTGAAAACTCACCCCTACAGAAATCCCTTTGACAGAAATTTTCTCTGGATGTTTGTAGGTACAAACCCTCACTCTTCTTACTCCTACGTTTCCCCAGTTGTGTACCCATTTCTGGTGACTTAGACACATCTACGCACTGCTATCCCTGGTTTCACCTGCTCCCATATTACTAGTCCCAGGTTTTGGAACCATCCTTGTTGCCAGGTTTGTCTTTTATCACTTGTCTCACCTCTGCCGTCCTGGATTCCTTCTGTGGATTTTCCTATGACTTGTGTTATTCTGCTTTCCAGTCATTACAGTTTAATTCCCAGGCTTTTACTTCTTAAGTGGCTGCCTGTTCTGGAATCAGTGTATTATCCTTTTGTAGTTCCTGACCTTCTGCACTCTGCATCTGTCCACTCCAAAGTCCTTGCTAACCCAGCTCAACTCTTAGGTCATGCCAAAGAGAAGAGGTGAGGACTGGCATTGAGAAATACGCAATCATTAGCAGATATAAAGCCAAAGAGGATATCTAAAATAGGGGTTTGAAAGGAAAAAGGATATCCAGGATAGTTTAAAGTCACAGAAGCCAGTGTATGACACAGAGTCTGAAAGATAGGTCAGAAAAGAACCAATAGTTAGTATTTTTTATACTATTATTACATGTAATGGTCAAAGAAGCTAAGGCATAAAGCACCATTTTAGAGAACTAGGACAGTAGAATCAATAAAATACTTCTGTTTAGTTCCATTTGTTGGAACTAATGTTGTCCAATGTTGTCTGCACAAACCAGCAAACATTTTATTTGCCTATAACTTCCCAGGCAGATTCCCTCATAGAGTACAGAGGTGTTTTTTTGTGTGTTTTGGGGAGTTTTTTGGTTGTTGTGGTGGTGGTTTCTTTTTCCTTTCTTTCTTTCTTTTTTTTTTTTTTCAGAATCTTAGTCACGTTAATCAGTGTCCATTAAAAGGAAGATAAACTATGTCTTGGAAAGAAAGGACATTGGCCATGCTGGGGAAATAAATGATAAAACCAGGAGTTAATGTATATCAAGCCTTTCATGAGAAAGTGGATCTGAAAAGAATTTTCATCAAGACAATAAATATCCCTGGATATTATTTTCTTCTAATCCTTTTCTCAACACTATGAGTAGATTATATATTATTTATTTGGGCATTATTTATTGGTCTAATGTAGCTTTTGAGAATTGAGAATTCTATGCAAGGAGTCCTAGTAGGCTGAAGAAACAGACAGCTTTGAGTCATCAACTGCTGCATAACAACCCAAAACTTAGTGGTTTGAAGTAACAATGATTTATTGTTTCTCATAATTCTCTGTGCTGCAACTATGCCAAAACTATGCTACACTAGACACTGCTGTCTAAAAAAGGGGAATGAGGGGTGCCTGGCTGGCACAGTTGGAGAAGCATGCAATCTTGATCTCAGGGTTATGAGTTTGAGCCCCATGTTGGATGCAGAGATTACTTAAATAAATAAAACTTTAAAAAATAGTAAAAATAGAAATTAAAGGGGGAATGAGGGGCACCTGGGTGGCTGTTGGTTAAGCGTCCGACTTCGGCTCAGGTTATGATCTCAGAGTTCACAAGTTTGAGCCCCCCTTGGGCTCAGTGTTGACAGCTCAGAGCCTGGAGCCTGCTTTAGATTCTCTCTCTGTCTCTCTCTGTCTCTCTCTCTCTCTCTGCCCCTCCCTTGCTCATACTCTGTCTCTGTCTCTCAAAAATAAATAAACATTTAAAAAAAAAGGATGGGGGAATGAGATACGTACAACAGCCACTGGTCCATGGCAATTTGGAAATCCAGCCAGGTGCGCATGTTGGCAGGTTTCTCTGCCCTGGACTACTCTCTATTATTTTCCTTGGCTCTTGGCAACACCCTGTGGGCTCCTGGTTCTGCCCTCCGATGTCAGTATTCAGATAGAGGGAAGTGATGAAACAGTGGGACAGGTCTCCAGCAATCACCAATGTTCCCCAATTGATATGTAAAAACCTGCTAGAAAGTTTTGTGAAAGATGTTGTTTGTAGCAGCATTTGTTCCCCAGTAGCCCATCAAAACTTTGTTTTCTTTAGGTGAAAACCTAAAAGCCTGAAATTTAGAAAAGAAACATATTTTTGTTGTTGTTGTGCATCTTATGCTGGAAATAATGACCAGCTACCTTTATATTCTTTTTATCTTTTAAGCTACTAAATAGTTTGTTCCTTCAGTTAGATTCTTACACCTCCTCCCATCTCACTAATTCTTTTATCCACATTTTTATCTATACTTATCCTACCTTTGATAATTGCTTTTAGCCCTGTAATTTTTTCATGTTAATATGTGACCAGTGACAGCTTGATTTTCTGGTCCAGTGTATAATACAAACGTTATTCCACTTAATATCCATAATTTTCTCCTCTTGCTCTAATACACATGACACTTTGTACTTCTTGTTCTATGTCTGTGTATTCTGTGCATCCTAACTCTAATTTTATTCTGTGTACCTTGGGGAATATAACAATGGGAATAGATCAAATCACATTGCTTTTCCCAGTTTACTTTTTCTAGTCATGATAATGGAGATTAAAAATTGTTCCATATTTACTGTAGCTATAATATCAGTCACGTTGTCTGATGTCTAATACACAAATATAGTTAGGCTAAGTAATTTGTGGTTTTTTATTAAATGTTTTTAATGTTTATTTATTTTTTAGAGAGACAGAGACAGAATGCAAGTGGGTTAGGGGCAGAGAGAGAGGGAGACACAGAATCCGAAGCAGGCTCCAGGCTCTGAGCTGTTAGCACAGGGCCCGACGCGGGACTCAAACTCACGAGCTGTAAGATCATGACCTGAGCCAAAGTCGGACACTCAACTGACTGAGCCACCCAGGCACCCCATAAGTAATTTGTTTTGAAGAAAATACCTTAATTGACAGAAAAGTCACATTATAGGCACAGCATTAATAAATTCTGATAACATATTAAGTCTCTATTAATGTTTTATTTCCTGTGATCCTTTTAAAGTACTAATTCACGTATATTATTATTTTGAAGGCATCTTCAATCCTTTAAGTAGGTCTTTTTATAATAGTCATAATTATATATGTGACTGAATATATATATGTATATGTACTGAATATGTATTAAGTATATGCTAAATGCTTTACATAGATTACCTTATTAGATTACCATAACAAATTACTTAAATTGATTTGAAATCAGGACTGGCATACAGGCCTATTCAACTCAAAGCCCATATGGTGGACCATGATGCTATGTTGCCCGATAATGAGTATCCATGGCCCCAAAATGATCACTTGGCAACATTGGGATAAAGGAAGTTTAATTTATAATAACATTCTTATTCTGGCATAATTTACTTTACACCCTGAACCTGAAGAGCAATCCTAATGTATCTAATGTATATAATTTGATGAAATATATTTCTTTAAAAATTTTCCATATGTTTCACCATGAAGTTGTTGAATATTTATTGAGAATTTTCCAATTGTTTCTCCAGTTTGACAGAGGACTAAATATTGAACAACCTGGAATCAGTTTCTACAAGGTCTGTCTTACAAACAGAAAAGACAGATTTTTGAGATCAAATACTAAAGTTCATCAGTGAGAGAAAGAATAAAACATATCAAATTAATAAATACAATGTCAGAGGTAACACTAGAACATTCATAATCTGCTCTAAAAAGTACAAGCTCACAATTTTTGGAAAAATAAAATTCCAACTATCCATATTTGTCTTGAGTCAAATTCTTCAGTCTATAAAGTGAATGTATCACATACTTCAAGAAATATGTAGGGTCATTTTTACAATGCATCAAATAATTGTTTTAGTAATTGAAAATTATCAGTCTTACTAATGTAGTAGACAGGACATTATGTGATACCCTGTTATATCAGGTTTTCAAAGACTTATTTTTCTGAAGCGGTAAGTTCAGAAACTTCAAGTATAAGCAAAAATGAAATATACCAAGGACTATATATGTATTCTATATGGTGTATATATATTCTATTCTTTATAAAAAAGATTTGTTAAAAATGCTTGTGAAAATTATTTTCTCAGATTTCAAAGCCTGATATAATCATACTAGGCTACATTTCTCAGATATTTATATCATTCAACTATATTAATATTTAGTATCTCTCTGACATATGGATGCATATGTAAGTATATAAAAGATTGTATTCCTTCTATGTTTTAATATTCTTTATTAATAGATGACATTTACTTACATGGACACATTTTAATTAAGTTCTAGCTCAGAAAGTTTTCTGCTTTGTGATTAGTCTATTATTTGTCTAACTCTTTTATATTAACTCAATTTCAGGATGTCGATTAAAGTATTTAGATTGTCTCTGGTGGAAAGTTATATCTTTAAAAATTATCAGTGAAGGAATTGTTTTGTACCACAATGCTGGTAACTTTAAATTTAAATTATTTTCCACTATTATTCTTAGAGTTCTAAAAGTTATCTAGAAACTTTTTCAGTAAGAAATTATTTAGTGAAATTTTAGGGGCACCTGGGTGGTTCAGTTGGTTAAGCATCTGACTCTTGGTTTCAGCTCAGGTCATGATCTCACAGTTCATGAGATCGAGCCCTGTGTTGGGGCTCTCTCTCCTTCTCTCTCTGCCCTTCCCACTCATACACACTCTCTCCCTCTCTCTCAAAATAAATAAACTTTTCTAAGAAAAGAATTATTTATTGATATTTTTAAAAGAAAATATTTTTAATTTTATAAAAATATTTTGTATATTGCAGATATCGAAGCAGAAAAGCATACTAAAAAGCAAAAGGAAAGAAATGTCACCACACAGGTAGTTATTTTGCTAAACCATTATATTTCTCCAGTACAAAATTTAGGCTGTACGCACTATAAGTAGTATTTACTCAGCATGCTCAGAATTTCTTAACCAAGTAATTATTAGCTGTTGTTTCTGTTCTTTTTTTTTTCCATTCTCAGTCAATGCTTTTTGTTTATTCACTCAACAAATATGTATTCATTCTACAGTGAGAAGATAAGACTTCCTGAGCCTTCTCTTAGGACTTGTCTGAGGTCCTAAATATTAAGACAAAAAGACAGAGACCAGTCTGGCTTATGGTCACAGATGCTTATTAAACTTTATTAACGTCATGATTTCTTCTGACATCTGGAAGTAGGGGATTCAACATTTTCAGTCTATTCTCAGTCTAGCAACCAACATAATCCTATAAATGTAACTCCTTTTAAGTTGCTCCTTTACTTGAAACCCTTTCTTGGCATCCCATCTCACACTGTAAAACCAGCGTCTTGCCTATTAGGCTCTGTGGTCTGGCCCCACTATTTTTTCTCTCACATCATCTCCTACTACTGTCTTCTTTACATCATTCTGGACACACTGGGCTCTGTGCTATTCCTCAGAAACTCCTAGCCATGAGCCCACCGTTCTGCTCCTTCTGCCTAGAACATGCTGGAACTCCGATAACCATGTGGCTCCTTGCCCTCACCTTCTTCAGGTCTTTTGCTCAGATGTCATCTTTTCGGAGGGTCCTTCCCTGACTGTTCTGTACATTTGTAATCACACTATTTAAAATTGCAAGCCCCATCACAACACCTTCTGTCTCCCTTCCCTGCTACATCTTCCCTCTCAGAATTATCACTGTGTAACATCATATTTTGCTATGTTTGTTCTTATTCTCCCTCCACTAGAATATAAATTCCATGGGAGCAGGGTGTTTTGTCTATATTGTTCACTGCTATTATCCCAGCAACTAGAACAGTGCCTGGCACATAGCAGGCATTAAATAAATGTTTATTGAATAAATGAATAAATCTTAAATCTTGATTAAAGGAGGAAAGTTTGAAAAAATGTTTGTATAAATTAAAAATTCCTCTCTACATCATAACATTTTCTAAATTCCTCCAAATTTAGCTCCTTCCCATTACCATAACCAAAACATCCCATAATCATCAGTGGGATTATTATCTGCAGAAATAGAAGTGACCTTGGCATAAGCTCACAGTTTGTCCTTAGGCAGGTGGAAAGTAAAAAGACACCAATTCCTCAGGTCATCTGACTTTCCCTTGTGGGCTCTTGATATCTTGTGATATGCAGTGCCTGCCCAATGACAAATGAAAGTGCCCTTTGTAATTAAGGAGTTTCTGGAGACCAAGGATGTTTATCAGGCCCATAAGTATCCTCCCCAATGCCAGCATTAGTAGTTGAGGCATAATAGTAAAAATAGAAAGGACCCCAGCTCTACCCTTGTATAGCCAAGCAAAAAAGACATAAACTCTACTAAAAGATCTCAAAATATTGAAAAAACAAAATCAATGTCTTGATGTCAAAGATGAGAAAACATGCCAGGGTAGACTATTTGTATATCTCACCCACTTCCAATGGAGTATCTGTGTTTTGTTTTGTTTTGTTTTGTTTTGTTTTGTTTTGTTTTGTTTTG
>NW_024412427.1:26043236-26090653 GCF_014898765.1 Herpailurus yagouaroundi | reverse complement strand
TGTTTTGTTTTGTTTTGTTTTGTTTTGTTTTGTTTTGTTTTGTTTTGTTTTAATTTCCTTAGTACCAGCCTCATAGAGCACAGACAGCAGAAGTGAAAATAACAAGGACTTTAAATCTCTCTAATGCAAAGTTCCTTACACACATGCTACAATACAGCCAGAGTAAAGTAACTTCAGTTCACTAAATCTTTTCTAGTGCAATGCTTTGCATGTGGCATGTACAGTAAGGGTTTACAGAGATAATTAATATACTACTACCATCTCCCGAAGACTTTGGTTTTAAAATGGGTGGATTCTCCATTCCCTGGACTCTTTCTTTCTTTCTGATCACCTATCTTGGGGTCATTCTCCTCCAAATGTTACCTTTACCTTCATTGTAACTGAAATCTAGTTTTCTCCTGAGAACTTCCCCTGCAGGCCTCTCAAGCTTTTTCTCCCGCAACACAATTATATTGGTCCTAGTTGGGATGGTAAATATCGTTCCCTTTGCTTATTGCTACATTTCACTGGGAGAAATAGGAGATGAGGATGGAGAAGTAGCTTGTGGTTCTCTCCAAGTTTTGAATATTTCTGTATCCATGAATTCTAGATTCTCAGTCCCATTATTTAGGGGTTGTTTTTGCTCCAATAACTGCACCCTCTCTCTACTCTCATGGTCATAACCTGGACTGTCTTTTCCAAATTAAATGGTTAAGCTCCCAAGTCTCTGAAGACCTCTGGTGCTTTCCAAGTTACTCCATGAATGCTGTAATCCCACCAGGACCTCAAATCCATGTGCCCCTTTCACTGCTTATCATTCCATTCACATCTTCATTTGCCTTCTTACTTAGCTTAGAGTTGAGGACTAAGCTACAGGAGCACAGTTCCTTTTTCAACACCTTGGGAACAAATGTGTTTCAGAACTCAAGAGGGTTTTTTTTTTTTTTTTGGTTTCTTTAATTGTGGTAAAATGTATGTAAAATTTACCCTCATAACCATTTTTAAGTGTACAGTTTGTTAGTGCATCCACGTTGTTGTACAACCAGTTTCCAGAACTCTTTCATCTTGCAAAACTGAAACTCTATAGCCATAAAAGAAAAACTCTCCACTTCTCTCAGCCCCTGGCAACCACCATTATAGTTTTTTTGTCTATGAATTTGATTACTCTAGGTACCTCATATAAGTAGAGTCATACAGTATTTGTCTTTCGTGACTGGGCTATTTCACTTGGAATAATGTCCTAAAGGTTTGTCCTCATGTAGCATGTGTCAGAATTTTCTTCCTTTCTGAACCTTAATAATTTTCCATCGTATGTATATGCCACACTTCATTTATCCATTTATCCATTGATGGACACTGGGTTGCTTACAACTTTTGGCTATTGTGAATAATGCTACTATGAACATGGGTGTACAACTATGCTGATATCCTGCTTTCAGTTCTTTTGGGTAGAAAGGTATAAGTACATAAGCATTCTAATTTCTCCACGTTGTAACCAACACTTGTTAGTTTCTATGTTGCTGGGTTGTTGGTTTTCTTTTTTTATAGTAACCATCCTAATGGGTATGAGGTAGTATCTCATTGTGGTTTTGATTTGTATTTCCCTAATGGTTAGTGATTTTGAGCATATTTTCATTTGCTTATTGGTCATCATCTTTGAGGAAATGTTTATTCAAGACTTTTGCCCATTTTTAAATAGAATCATTTCATTTTGTATTGTTGAGTGGTAGGTGTTCTTTATATATTCTAGATATTGACCACTTATCAGGTATATAATTTGCCAATATTTTCTCCCTTCCATGTGTTGCCTTTTCACTCTGTTGATAGTGCCCTTTAAATAGAAAAACTTTACATTTTGATGTAGTCCAATTTACCTTATCTATTTTTACTTTTTTTGCCTACACTTTTGGTGTCGTATCCAAGAAATCATCACCAAACCAATAACATAAAGCTTTTCCCTATGTTTTCTTCTAGGAACCTTTATGGTTTCATGTCTTACATTTAGGTCTTTAATTTATTTTGAGTTAGCTTGTGTGTGTAGTATACTTCATTCTTTTGTAAGTGGATATCCAATTTTCCCAGCCAAATTTGCTGAAAAGACTGTCCTTTCCCCCACTGAGTGGTCTTGACATCCTGGTTGAAAACTATTTGACTATAATATGGGAGAGTTACTTCCTAGTTTTTTGCTCTATTTCACATCTGTCTTTGTGCCATTACTACACTGTCTTAATTACTGTAGCTTGTAAAACATTTTCTTTTTTTTTTTTTTTATTTTTTTTTTCAACGTTTATTTATTTTTGGGACAGAGAGAGACAGAGCATGAACAGGGGAGGGGCAGAGAGAGAGGGAGACACAGAATCGGAAACAGGCTCCAGGCTCTGAGCCATCAGCCCAGAGCCTGACGTGGGGCTCGAACTCACGGGCCGCGAGATCATGACCTGGCTGAAGTCGGACGCTTAACCCACTGCGCCACTGAGGCGCCCCAAAACATTTTCATATTAAGAAATGTGAGACATACAACATTGATTTTATCTCTCAAGATTGTTTTGGCTATTCAAAGTTCCTCAGGTTCCAAATGAATTTGGGAGGAATTTTTCTATTTCTGAAAAAAAAAAATAAAGCCACTGATATTTTGATAGGGATTGCATTGAATCTGTTATCATTTGGGGTAGTATTAACAGGTTAACAATATTGAGACTTCCACTTTGTAAACACATGATGTCTTTCTAGTTATTTTTATTTTCTTTAATTTCTTTTAGCAAAATCATGTAGTTTTCAATGTATGCCTTTTGCCTCCTTGGCTAAGTTTATTTCTAACGACTTTATTTTTTTTTTCTGATGCTGTTATAAATGGAACTGTTTCCTTGATTTTCTTTTAGGATTGTTCATTGTTAGTATATACAAATGCAACTGACTTTTGTGTGTTGATTTATCTTCCAACTTTGCTAAATTTATGCATTGTAGCAATATTTTGTGGAAGCTTTAGAGTTTTCTATGTATAAGATCATGTCATCTGTAAGCAGAGATAATGTTACTTCTCCTTTCTAATTTAGATGCTTTTTATTTCTTTTTCTTGTCTAATTGTTCTGGCTAGGACTTCTGGTAGTATGCTGAATAGCAGTGGTGGAGTGGCATCCTTGCCTTGTTCCTAATATTAGAGGCAAAGCTTTCAGTCTTTAACTGTTGAATATGTTAATAGCTATGGATTTTTTTATATATGGTTTTGTTATTTTTAGGTAGTTTCTATCCATTCCTAGTTTGTGAGTTATTTGATCATGAAAGGGTGTTGAATTTTGTCAAATACTTTCTCTGCATTAATTGACATGATCACGTGGGGTTTTTTCCCCCTGCAGTCTGTTAATGTGGTATATTATATAATAGATTTTTGTATGATGAAGCATCCTTACATTCCAGGAATAAATCCTACTTGGTCATATTATATAATCCTTAAATGTACCATTGAGTTGTATTTGCTAGTATTTTATCAAAGATTTTTACATCAGTATTCATCAAGAATATTGGTGTAGTGTCCTTGTCTTGCTTTGGTATCAGGGTAACACTGGCCTCATAGAATGAGTTGGGAAGTGTTCTCTCCTCTTCAATTTATTGCAAGAGTGAGGCAGAATTCAGGGTTGTTGGTTTTTTTAATAATGGAAATATACTACTACATACACAGACATACATATCATAGATTATAGGAGACTTCCAACAGAGACTGAGGAAATATATTGTTTAAAACATACTACTATTCATGCAGTAAAACATATGAATATCCACATTAAAAGAAGTAAATAAACAACATAAATAACTTCATGTCAGATCCAGACAGGTTTTCCTACCAACTGATTGTCATCACCAGACTATTTAAAAAGCTTTGGGTTTTCAAATATTTTTTAATTTGGGAATTATAGATAAGGGTTTGAAGGTCTTGTAAAATCACTGCCTCATATAGACCTTCCATTTAGTTACCCTTCTTGCACTCCATCCAATTTAGTGGTAAACCTCAACCCTGACTGAATGCAGTTATCCACCACTCAGTCCTTGGACCTGGTAGCTGAAATGTGGCTGGAAATCAACACAACCATTCTCATGTTAATTTCCTGACCACAAACCTCAAGTAGGCATGTGTTTCTCTGCAAACCTTAACACCTCCTTTGTCAAATTAATTGTCCCCCATTTCTAAGGCTACTGTTTCATATTTTCTCCTGTCTTCCCAAAATCCAACATATCCATCCCTCACTCTCAGCCAATGACTTTGCTGGTTTTCTTTTTCTCCTTGAAAACATAAGAGTATTAAGAGTGATTTTACATCCTTTCACCCACTCTTTCACCGACATCTATACATCTACACTGCGTCAACTCCAGATGCAGATTGCCTGAATGTGGCTTAGAAATCTCTACTGAGACATCTAAAAGGCATCTGACAGTTGACATGTTGATTTTTGTCAACCCCAAACCTGTTCCTCCCCTGGCACCTCTCATACCAGTAAATGGCTCCTTCATTCACCAAATGATTAAAGTCACACTCCACTTCTTTCAGACCCAACAACACAGCTCCTTTGGTCTTTAAAATATATCCTTATTCTAATCACTTAACTACTTTACCACCAGGCACCAACATCACCTATTTAGACTCCATGGTCAACTACCTGGTTCTGCCTACATTCTTACCCTACTGCAGTCTTTTCATCTCAAATTATGTGTCCCATTATACATCAAATAAAGTAAAAGTCTTTACCATGCCCTTCAGGGCCCTATATGACCTGTTCTTTGCTCTTTATCTAAGTTCTGACCACTCTACCCATTATGTACTCCATTCCAGCCATCTTGGCCTCCATAGTATGTTTAGTATACTCTAGTATACTAGAGATTCTAGTTACTAGTTAGAGACTCAAGTAACTACCTACCTACCTGTCCCTACCACAGGGCCTACTCTTCTCTCTACCTGGGATGATCTGCCAGGTAATCAATGGCTCGTTGCCCTCAATTCATACTTCGTTCAGGTATCTGCTCATCTTTCTCCCTCAAAAAAATAATACAAAAAAAATTTTTAACTTTTTTTTTTTATTTAAGACATAACCGATTTATTTTTTTTATAGTTAAAGGTGTAAAAACATCCTGTTTTGAAATATGATTTATTATCAAATTGACTAACATACAATGTGTAAAGTGTGCTCTTGGTTTTTGGGGTGGATTTCCATGGTTCATTGCTTACATACAACACCCAATGCTCATCCCAACAAGTGCCCTCCTCATGCCCGTCACCCATTTTCCCCTCCCCCCCATCAACCCTTAGATTGTTCTCTGTATTTAAGAGTCTCTTATGGTTTGCCTCCTTCCCTCTCTG
Source organism: Herpailurus yagouaroundi (assembly GCF_014898765.1). Lineage (NCBI taxonomy): Eukaryota > Metazoa > Chordata > Mammalia > Carnivora > Felidae > Herpailurus > Herpailurus yagouaroundi. The sequence goes on along the minus strand of NW_024412427.1, from coordinate 26,085,327 downwards.
TTTGTAACTATTTTTTCCCCTTCCCTTCCCCTGTGGTCTTCTGTTAGGTTTCTCAAGATCCACATATGATATCTGTCTTTCTCTGACTGACTTATTTCACTTAGCATAATAGCTTCCAGTTCCATCCATGTCTCATGGCATTATTTCATTCTTTCTCATTGCCAAGTAGTATGCGATTCTATATGTAAACCACATCTTCTTTATCCATTTGTCAGTTGATGGACATTTAGGCTCTTTCCATAATTTGGCTATTGTTAAAAGCACTGCTATAAACATTGGGGTACATGTGCCCTATGCATCAGCACTCCTGAATCCTTTGAATAAATTCCTAGTAGTGCTGTTGCTGGGTCATTCTATTTTTAATTTTTTGAGGAATCTCCACACTGTTTCCCAGAGTGGCTGCACCAGTTTGCATTCCCACCAACAGTGCAAGAAGGTTCCCATTTCTCCACATCCTCGCCAGCATATGTTGTTTCCTGAGTTGTTAATTTAGCCACTCTGACCAGTGTCAGGTGCTATCTCATTGTCGTTTTGATTTGTATTTCCCTGATGATGAGTGACATTGAGCATCCTTCCATGTTTCTGTTGGCCATCTGGATGTCTTCTTTGGAAAAGTGTCTATTCATGTCTTCCCATTTCTTCACTGGGTTATTTGTTTTTCAAGTGTTGAGTTTGGTAAGTTCTTTATAGATTTTGGATACTAACTCTTTATCTGATATGTTATTTGCAAATATCTTTTCCTATTCCATCATTTGCCTTTTAGTTTTATCAATTGTTTCCTTTGCAGTGCAAAAGGTTTTTATCTTGATGAGGTCCCAATAGTTCATTTTTGCTTTTAATTCCCTTGCCTTTGGAGATGTGTCAAGCAAGAAATTGCTGCAGCTGAGGTCAAAGAGGTTGTTACCTGCTTTCTACTCTAGGGTTTTGATGGTTTCCTGTCTCACATTTAGGCCTTTCATCCATTTTGAGTTTATTTTCGTGTATGGTATAAGAAAGTGGTGTAGTTTCATTCTTCTGCATAAACAAAATTTTTCCTAAACACCTTTCTAAAAGAGCATACTCCATCACTTTTTAATTGAAATTTCTTTTGAAATTTCATATGTTTTATCACCACATGTCATTATGTATTTATGTAATTGTTCATATTTGACTTACTTCTGGGAACTGAGCTCCATGAATACAGGCTTTTTTTTTTTAAGTTTATTTGTTTTGAGAGAGAGAAAACGTGCGCACATAAGTGCCTGCACACGTGAGTGGGGGAGGGGAAGAGAGAAAGGGAAAGTGCGAATCTGAGGCAGGCTCCATGCTGTCGGGGCAGAGCCCTATGCAGAGCTCAATCTCACCAACCTGGAGATCATGACCTGAGCCAAAATCAAGAGTCTGACACTTAACCAACTGAGCCACCCATGGGCACCCCCATGAATACAGACACTTCACTTTTTCACTTATATCTCAAAGCCTTAATTAATCTTTAAAATATAATAAGGGCTTGATAAATGTTTGTAAATGAAAGAATGTCATTGTTTGGTTGATTTCTTTTGTTTGTTTAAGTAGGCTTCCACCCAGGGCAGAGCCCAATGCCAGGCTTGAACTCAGGACCCAGAGATTATAACCTTAGCTGAGATCAGGAGTCAGATACTTAACTGACTGAGCCACGCAGGCACCCCAAGAATGTCATTGTTGAGCAATATTTGTATCAGAGACAAAATATAAACTATTTGTCAGTAACTTTAGTGAAATTTATTAGAAAAAAAAAGACGCTGAAACTAGTAACAAAAAAGACAGTTTTCTAGAGTTTCCTTTTGATTTTAATTTACTTATCACGTGTACCATGAATACTTAATATGGCTATGGGTTGAAATATAATTTTCTGCTCCTTGCAGGTAAAAATGCAGAATATAAATATTCCAGTGTGTACTAGTTCTTGATCATCTCTTAATTTCAGAAAGCTACCCTTATAATGCATTTATCGATTAACAGAGGTGTTATGCTAGCACCATATCATTAGTATCACTAATGCTATTTTATTTTCCCCTTTTACTTTCTACTTTGCCATTTTCCTACATTTCAAAAGTCATCCTTGTATAGCTGTCTATTGTTATTTGGTGACTTTGGACAGTAGATGTACAAATACAAAAAAAAATAATTAGCACTGTCTTTTCTAGGAAAAAGAAATGTTTTCACTGATGAATGAGTTATTTCTTCTCTGTAAGAGATAACTATTCTCGGGGCGCCTGGGTGGCTCAGTCGGTTAAGCTTCCGACTTCAGCTCAGGTCACGATCTCGCGATCTCGCGGTCTGTGAGTTCGAGCCCCGCGTCGGGCTCTGGGCTGATGGCTCAGAGCCTGGAGCCTGCTTCCGGTTCTGTGTCTCCCTCTCTCTCTGCCCCTCCCCCGCTCATGCTCTGTCTCTCTCTGTCTCAAAATTAAATAAACGTTAAAAAAAAAAAAATTAAAAAAAAAAGATAACTATTCTCTTAACTCAGGGTGGCTATTGTCGTATTTGCTTTGCTGTCTTTTTTTTAATTTTTAGGTATATTAGGAAAAAGTATCCTAAGATTGTTTTATATCCTTAACTGAAAATACTTTGGGAAAAATGAAAGACACTAAAACCATCACTAAAAACATATTTACTTAAATATGAGCATCTCATAAATAACATCTTACTTTAAGGGGAAAACACTACTAAAACAGTGAGATTTTCAAGTTCAAAAGTGACGGTCCCTTTTTTTCAAATATTATATACATTTATTTAAGATGGCCTACAAAGCTTGACTAATCTGATATGCCTTAAATTGCTGATTAAAACCATAATCCAAACAACATCAGTGTGAATATTTGCAATATGTGTAAATATCTTCACTATCTGATGAGTGATATAAATTTTTGTACTATTTTATTTCTGTATTTTAATTCCATTTTAATTTGTCTGACTACCTTCTTCATTTACCCAGGGTAAGGGTTCCCAAACTTTAGCATGTATCAGAATCACCTGAAGGACTTGTTAAACCACATTGCTGGGCTTTACCCTCAGAGTTTCTGAGTCTGTAGACCTTGAGTGGGTCTGAGAATTTGCATTTCTAACAGATTCCCACGTGATGCTGATGCTGCTGTCCCAGAGACCATACTCAGAACCAATGACCTAGAGAAACCTAGTTTTCTTATAGGAAAACTCTTCTTTTTTTCTCATGTTCTCCTGGCTTTCTCCATAACTTGGGTTTTCTCTGATAATGCCTGGAGCACTAATGTTCATACTCTTTGGAAATATAGTGGTCTACACATAGGATATGGAATCCACATCTATATGTAGTGGAGAAAGTGGAAATCTAGTTCCTCCCTCTTGCCAAACCAGAGACAGCAGCCTGTGTTGCTCTCTCTGCCACAACCCTGTAGCACCTCATTCATTTACCTCAACAAGGGCCACTAAGGAGGAGGTGCTGACCTCATCTGGGATTGCCATTACTGTTGTTCTCACTGATGTTTTCAATAGCTCTTATCTTTCACATGCTCTTTATACAGAGAAGTTTTTCAGCAGAATTTAGAGTATTACACAGTGACAAGGAACAGTGACTGTTTTGGGGCATGTGAGCCAGAAAAGAAAAAGGGACAAAGATAGTTAAGGAAAGCAAGAAGTGCCCTTGTTGAGCCCTAGGGAAAAGTAAGTCATTGATTGGTAGGCAAAGAATCCTTACCCGCCAGTCCTTTACCGTCACACCTATTGCCCTTTTGCAAGGAATGATACTCTCTTTTCATTCCATAGCAAACATGGCTCGCAGTTATTCCTCTGAGACAAACAAACAAACAAACAAACGTAGTTGGTTTTCATATATAGTCACACAATTTGGAAACATTACCACATATACAGTTATGTGTCTGGGTGGAGTGAAACTGATTCTCTCCTCCAAAATTCACCTCTGCTCCCCATTCTTCTTCATCCTTACAACTAGACTCTTCATCCACTCAACTAGTCTCACCAAAGAAGTTATCTTTGACTTTGTCCTTTCTCTTATCCCTACATCCCGTCCATATCTAATCTCCAGCTGCACTACTTCCAAAATGTATCCTAAGTTTGCCCAGTTTATCTCCGTTGCTTCTATACTTCGAATCTCATCATCCCTTCACCTAGTTGACTACAGTAGTCTCTGAACTGTGCTTCTTGCTCCCACTCTTAATCCTGTGCAGTCTGCTCCTTACATGTCATCCAGAATGTCCTTTCTTTCTAAAATATAAATCAGAACATGTCACTTAAAACCCTCTGATGTCTTTCTCTTATCTTTTGAATAAAATGCTAACCCCTTACCATATCCCTATATGATGTGACCCCTTTTGTCTTTTACAATTCTCCCCTAGCTAATACTCATCCAGCTACTTCAGCCTTAATCCTAGACCATACAAGTTTGTTCCCATGTTAGAACATTGATACTTGCTGTTCCCTCTGCCTGAAATGCTCTGCCCCTGTAACTATGCAGGGCTGCTTTCTTGTAACTAAATTCTTGGCTCCAAAGTCACCTCTTCATTGAGACTTTTCTTGAGCATCCAATCTGAATTAGCTCACCAATCCCTCTTCATCCTGCATTTCACTCTTTACATCTCCTTATCTTAATCTTTTCATAACATATATTCACACCTGACACTAACTTGTTCACTTGTTTACTGGCTATTGTCTTCTCACAGACAAATGGAAGCTCCATAAGATCAGAATCCCCTGTCTTATCTGCCACTCTATCTTCAATTCCTTATGAATGTCCAGCATAAATGCATTGAACGATGAATCACTGATTATTATAGCTCTTAAAGAACACGGTTGAGGGGCGCCTGGGTGGCTCAGTTGGTTGAGCGTCCGACTTCGGCTCAGGTCATGATCTCGCAGTCCATGAGTTTGAGCCACGCGTCGGGCTCTGTGCTGACAGCTCAGAGCCTGGAGCCTGTTTCAAATTCTGTGTCTCCCTCTCTCTCTGACCTTCCCCCATTCATGTTCTGTCTCTCTCTGTCTCAAAAATAAATAAATATAAAAAAATTAAAAAAAAAAGAACAAGGTTGATTCATTACTTGATTATTTCATACCTACTGCCTCCCAGAAACTATTTGAGGAGGCTATGAAAGCCCCATTAACACTAGTCATATTGCTGTTGTTGAAAATTAGGGGTCTAACTTATATTCAGCATCAAATACATCTCTGGCAGCAGTGGGATCCTAGTATATGCTAAAATTACTGTTCACTGCCCTTAGGTGAAATTAGGCCAGAAAATATATAGAATAGGAGTATTTTCTGCTAGTATAAAGGTTTTTAGATATTCTGCTTAGGATATAAAAAACTATATTTCACAAAACTAAATAATGTTTTCTGATTTCCCAAGCTGAAGACCTCATAGTTCATTGATGAACAAAGCAAATTAAATAGCCAAAGTACCTGGATCCTAGTAGTTTAGAATATGAAACAGAAAAACAATAACATTTATTTACAGAGGACATATATAGTCAATATAATAATAGATAATATATATTATTTACTATGTATAAGGCTTTTCACATATTAATATATGTGAACTTGTATGATCCTTACATCAATCCAGTGAGGTAGGCAATATTATTACTCCCATTTTACATTTACTGTTTATATTTATTGTAAACTGAGTCACAAAGGCGTTAATTAACTTGCCCACAGTTAGACACAGCTAATTAGTGGTGAACAGAAAATACTTAGAAGGAAATGTAAATGAAATTTTTAAAATCTGTAACATATTTATTTTGGAGTATGATTAATTATGAACAATTGTGAATAAGTTATCTGTTCATATATTAACAAGTTATCAACGTTTCTTGTGTTTAAAAAAGTAAACTTGTGTGTTGTTTTAAAAGTAAAACTTGTTAATTATCATCCAAACAATACGATGTAAAAACCTTTAAGTCAAGGCTCTAGTCTTAGCGGACGGCTTATTCTTTTAAACAGGAAGCTATTAAAAATGTGTTCTGCATCCCAGTACTATTTTTGTGTGTTTGTTTTTGCTTTCAGGCAAGTGTCATAGGACTAAATCCTACTTTGGAAATGTGTCTAGCCACAAAAACCATGATCTAACCACAAATAAATTAGGATTAAATGTATAGCAAGATAAATTCAAACCTTCACTCCTCCAAGCCCACAGATGGTTTAATTTCTCTTAAGAGAGGATGCTTCTACCTTTCTTATGCATTAAGAAAACAAATGATTTCCCCCAAAATAAATCCATACATTCATTAGAATCCCGTTTCCTCAAGGCATTCTACTTGAGATGAGAAATATACAAAAAGGTTTATAAAGCATCTATAATTAATTGAGTAGATAAAACATGAAATGTATGCCATAGAATGATCTCAGCTGTAGAGACCATAGAGCAGTGAGCTACTGCTAACCAAGAGGGGAAAACACCAGAAGGTCAGAGGAAAGGGAAATCACTGTGGGCCAGAGTGAAATGGGAGAGCTTTGAGGAGAAGGAATTTGAGGTAGGCCTGAGAGCAAGGAGTGATATTTGGAAAATAAGAAAGAGGGAGCAATGAAAACTGAATGAGCAAGGGCGAGAGAGTAGGAAAGAAGCCCTTCTATTTGGGGAACAGAGGGTAGAAGAGTTTGGCTGTTGTGGATGTCCATGTAGGCGTGGGAGTAATAAGAAGTAAGGTTACTATGACATTTTTAGGCTAGACTGTGAAGAATCTTAGATTCTGTCCAAATACGTTTGATTTTACACTGTTGTTGCTGGGAACTGAGGGTTTCTGAGTTGGGCAGTGATATAATCAAACAGATGCTTAAGAAAAACTCATGCAGCCATGAATCTTCAGGAGACAGGGAAGTGAAGAGACAGAAGGGCGAGGTAAGGCATTTTGGAACACCGTGTCACTCTGATTGAGAGCTATGGCTGGTCCTTAATGGCCATTAGGAGTTTAAAAATACTTGCAAAGCACATACTTTAAACTTAGAGTTTAAAAACAGACTTCCATTGCATTTGCTGTTTGAAAACTAAAATGTACATTATAAATCCTTCAACAGAAAATTCTGTCAGTAATACTTCTGAAATACCTTCAGAACCCATCCACTATCACCCTACCATCTTCTTTACTGCCACCATCAATGCTCAGGAATTTCCCTCTTCCCACCCTTTCCCCAATGTATGATATTCTCTATATAGCAGCCAGGGTGACTCTTTTGCAATTGAAGTCAGTCAGTATCACTCTTCCACTCAGAACCTCCAAAGTCTCTCCTTCACACAGAACACAATTCACAATCATGATGGTGGCCTCAGAGCTGCCTCTGCCCTATTTACTACCACCTCCCCCATTCTGCTACAGCTACTCCATCTTACTTACTTGACAACAGTGTGCTCCTCCTTCAGGGCCTTTGCTTTTACTTATCACTCTGCCAGAAGTCTCTTTCCTGCAGTGTTTGTAGGATTAACTGTCCCCTTCTTACCCACATAGGGGTCTATTCAAATTTTATCAGAGAACTTGTCCCTAACTATCCGATGTCAAATAACGCAACTTTTATCAATTCTATCCCTACTCTTTAAATAAAAAACAAAACAAAAAACTCCTTTTAAGTCATCACAATTCCAGACTTTAAGATGTATTACAAAGCTATAATCATCAAGACAGTATGCTATTGGCACAAAAACAGGCACATAGATCAAAGAAATAGAATTGAGAACCCAGAAATGGATCCACAAACATATGGCCAACTAATCTTCTACAAGCAGGAAAGAGTATCCAATGGAGAAAAGACCATCTCTTTAGCAAATGGTGCTGGGAGAACAGGACAGCAACATGCAGAAGAATGAAACTGGACCACTTTCTTACACCATACACAAAAATAAATTCAAAATGGATGAAAGACCTAAGTATGAGATAAGAAGCCATCAAAATACTGCAGGAGAAAATAGGCAACAACCTCTTTGACCTCAGTTGCAGCAACTTCTTGCTTGACTTGTCTCTGGAGGCAAGGGAAATAAAAACAAAAATGAATTATTGGGACCTCATTAAGATTAAAAGCTCCAGCACAGCAAAGGAAACCATCAACAAAACTAAAAGGTAACCAACAAAATGGGAGATTATATTTGCAAATGACATATTGGATAAAGGGTTAGTAACCAAAATCTATAAAGAACTTAACAAACTCAACACCCAAAAAACAAACAATCCAGTAAAGAAATGAGCAGAAGACATAAATAGACACTTTTCCAAAGAAGACATCCAGATGGCCAACAGACACATGAAAATATGCTCAATACTGCTCATAATCAGAGAAATACAAATCAACACCACAGTGAGATACCAACTCACACCTGTCAGAATGGCCAAAATTAACAACGCAGGCAACAACAGATGTTGGTGAGGATGTGGAGAAAGAGGAACACTTTTGCACTGCTGGTGGGAATGCAAACTGATGCAGTCATTCTGGAACACAGTATGGAGGTTCCTCAAAAAATTAAAATAGAGCTTCCCTGGGACCCAGCAATTGCACTACTAGGAATTTATACAAAGGATACAAAAAATGCTGATTTGAAGGGTCACATGCACCCCAATATTTATAGCAGCACTATCAATAATAGCCAAATTATGGAAAGAGCCCAAATGTCCATTGACTGATGAATGGATAAAGAAGATGTGATATACCTACACAATGGAATACTACTCGGCAATGAAAAAGAATGAAATCTTGCCATTTGCAACAATGTGAATGGAACTAGAGGGTATAGTGCTAAGTGAAATAAGTCATTCAGAGAAAGATGGGGATCATATTATTTCACTCATGTGGAATTTAAGAAACAAAAGAGATGAACATAGGGGAAGGGAAGGAAAAATAAGATAAAAACAGAGGGGAGGCAAACCATAAGAGACTTAAATACAGAGAACAAACTGAGGGTTTCTGGAAGGCAAGTGAGTGGGAGGATGGGTTAAATGGGTGATGGGCATTAAGTAGGGAACTTTTTGGAATGAGCACTGGGTGTCATACATACGAGATGAATCACTGGGTTCTATTCCTAAAGCCAAGATTACACTGTATGTTAACTAACTCGAATTTAAATAAACAAAACAAAACAAATCCATATATGCTGGCTGGGGTTTTTCATGGATGGCCTTTATCAGGTTGAGAACGTTATGTTCTATATTAGTTTACTGAGTATTTTTATCATGGAGGTGCTGGATTTTGTCAAGTGCTTTTCATCTATTAAGATGATTGTGTGGTTATTGTCCTTAATTCTATTGATATGGTATATTAATTATTTTCAGATGTTTGGAGACTTAGTTTTAACAAATGATATTCTAACAGGGAAAAAAAAACCTCCTTTTATCAGTTGATTATTATCTTCCCCACCAGAACATCAGTTTTTGAGTGCAGAGAATTTTTTTTATGGCTGACTCCCCAGTTCTTAGACAAAGGCCTGAGATAAACACTTAGTAAATACCTGTTATTGAATTACATAATCTTTGGGTGCCTAATAGAGTTAGAGAAGGGCTGTCTTCTGGGGTTCCCTAATACTCCAGATGGATGTTGCCCTTCCCACTCTCAGTGGGTAGGAAAGGAATCAAAATCCAGAAACATGGCTTCTATAGAAGGAGATAGGAAGAATAGCACCATACAATCGAGGTGTTTGCCGAATTTGTACTGCCTCTTCACCAAAGCTATTGGCTATTTTTGAATTGAAAATTTTTCCTTTAATGCCAATGACATATGTTAACCCCATTGTGCCAAAGAATGCTGCAGGTTCATCAAAGTCCATGTGTACTTCTTCATGGTGTCCAGATACATTGTTTCCATTCTCCCCTGGCATTTGGGTGAGACCCTGTGACAGTCCCAGCCAATGGAAAATGTTTGCCTCTGTGTGCCACTTCCAGGTCTGGCCCATTAAAGAAAAGAAAAGAAAAAAAGCAAATGAAACAAAAAACAAAACAAAAGCCCTTTCTGCACATGTTCTGTGCTCTTTCCCTTTCTGTCTGCTAGATGTTAATGCTCCAGGAAACCTTGGAATCCACATGCTGAAGCTTGGCATAACTTTTGTCTGCCTGGGTCTCTGAATGACAGCACAGAGCAGAGCTACCACTGACTTGAACACCTGCCTGTTGATTTTGAGCCATTACACACTGTGGGTCTGTTTGTTAACATGCAATATTTGTCACCTTCTTACTTTTAAAAAAAATTCATTGCTTGTGCGAAATTCAAATTTAACTGGGCACCTTGTATTTTTATTTGCTGTATCTGGCCACCTTACAATAAGGAATCACATTTAAATTCCTTACATATCCACCCAGAAACTTGTACATGAAGGTGTATAACAGCATTATTCATAATAGCCAAAAGGTGGAAACAGCTCAAATGTACATCAGCAGACGGATGTATGAACAAAAAGTAGTATATCCATGTAAGGAATATTATTTGGCCATAAAAAGATATGAACTGCTGATACATGATACACAACATGGATCAACCTGGAAAATGTTATGCTAAGTGGAAAAGGTCAGTCACAAACACCCATATACTCTATGATTTCATTCATATGAAAATCCAGAAGAGGGGAATCCATAGAGAGAAACCATAGATCACTGGTTGCCTCAGTCTGGGGGGAAGGGGAATGGGAGGATAGGGAGGCTAACAGCTAAAGGACTCATGGTTCCTTCTTGAGGTGATAAAAATGTTCTAAAATTGACTGTGGTGGCAGTCGCACACTTCTGTAAATAGTCTAAAAATCATTAAGCTGTACACTTTAAAATGTACAACTATACACTTATAGTATATGAGTTATATCTCAATAAAGATGTTTTTTAAAAACAGTCCTTATATGACTGTATGTCCCAGCAAGCTCTAGCATCTGTGTCACTGCTCTGCTGCCTTAGCTACCACTTAGGAAGGCATTAAGCATTCCAGAAAGTGATCTTTAAAAGAGGGAGTTTAGGGACGCCTGGGTGGCTTAGTCGGTTGAGCGTCCGACTTCAGCTCAGGTCATGATCTCACAGTCTGTGGGTTCGGGCCCCGTGTCAGGCTCTGTGCTGACAGCTCAGAGCCTGAAGCCTGTTTCCAATCCTGTGTCTCCCTCTCTCTCTGCCCCTCCCCCAGTCTCACTTTGTCTCATTCTGTCTCTCAAAAATAAATAAATATAAAAAAAATTGTAAAGAGGGAGTTTAAATGGTGATATTGTATAAAAAGCAAATAAATAAAAACCTTGATTCTTCTTGAAGTGGTGTTTGACAAATAAAGAATTTTTTCAGTCTCCAAATATAATCTTGCCTGAAAAAGTAGATATGTAAATTATGAATATGTATCTCCATAAAGCTTTTTAATTTTCTCTCTTAAAATCTTCATTTTCTACTACTCAAAAACAATCCCTCCAAATACCTCTCCTTAGTTAAAATATATTAATTATATAACTGCTGGAAAGTACTTTAGAAAACATTTTTTTACATTTTTCTCCATACAGTCACAAGATCACTATACTTCCCACCAATTTTAAATTTGTAATATATAAGGAATACCAACATCTTCATTTTTTTTAGCTCACACGATTGATATTACCATGACAACTTACCACTAGAAGGGTAAAATTGGTTAAATTCTCCTACTATTTTATTTATAACATTTAGATTTTAATGCATGTCTCTGCAGTTCAGATGAAAATGCAATAGGTTTAAAAGTTTTTTATTTAGGGACACCTGGGTGTCTCAGTCGATTGAGCGTCCGACTTCAGCTCAGGTCATGATCTCACAGTTCGTGTGTTCAAGTCCCACATCGGGCTCTGTGCTGACAGCTCAGAGCCTGGAACCTGCTTCAGATCCTGTGTCTCCCTCTCTCTCTGCTCCTCTCCACTTGCTCTCTCTCTTTCAAAAATAAATAAACATGTGCTGACAGCTCAGAGCCTGGAACCTACTTTGGATTCTGTATTTCCCTCTCTCTCTGCCCCTCCCCCCACTCGCTCCTGCTCACTCTCTCTCTCTCTCAAAAATAAATAAACATTTATTAAAATGAATTATTTAAGTCATCTATGATTTTGATTTGAAAAAAGCAGGAATTAGAGTAATTTCTAATATTTTTGACATGAACAGATGAAAATTGCACTGTCTTATTTTATCATAGAAAGTTACCCATGAAAAAATGAGCAAAAATATTTTTCTTTGTAGGTATCAGTTAACGAAGTCAAGCGACTTTTATCACATATATTGGAACGAAGAAAATTGATTAAAGTAATCTATCAAAGAGAAAATGCCTTAGGAAAAAAGAAGATTCAACGTAAATTAAGAATAAGAGGAATTCAAAATAAAGATCTCTCAAAAAGAAATAAAAATCATTGTAAGTAGAATTCTTTCTAACATAAATTTAAAATTACTTGATGTAATCTAAAATAAAATTTTAAATCTACTTTCTGAAAACTCTTAGAATATAGTCATAAATATTTATATACACAAAACTTTAAATTTTGTGAGCTTCTTTTAGATTCAGAATTTGTTCTGATGATAATAAGCAAGGTTGATAATTAGGACTCATGGATTAACAAAAAATCTCCAGGGGTGCCTGGGTAGCTCAGTTGGTTTAGCATCTGACTCTTGATTTCAGCTCAGGTCATGATCTCACAATTTGAGTTCAAGCCCCACATCCAGCTCCTCACTGAGAGTGTGGAGCCTGCTTGGGATTCTCTGTCTCCCTCTCTCTCTGCCCTTCCCACTAACTTTCTCTCACTTTCTCACAAAAGTAAATAAACATTTTTTTTAATCTCCAAAATTATGTGGAGAAAACACGTGTCAGTTATTCTGCTAATAGAAACACTCCTGCTGAAAACAAAACCAAAATTAATATAGTGCCCCTGTTTTTTTTCTAGTCTAGCAATCTAAATCTCTTCCTAGTAAAGACATACCTGGTTAGTTGACAGATTTCTGTGGATGCAAGAAGGGTCTAGAAAATATAAACAATGTCTCCATAGCTTCTGTGTTCAGCAGTTAACTAGCCCTCAGTTATAAAATTTAGGAATCATTTCCAACATTTAATCATTTCCAACAGTTTCATGAAAACTATCTCTTTTCTAACAGATACGTATGAATTTCTATTTTATTAGCATCTTATTTAACAGAGGGAAACTTCTTTGGCAGACAAAAATTAAGGATATCCGTTTTTAATGGCATTATAAAATTATGAACATCTTAAATTCATTTTAAATCTAAGTCATATACATTGAAACATTAATTTGACAATTTTTTGATGTAGAAACATGGCTTTCCTTCTATTTAACATTGGTCTAATGATTGGCATTTCTAGTACAAACCACACTCAAACTGCATCATCCATGATTTCCCATCTTACATTTTCAATGAAACAAGGGACTAAAAACATTTATGGAACAATCTGTGAAGAGAATCCTTCCAGATATTTGTAGACTTTTTCCCAGTAATTTATAGATGCTTCACCTACTTAAATTGGATAATTATTAAGGGCTCTCCTTTATCAGGTTTTTTCATTGTTTTCCAGTAATGTTAATAGAAACACATTTTCTTTTTGTAATCAGTTTACATATTTTTTAATGTTTTAGCTATTTTTTAGAGAGAGAGCACAAGTTGGGTAGGGGCAGAGAAAGGGGAGGACAGAAGATCTGAAGCAAGCTCCATGCTGACAGCAGCGAGCCCAATGTGGGGCTCAAACTCACCAACCATGAGATCATGACCTGAGCCAATGTCGGAGGCTCAACCGACTGAGCCACCCAGGTGCCCCCAGTGTACATATTTTTAATTCAATTCTATAATTATAGTAAACAGGAAAACTGGCACAAAAACATTTGGGATCAAACACTCCTGATCATTGGTAAGCGTGCAAGGTGGGGGAACAGAATTGAACACATTTACTAAAGGAGAATCCAACTACCTGCAAGTATTTAGTGTGCTGTAGACATCAGTAAGAAAGTTAGATAGAGGAAATGAAAAGTGTTGATTAATTTGGCAAGTAAGGAAGGTACAGATTGTTGAAGGAGCTTCTGCAGTTTAAAAGAGTAAATAAGAGAGGCGCCTGGGTGGCTCAGTCAGTTAAGCGTCCAAATCTTTTTTATGTATATACTTTATTGCCAAATTGGCTAACATAGTGTGTACAGTGTGTGCCTGGTTTGGGGGGTAGATTCCTGTGGTTCATCGCTTACATTTCTTTTAATATGATTTATTGTCAGATTGTCTTAAGTGTCCAAATCTTAATTTCAGCTCAGGTTATGATCTCACAATTCATGAGATTGAGCCCCACATTGGGCTCTCTGCTGCCAGTGTGGAGTCTGCTTGGGATTCCCTCTCCCTACCTCCCCTATTCGCAGTCTCTCTCTCTCTCTCTCTCTCTCTCTCTCTCTCTCTCTCTCTCCCCCCCCAAAATAAATAAGTAAACTTTTAAAAGAATAAAAAAAGAGTAAGTATATCACTACATTGTACACCTGAAACTAATATAAAACTGTGTGTTCATTATACTGGAATTTAAAAACAAATAAAATAAAAGAGTAAATAATACCACCCTTCAAAAGAGATCTCTTTCCCTTATGTAGAAGTGGTTATATTATTATACCTAATAATAACAAATAATAAGTTATTTTTAATTGAGAATTTTCTATATTGTTTTAAGTGCTCTACCCAATTTAAGATAGGTTATATTATCTCTACTTTGTAACACTTGAAATTTGCAGCACAGAGAAATAATTTGCTTAGCATTATGAAAGTTACCTAGCAGGAAAACTAGGATTTGAACTTAGATGGTCTGGTGCCAAAGTCCTCTAGCCATTATGCCATATGCTTCTCATAAAAGTAAGGTGACAATAATCAAGAAATTTTAACGTCATGCTCCTGAAAATGGCTTTGGGCAAATATTGAATTACATGATAAAGATGCTACAATTTCCTGACCACCAAATTTACTTGAAGGTTTTGAAGGAAGTAAATAATAGTAAATAACTGCAAACATCTTTATTTTAGAACTCACAACTACAATGTATGCAAAAGACTTCAAAATTCATGTTTTGATATCAAAACGAAGATTTCAAAGAAATGCCTTCCTGTTCTCCAGACCTCTAGGGAGTGTTAGATGCATTCATCACTGACTACATGAATGTTCCAAGGACATTTGAGAAGCCCTGTCTTATAACAGTCTGAAGATTTACATAAATTAGAAAAATATTTCTTCCTGACAGAAGTACATATAGAAGGGTGGTCACTGCTAATAAGACCCATAGATAGAAATTGAGAACTAAGGGACTCCAGAGGACTCTTATTGATTCTAGTTGATAATTTTTTATGTGAGTCTTATTTGATAATGATTTTTAATTGTTTTACCTTAATATTTAAGAGTGTTTTCTCCCACATTTACTCCAAAATGCTGCTTCCCTGCTCAGTTGAAGAGTTCTAGATATGACATAAAAATGTTGACATGCATGGACTTGAAATATCAGGTAGAGCTCTGATAGGAAATAAATGGCACATTTAAATTGAGTCCTTTGAGAAAAAGTTTAATAAAGGGTTTGTTGATTACATCAATTAATTAATAAGCTATTCTCTCCTAATTTTCTCTCACTCAAAATTTTGATCAGCATCCTTCCAATCTTTTACCCCACGTTTTTTTAGAGGAATTAACAAGATACGGCCAAATTTAGAGCTTAGAGCCCACAATAATTTACCATAAATCTCTAGGATTATATTTACCCACTGATCAACCAGATAAAAATCTAGTGATGAGGTTGAGAAAATAAAATCGTATTTACCAGAATGCCTTGTACAGTGTGCACTGCCCTTGTTATGGAAGATACCTTAATAGGCATTTGTGATAGAAGAGAGATAAACATCCCCTCCTGATCCCCTACCTCCAACTCAACACAGAAGCCTGGTGTCATCTGATTCCAAATATTTACACATGGAAAGAAATTGCACTGTAGAGCCAGGGAGAAGAATTTTGTTATTTTTGTAAAAGTAAGAAGAAGAGAGAATGGGAGATCAATGGGAGAAAGCAGACATAAGGATCCAGAAAGGTGGTTATTGACTGCGCTGACTTGAGAAACCAGCACAACTCCAAAGTTAGGGGAACCCAAATGATATTTTAAAATTGGTGATGCCTAAGCTGACCATTAAAAGTTGTTTTTGTTCTTAGAATTAATCATCTTTCATTCTGCTCTATGAAATCATTGGTAAAAATCTATATTCCTGACAAATGCTTTTCAAGAGTGAATATTCTTTTGAGACAACTTGAAGAGTTGTTGGTTTCACTGTGGGTCACTGTGAGACAGTCCAGGAACAGTACCTCTCAAATCAGGAATTAAGAAAGTAGGGAAAGCCATGGAGAAGTAACCTTCTCTAGAGGGAGGGTTTGAACTTTACAAGCTGTAGAATAAACTGGGAATATAGGGTATACATGGTTATCAAGCTGGCTAAAAACCTTGTTCAACTCTGTTCTCACTCAGTTCCCACTTCAGCATTATACACATAGGATATCATAAGAGATGGAATATAGGTGTTCTATAAAAGTGCTGTTCCCAAGACTTACTAGTCTTCCACATATGAGAAATGAGATTTAACTTAACATTATCAAAAACCTTTCCTAATTCTTAGTGACCACATCTCCTTAACTCAAGGCTTACAAACCATGTATAATAACCTATTAGAGAAATCAAAGAGATTAACATCAAGCTGTTTCTAGAATATGAATATATTTCTCCACATTTTGAAAAGAGAGAAACTGTTTACCCATTTTCCATTTTCCCCCTACCTAGAATTTGTCAAATAATAACCAATAGCATTTGCACTACCATTACTTCAAGGCAAGATCTGTGCCTGGCATTGTATCTGTCACATACTTAATATGAATCAATATTTGCTGAATTAAATTGAGTTGAATTCTTTTTATGTAAAGCTAGGATATAAAATCAGGTCTTCTGACTCCAATTTCAGCATTCTTTGCAATATACTACACTATAAGTGCTACATAAACATAAGAGAGCCTTCCATTTTTAGAGTATATTTGAATATTGTTTTACAGTTGAACATAATGCTTTCACATCCATTCCATTTTTTTTAATGGCATGTTCATTTTCCCTTTAGGTATCTTTTCACTATAATTTCAATAGCAATCCTTTTTTTCTGAGACAGAATTGAGTATCATAGATTAATTACCTTTATTAAATTGTTAGCAAGACAAATCAATAATTAATCATGCACTGGGAACAACGGAGCATATTCCTGCTGGCAACTGGAACACTACTTCTAAGTCCTTCCTGACAAGTCCTTACTGGCATTTCTTGGAGTTAATCATCATTAATTTTGGTGATCAGACCAGATCACTACTATGTTCTTGATTGGAGAAGTTTGTCTTGCAATCTTGCTTTAAGCTTGTCTTGGCATTCTTTTTTATCACTTCTGGGGTCTGTGACCATTTGGCTAAGTTTATCATGTGTATTCTACTTTATTGACTTTGGAATATATGTGGAGGACATTGCTAAGTGCCATTCATATCCCCCCTTCAATGAGATTCTTAGAGCCCAATTACTGGAAGTGTAGTTCACAGACAGCCTTCAGCAGTGAAGAGACTGTCTCAGGTGCAGAGAGGCATGTAGCCCGAGGTCATACCTCTTCCCTAGGGCTGCCAATTTCCAATGACTAATCTATTCAGGAATATAAAGTCCTGACCATCTCAGCCTAACTTGAGATGGAGGGCCAGTCAACTGTTTCATTAGCCTTGCATCACAGCTTCTCCCTCTGCCTAATCCTACTTTTTCCCCAGGAGTGCTTCCCAGGGGTGCTTCTTAATAAACACCCTGAACTCTTAGAGTCTGCTTATCAGAGAACCCAAACTGCATACCATTTAATACCTTTCCTATTGCTGAATTTTTTTCTTTAAATCAACAGAATGGTTTTTAATAAGTTGATTTTAAAAGAAAATTACTAAATCTCTCCCATTCTAGCAAAATGGTAGGCTTATCCAGTAGGAAAATCCTGCTACTATAAATACCTAAAACTAATGCCTAAAATATACCAAACTCCCCCCACCCCCGCTGTGTGTGTGTGTGTGTGTGTGTGTGTGTGTGTGTGTGTTTAATGCAAAGCTGGTTCACAGGAAACTGAAATCCTCAAGTGCTAGAAGTGATGAAAAATAAGGATGTGAATTGATGTTTTGGCAGACTGTGATCAGAGCTGGTAATGCATGAGCCTTGGATTTTTAAATCCCAGGCTGGGAAATTCAAAAACACATTGGGATTTTTGACAAGACAATTGGAATGAAGAGCTATGAATAAAACTGAGAGTTTTATAGAGTTGTGCATGCAGTGAAAGGAATATTAGGAAAAAACAGATAAGCCACCTACCATTTTAGGCAGATATCGAGGAAGTTCTTCCTCTATTTAGGCTCTCACAGGGAAAAACATCTCCCTGAAAAACCCTACACCACAGCCCTGTACCTTATACAGATTTGAATTTGAATTTATGCTACCTGGGTTTTTTTGGTAATTTCAAGTCAATATGTTCACATATAAGAATTTCCTTCCATCGGTAAGATGATAAGTCTGCAAAACTGACAGAAGCAACACAAAACCAGTTTGGAAAAACATTTGCACATTTCCTACATAAAAAGCCTTGTTGAGGATGAACTTACAAGAAAATTTTATAAATTGCACCAATTTAAAAAAATCTATTCATAACAAAAAAATCTACTCAGACTCAGTTTGCATGTACATGCACTGACATACATACACGTGCACAACATAAGACATAGCACGCCCAAGTCTTGATATAGTAGAACAACAATGTGGAAAAAATTGTGGAATAAATATATGTTTAAGTTGTTAAGAAACCGTAAGAAAAAAGAGAGGTATCATGAAAAAAGGAGTAGACATCTGTGCAAAAGAACCAAATAGAAGTAAAAAAAAATGAAAAGTATGTTCATTTAAATTAAGTGAATGGCTTAAACAGAAGACTAGACACTGTGGAAGAAAAGGTTAATGAACTAGAGAAAGATCAGAAGATACTGCCCTGAATGTAGCCCAGAAAGAAACTAAGAGTTGAAGGACAGAGACCTTTAGATTAAGACAATGTCAAAGATATATTTGAAAGAGATATACTTAAAACATGACTCAAAAAGACTGAAAGTCAGTGGATGGAAATGATATCACAGCCAATACTAAGCAAAAGAAATCTGATATTTTATGCAGTATAGACTTCAAGGTAAAGCCATAAATAGTGAGAAAACATTATCACATAGTTTTCAAAGGAATAATTCACCAGAACGATATGATGTTGATGTTGAAAAATTCAGGAAAATCTATTAAACCATGAAAATTAATGGAGTTTGGCAAAGTTGCTGGATTTAAAATTAATATATAAAAATCAATAGCATTTCTGTATATGATACAAAAAACAACTGAAAATTAAACTGCTAAAATATTATTTAAAATAGCAATAAAACTAAAGGTACCTAAGAATAAATCTAACAAAATATCTACAAGATGTTTAAGAAGTGGAAAAACATAAAACTTTATTGAATAATATAAAAAATACCTGCATAACTGAAGAGTTTTTATGTTTCTGAATGGGAAGATTCAAAGTTTAAGATATCATTTCTTGCCAAATTAGTTTCAAAATTTCCCAAAGGGGTTTTCATAGAATTTAATAAGCTAATTTTAATAGTGTATATGAAAACAAGTCCAAAGACAGCCAATATACTTTTGAAGTAGAATGAGAAGTGGAACTTGCCCCATTAGATTCTTACTATAAAATTATATTGCATAAAATATATGGTATTGACATATGGATTAAACAAAATAGAAAAGAGTCTAGAATCAGTCCCATATATATAGGGGAATTTGGTATATGACAGAGGTATTACAAATCAGCTGTGAAAAAATAAACATTGTATGCAGGCAACTGATTCTCATTTGGAAGAAGAATAAGATCAGATCCCATTCTCACCTCATACACAAAAGTAACTTCTAGGTGGATTAATGACCTAAATATGAACATCAGAACTTTAATAATAATTTTTTAAAAAACACTCAGATATTAATATAAGAAAGGAATTCTTACAAAAGACTAAACTAAAACCATGATGCCAAAATTCACAAATTTGACTACCTTAAAGTTAAAAGTTTTAATAGGTATTTTTAATTATAGAGTGAAAAAGAACCCACACGTTAAAAGAAGATATTGTAACAAATAGAGCCAAGAAAGAATTGGTTGTATAAAAAACACCTACAAATCAACAGGAAAAACAAGTAGAAAACTCAACAAAGGGGCACCTGGGTGGCTCAGCTGGTTAAGCGTCCAATTTCAGCTCAGGTCATGATCTTGCAATTCAGGAGTTCAAGCACCACGTTGGGCTATGTGCTGACAGCTTGCAGCCTGGAGCCTGCTTTCGATTCTGTGTCTCCCTCTCTCTCTGCCCCTCCCCTGCTCACACTCTGTCCCTCTCTCTCCCTCAAAGAGATATATTTTTTTTTAAATTTAAAAACTGAACAAAGGATACAATTCTTAGAAAAAAAACCAATAAATATACTTAACTAGTAAAAACTAGCAGAAATTCAAATTTGATAAAGATTTATCATTTCACATTGATAGGCAAGATTAAAAGATCAGATAACCCCTAAGCAACCCAGAATTTAAGGAAATGAGAACTCATACATCACTGTTGGGAATGTATGTTTGGTGCAACCTCTTTGAAGAGCAAAATGGTGATATCTAGTAAAGTTTAAGATGCTTATATGCTATACTTGGCATATGTACTTTTAGAAATGTATCCTACAGAAATTCTCACATATCTGTATGAGAAAATGTGTGCAAGGATTTTCATTGCAGAACTGGTTTTTGTAGCATTCAAGTGGAAAAAGTTAGTATCTGTGGAATGGGTAGGGTAAATAATGGAGGAATAAATAGATAAACTGGTTTAGTCATACAAAGAATTTTGACCATTGGCACTGGTTAAAATGAATTAATGAAGCCTACTTGTATCTAGACAGATAAATCTCAAAAGGTAAAAATGCAAATTGCAGAAGTATATATATATATATATATATATATTATATATATATATGTATGTATATATATTATATATATAATATATATATTATATGTACATATATACATATACATATGTATGGTTTTACAGTATAGAAATAATATTGGGTACATATATGTAGTAAAAGGACTACATAGTAACTTCAGAACAATAGCTACCTCTGAAGAGAGAACACTGGGATTATGTTGGGAGGAGGCTTTGAGTGTATTTGTTCCATTCTGTTTCCTTAGATACCTAAAACCAACAGGGCAAAATGTTACCATCTGTTAAATTATGTGAAATGGGAAAGTTATGTTGAAGTATGTTTTCCTTTCTGGATTTTTTGTATGTCCTAAATATTTCATGGTTAATTTTTCAGAGAAAAAAAATGAAAATTAGTTGCCACAAATAGAATCTATAGATGTGCCACTTGCCACAAACAGAATCTATAGATGAATGTATATCAAGTATATTAACTATCAAAATGTTAAAGTTTGTGTGTGTACCACTTACAATTTTCTCATGTATGCTTTGGGAAACAGTAATGTAAGGTGTTGCAAATTAGCAAGTGCAGCTAACTATTAAGCCAGCCAGCAGGCACTCTTAACCCTTCACAGGGCCTTGAATACAGCCTATCACCATCTTTCTCTTGTCCCTTTTGCTCCCACTCATTGCTGAAGGGCTTTCCATTATCCAAGGTCTCCTACAAGCACAGTCTTAAGTAATGATGTCTAAATCAACTAGTCTGGGTATGGTCAGGTGTGCATAATGATGCTCTAAATCATCAACACCAGGTTAAATCATGCTCATTATCTTTTGTTGGGGAAGGTGGAGGAATATATTGTATACTTTTTAGACACATTTCCATCAGAAAACAGTCAAAATAAAAAGGGATATGACTCATCTAATGGGAAAAAATTATTTATATGGACACATTTCTTAATAATGTCTGAAAGGGGCACCGGGATGGCTCAGTTGGTTAAGTGTCCGACTCTGGCACAGGTCATGATCTCACAGTTCATGAGTTTGAGCCCTGTGTCCAGCCCTGGGCTGACAGCTAGGAGTCTGGAGCCTGCTTCAGATTCTGTGTCTCCTTCTCTCTCTGTGCTCCTCCCTCGCTTATGTTCTCTCTCTCAAAAATAAATAAACATTAAAAAAATAATAATTTCAGGTAAAAGAAGTATTACTATAAATAAATTCATCGTTTAAAATACTTCAATTACAATACATTTATTTTTAAGTGTATTTTGAACTCATTTTTCAAAATTTTCAGTAATTGATAGTAAATTTGTGTTCCTCACATAATTCTGCATATTGTGTAGCTCTGACAAACAGTATGAGCACACTGTGCAGTCATTCTGCCTACATTTGAATTCTTGCCTATCAGGGACTAACTGTGTGACCTTGGACAGGTTACTTAACCTCTCTGGGCCTGTATCACCTCATTTGTAAAACAGGAATGATAATAGCTCCCTCCTCTCACAGTGAAAAAACTGCTTGGGGACTAAGTGCTTTATAAATGTTAGCTTTTATTATAATATAATAATTATTGTTTTTGGTTCTTCACTTGTTTTATAAACCATATTTCTTTCTGCTAAATTAAAAGTTTGGGGTAGTGAATTAATCTTTGAAAGTCAGAATCCTTGTTATTTCAAGTTTTGCTTAGTAGATATTTGAGGAGAAAATGTTTTTCTACTTACAACACGATTTGTATGCCATTTCCTAGCAATACCACTGAAGGTATTTATGTTTGGCAACAATGATCTGGGGACAGTGTGAATAAACTTGATTATTATAAATATCTGTGCTCTTATCCAAGTGCATTTGAGTTGATCACATCTTTATCTGACTAAACTCTTTGCTGAGTCATTGTTTCTTAGATGGAATGTTATTTTTAGTAATGGATCATTATTCTCCCTCCTTATCTGGGATTGTATCTTCCTGGCAGACATTAAGGGCAAATGTGAAGAGCTCTTCTGATGCATTATTCAGAAAATCAGAAACTAAAGTTGGTTTATATTAAATACAATTGAAATTAAATAAGAAGGATGCAGTGTCTGTGTAGGCAAGATTTTCTGCAAGGGAAAGAAAATTTTTCTTTTTTTTTATCTCCTTGTATCATTTTAATGCTGAAAGCACCTGGTTTTTAGTCAGACTAAAAGATATCCATCTCCTAGCTTAATTGTTAATTCCTTTAACTTTCAATGATCCTTCATGTCATTTTTAATATAACTATAATTTGACATACAAATATTTTTCTCTTTGCTTTTTAAGATGACTTAAATGGTATTTGTTTATTTATTTGAATTTAAATGTTAAACTTAAATGTTAAAGTTTTAGACGTGGTGAAACATAGAAGAGAGTGAGGAATACAGGATAGCGCAAGAGAAGGAGTTGGGCAAAGATAAGGTTTCAGGAGAAGTTTAGGGCTTTACAAGTGAATAACACTAGAGGATTTCCCCCTCCCTGTAGGCAAGGGGTTACGCTGTTACCCCTACATCAGTCAGTCAATGGCTACAGGCCACCAGCACTCTGCAGGGGCTAACTATCCATGTTGAAGACCTTATCCTTTTTGCTAGACTTCCACAATTCCAGTAATCTTTGTTTCTGTTTCTCCTCAGTCATTTACCAGCCACATATAGACCTGTTTCATCAATATAATTTCAAACTCCAAAATAATTCTGTCTGATCAGAGTCAACTTCCTGCCACTTCTGCTCTTTCTCTTCCCATATCAAGCCTGCCTTCACCTTCACAATGACCTCTGTTCCCTCTCCCCACTCCCTTCTCAGCCCTCTGTCCACTCCCCTCAATATCACTTACTCCCATCACCAGTCTGGACCACATGACCAAACATGACTCTCAAACCATCATTCTTCATTTAAGATACACTGCCCCCCCCCCCATCATTTTTTCATTGGTTCATTTGCATAGACTGTTTCCTCTAAATGGAATGCCAGTTTCATCTTCTTGGCCCAACAAACTCCTACCTCCTTTCAAGAACTATCTGAAGTGTCTTTTCATCTGTGAAGATTTTTTTTATTTCCCCTAGCAAGAGTCCAGTGCCCGAGCGGGCATTTGCTGTTTGGTCGCTTCTGATCATCCATTTTACTTTTCTCACCCTCTCAATTTATTTTTGAGGAATTAAGTCTTCCCCAGTGGATATATTCTTACAGGAAAGTAATGAGAACCTTTGTCTTCCCTGAATAGACCCATTATACTTGCCATGGAGTCTGGAGCAAAGAGGGGAAGATCCTAAAAGGACTGGATTTCAATCCAGTCCTATAGCAATATCTGTCTCTGCTTCTAGAAAGCTCTGATTCCTGAGACCTACCCCAGTGAGTTTATGAGTTTCAGTGGCCTCCCAATAAGTTGCTTTTGCTTAAGTCAATAATATTAGGTTTCTGTTGCTTACAAAGAAGGCTCCTATGCTCTCATAGTGCCTTATTACAGAGTGCCTACCACATGGCATTGTAGTTTTTGGCAAACATGTCTATCTCCACTGCCAGGCTCAAACAGTGTCTCCATCATCTTTGGAAACACAATATCTAGCATTGTGTCTAACACATGATAAATATTCAATTCCTACCAATTAAATGGACAAGTAAATGTATGAATGACAGAGATTAAGTTGTTTCCAGCTCTTTCCTTTTCCATTAATATCTGCAGCAAGCGAGCTCTTTTTGTTCCAAAGCTTTGCTTTGGAATTCATTATCAACAAGAGGATTTTTCTTGAATGCCACAAAAACAGGTTATAGGGATTAAAGAATAGACTTGATTAGAGAATTTTATAGATGAAGGGTCAGCAAGAGAACACATAGAATTCCAGTTCTCCCATCATCTTACAGAGAGGTGAGCTGGGTCCTGGGATTGCTGGACACATGGAAAGTCTACCTACTACACTGCCTACCTAGAGTATAATCATGATAAAATGACCTTGTCAGAGGTGGACTACTTGGGCACCCAGCTGCCTGGGCAAGTCAGATGTCCAGCACCTGGAGACCTTGGGAGCCAATGGGAAATTACATGCCCTCCTATTTTTAGAAGGTAACCACTGATCTGATAGGAAGCTGAGTTGGGTGCATCCCTTCCAGTAGGAAGAAAGAGCAGCTTGTTTTCCATGTAATCCAGAGTTGGCATCTGTATTAGTTTGCTAGGGAGGTCATGTTAAAATACGACAGGCAAGGTGGCTTAAACAACAAAAATTTGTTTTTCACAGTTCTGGAGGCTGGAAGTCTGTGATCAAAGTGCCAACAGAGTTGGTTTCATTCTGAGGCATCTCTCCTTGGCTTCTCAGTGTATCCTTACATGGTCTTAGTGCCTGCATCTCCCTGATGTCTCTTTCTCTTCCTATAGCGACACCAGTCATATTGGATTAAGATCCCACCCTAATGGCCTCATTTTAACTTAATCACCTCTTTAAACACCTTATCTCCAAATAAAGTTACATTCTGAGATACACTCAACATATGAATTTAGGGGGACACAATTCAGCCCATAACAGTATTCAAGTTAGTTACGAAATGATAATTAAGACTGCGGATGTAATAACATGTCAAGAACTTTCTATAAATTATGTCTCTGGCAAACACTGAAATACAAATCCATCTAGTTGAAGTACTTCCCATACTTGCTGCTCTCTGGCACACCTACTGTGCCCTCTTTTACTCCTGATGCTCATTCCTACCACCACTCAGGTTAGCTTCGAGCCCTTATCAGGAAAGAACAACAGGCATCCACTATTTGGCTGTTGAGAAGACTCCAGATTTGGGGCACCTGGGTGGTTCAGTCGATTGGGCAGATTTTTGACTCTTGATTTTGGCTCAGGTCATGATCTCACAGTTCATGAGCTCAAGCCCCACAGTGGGCTCTGTGCTGACAGCGGGGAGCCTGCTTGGGATTCTCTCTCCCTCTCCCACCACCTCTCCTCCCCTCTTTCTGTCTCAAAATAAATAAATAAACTTCAAAAATTATCTTAAAAAAAAGAAGAAGAAGAAGAAGATTCTGGATTCAGGAAGGTTCTTTACGTCAAGTTCAGAATAATATCCTCGAGTCATTTCCTGACTATGCTTTCCCCAAATTTGGAAATTGTTAAACCATAAAAAGGAAATTAAAGTGTTGTCAAGAGAATTTTATTTGATAATTGAGCCCTCTTATTGTAAAGAAAACTGTTATTTCAGTACATTTGGGAAGTCAAAAATAGAATTACAAATAGAAGTAAAAACCATGGGTGGAAATCTGTAGTGGTGTATCATTTCTCATATGTATGTGCATGCAGAGTCAACCTTTCAAAATGGATTTTTGCTCTTTGAAAGCATGATAATAGGAGAAATTGCTATTCAAATCAAAGATTGGTAGGTTTTTTTCCCATTATTTTTCCTCTTTAGTCATGACTATAGATAA
Source organism: Herpailurus yagouaroundi (assembly GCF_014898765.1). Classification (NCBI taxonomy): domain Eukaryota; kingdom Metazoa; phylum Chordata; class Mammalia; order Carnivora; family Felidae; genus Herpailurus; species Herpailurus yagouaroundi. The sequence goes on along the minus strand of NW_024412427.1, from coordinate 26,058,930 downwards.
CATATAACTCAAAGCAAAAATTAGATACTAAAAGTGTCTGGTGTTACTGAATTGATTGGATACTTGAAGCATTCGAAATAATTGCAAATTAACTTTTAAGTTAAAACAATTTTTTTAATTTAAAAAAGAAATTGAACAACTCTGATGGTTTGTCAGGGAGAAGAAAAACAGGAACCACTTAAAGATTTTTGTAGTCTTCTTAATGAGGCATCAAACCTCAAAATGCCTCTCTTTTTAAATGGTTTCAGGCATGTTTCACCTAATCAGAGGTTTCACTGAGTGTCATAATGGACTTCAAGAGGCACTGTGATGTGGAAGGGAGTGTGAGTGTGTGTGTGTTGCACATGTGCACATGCACTGTGTGGGTGTAGTAGGAGCTGTAAAGCTGACTCTCCCTCCAAATAGCTTTCTGCATCTGTAAACTGATGACAATGATTTGAAAATTGTGAAGTGTTATATAAGTGTTTGAGAAATATTATTGTACCAGGTAAAATTCCATTTCTTTATTTAAATCCTATAAAATTAATTCTGAGCCCTCTTCCCAACACGGCAAGTTGTTATTGGTACTCTCTCTCTGTGTTTTCCCCAAGGTCTCAGAAAGGTTGTTGGGGAGGAGGAGGGAGCCTTGGGCAGAGCAAAATTTTCAGGGAGATTTTCTCCTCCAATCCTAGATGCACATTGGATATCTAGGCGATGTCCATTTCTCGGTCCTCATATTCTCTTGGAATCTTATAGCTCTAAGGTTTATGAGCCATGTTCAGACAAGGGAGTCTGCAAGATGAGACCTTGGTGCTCAGATCATTTCTTTAGAGTACACCAAGCAGCCCCTTCCCTGAAGACCTTCTGTCCTGCTTTGTACTTGTGGAACCTTGCATCGCTTTCCCAGACTGGGGAGCGTCCTTCTCCTTCCTACCATCAGAAGCATCTTTCTATCTCCTCCACCCTCCAGACGCTTTAACAAAAGACAGGAAGAGGATACTTTTGTAGACAGCTTTGATCTTCTGAACAAAACCAAGGTGATCTTGAAATTCAGAGGTTAAAAAATAAGGAGAGGGGCGCCTGGGTGGCGCAGTCGGTTAAGCGTCCGACTTCAGCCAGGTCACGATCTCGCGGTCCGTGAGTTCAAGCCCCGCGTCGGGCTCTGGGCTGATGGCTCAGAGCCTGGAGCCTGTTTCCGATTCTGCGCCTCCCTCTCTCTCTGCCCCTCCCCCGTTCATGCTCTGTGTCTCTCTGTCCCAAAAATAAATAAACGTTGAAAAAAAAAATTTTTTTTTTATTAAAAATAAATAAATAAATAAATAAATAAATAAATAAATAAATAAAAATAAAAAATAAGGAGAGTGTAAAGGAGGAAAGGAGGTTTTTTCGGTTGGTTTTTTAATTAAATTGACATAAGTCAAATTAATAGAAAAACAAATCTAATTTTATGTGGCTGAGTAAGGCTTATAAACCATCCTGAGGAAGTAAGGGACTAGGGCTTCAAAGGGAAGGAAGACAATTCACAGGAAGATGGGAAGAGCAAATGTTTGATAAACAAATGATTTTCATGCCATGTAGAGACAATAGGACAGGGAGGAATTGAAACAAACATGACCTACCAACTTCCCCTATCTTACCACACCTAGCCCATACTCTGCATGGTTATCTCTGGTGATAGCTATCTTCCTGGACCAGGCCCTCTATCTAAATTCTTATGGGCAGTTAAGGGGGAGGTAAAAAGCTCTTCTTGAGTCTTTCCAGCCTTGAATGTCTTCAGCTCAAAATAATCCACATGCCGAAATGACACATATTAGGGAGGTTCATCTGAACCCCCTCATAAGAAAAACCCAAACTAATATGGCAGCACATTATTTTAAACATATAAAACATGGGGCACCGGGGTGGCTCAGCTGGTTAAGTGTCTAACTCTTTATTTCAGCTCAGGTCATGTTCTCATGGTTTGTGAGACTGAGCCCCATGTCAGGCTCTGTGCTGACAGCATGTAGCCTGCTTGAGATTCTCTCTCTCTCTCTCTCTCTCTCTCCCTCTCTCTCTCAAAATAAATTTTAAAAAATAAAATATAAAACATAAAAATGATGTTATTTTTCCTTGTTTGCCCATATATAGTAAGAAAGCAAGCAAAGAAAAATTTCACAGATGAAGGAGACCAGCTGTTTAAGATGGGCATCAAGATTCTCCAGCAGTCTAAAAGCCAAAAACAAAAAGCAGAGTAAGTCTTTATCCAGTTATTTAAGCCAACTTAAATTCCTGGCTGAGAAAAAAGAACAATTCAAAATCTCGTTTGTTGTTAAAAGCTTATTGGGGGGCGCCTGGGTGGCGCAGTCGGTTAAGCATCCGGCTTCAGCCAGGTCACGATCTCGCGGTCTGTGAGTTCGAGCCCCGCGTCAGGCTCTGGGCTGATGGCTCGGAGCCTGGAGCCTGTTTCCGATTCTATGTCTCCCTCTCTCTGCCCCTCCCCTGTTCATGGTCTGTCTCTCTCTGTCCCAAAAATAAATAAACGTTGAAAAAAAAAAAAGCTTAAAAAAAAAAAAGGTTATTGGGATAACAAATAAGTTTATTTGCCCATAAGCTTTTGTTTTGAAAAGGATCAATTGATGTTTAAAGAATCCTACAAATTACCAGCCTAAACAAACAGAATTGTATATGAAATTGTGGTCCCTACACTTTAAGTGAAATGCAGAGTTAAGGCACTGATCTGAGTATTCAGGCAAGAATATTCTGTTTTGACTTTTATTTATTAGGTATTTCAAATAAAATAAAATCTGTTATTTGAATTAGAGTGGTTGTTTTAGATTGCTTTATTCTGCCTAACTCAGCATTTATAGAGCACTTTGTGGTTTTCAAGGCACTTTCATGTATGTGATTCCATTATATCCCAGAACAGCCTTATGAGTTAAGAAGAGCTTCATGTTCCCCCTGTAAACAGCTGAGAATAGAGATTCAAAGATGTGAGTGAGATGATCACAAGCACACAGCTGGGACGTAACCAAGCTGTGGCCACATGGTCTCACTCCATGTTCATCATTTCTCTTTTTCCTTGTCTACTTTGTCTGACGAGGAGGAAGAAATATCTTGTCCCCAGAGTAGAGGGATGCAACATGAGGTCACCCCTCAAGTCTCTAATTAAAACCTTGGGATCGAATCCTAGCTGTGGCATTTACTGGCTGTGTTATCCTGGACAAGTTACTTAACCTCCCTGTGCTCTGGACAGTGCAGTCAGGCTCTTAGGAGGATGCCCAACACATAGTAAGCAGAAGATAAAGATTTGTTATTTTTATCTCTAGTCCTCTAAATGGTAAGAGGAAGAAGGTGTGGGAGAGAAGAAAACAAGTGTGTCCCGAAGCAATAATAATAAAAAGAATGGGCTCTGTACCTCCAACTAGGAGACATCTTCTGTTTTCACACAAATTGGGCATACCAGCTCCGGGGAAAGCAGCCCAGTGCTGTGGTAGCCGACCCTAGACAGGGCAGCAACAGAGCTCCTGAGTTCTTTCTTAAAATTCAAAGCTTCCCAAAAGAGCATAAGAGTATACAGGGTAAAGGGGCACTCGACTATAAAACAACCTCCATTTATTAAACTCCTTCTTTGTGCTAGTTATTGTTCTGGGTATTTATGTATAGAATATCATTCATTGCTCACAATGAAGAGTCATAAATTATTATCCCCAAATTATACAGGAGTAAATGGAAGGTCAAAAATATTCTGTAATTCTTCCAAAGCAGCAAGAAAGGAGGTAAAGGAGTTGGACCTCTCTCTAGGGAAAGTTAGAAGCTCCTTATAAGAGCAAAGGAAACCATCCCCTACAAAACCTGGGTGTCATGCTGAGCATGTCTGGGGGCTATCATGATGAGTATGGGGTTAAATCAGACCCCCCAAAATACAATCTGGCTTGCTATGGAAGTCTGCTCATTCATGTGCTCACTGAATGAAGGAGTAAGAATAAAGAATTCTCAACCCAGCCCACCTAGATGAGAGAACAATGGAATTCTGGAAAGGGGCTGGTCCCTCAGATTTCAGGTTAATAGCAGATGAGCCCAAGATGAAGGCCCACTGGATATACCCTGTTAAGTTCAAGAAAACCCTAGATTCAGTCTAAAGGGACAAAATGACTCTTAGAAGCTCCCAAGTAACTATCCACTTAACCTTGATGGGTGTCTTCCTCTTTGGCTTAAAGAATGGGAGGAAACCCCAGCTCTGAAAGCAGACCATCCAGCAGTGCAGGAACTTACATGACTACCTAGGTGTCATTCAATCTCAGGCTATTCTTGCCTAGCCTATCCTTGCTAAAGAGTTCCGGAAGAGCAGCTTTTTTCTTTCTTTCTCTCTTTCTTTTTCTTTCTTTCTTTGTTTCTTCCTTCCTTCCTTCCTTCCTTCCTTCCTTCCTTCCTTCCTTCCTTTCTTTCTTTCTTTTTAAGATTTTCTTTTTAAGTAATCTCTACACCCAGCATGGGGTTCGAACTCACAACCCCAAGATCAAGAGTCACATGCTTCACCAACTGAGCCAGCCAAGCACCCCAAGAGCAGCTTATCTTTGCAGTCGCATAGATACATGAGAAGGTGCATAAAGCTGAGTCCCCTGACCCTTCCCAGTTGGTAGATAGAGAACTGAAACCAAATCTGTTCACAGCAAGAGACTTCAGGAATTTGTGGGCAAACTGAGTGAAATTCCTTCAGTTATCAGGACGGTCAAGCCAATTACATCTAATATAGCCATCTCTAAGATTCTGGTCAGAGGACAGAAAAAACACCCTACTGACCACAGAGGAATCATTTCTCTCCCATTCATTCCTCTATCCTATGCCCTACACCACTTCTTGTATAAGATAAAGGTGCTACCAGTCCTTTTGGCTCATCGACACCCACATCTTGACCCCATTCATTCACTAATTCATTCAGCTACAAATGGTCAGTAGTGCTAGAAGTAAAGATGTTAAGCGAGCATATGTCAGGGAGACACAAACCTGTCTGCAGGAGTCAAGAAGCCTTGGAGACAGCTGGAGTTAGCTGTCATTAAGAATTACTCTCCATTAACAAAGAAGATTTGGAAGTAAGCTGCTGCCCTACGCCAGGTTTCTAATGTATCCTAGAGATGCATTTAGTCTCCTTCTTCCCCAGCACCTACCTTAGCATCCAATACCAGATTCTTTAGAAATTTTCCAGATACCTAACTAAACTTCCTTTTGGGGATCTGCTAATGCTGCCCAGTTTCTCCTACATTTTCCATCTTGGGGATTACAACCCAGATCTTAATCCTACCTAATGTACCAACAACTTTCCTCAGCCCTGGGTCCTGCTTCTAGTATTCCTTATGTCACCTTGGACTTTCCTGACAGGGGACCAGAGACATCTAGAGGAATTGATTTTGCAACATTTTACTGCCCCCTGGGATCAGCAAAGGCTCCTGCAGCCCATCTCAAGTTTCTCTGCCCTGTTCCATGTTGGTGCCCTTCTAATCCCAGCAGGCTATGTGGTTGCAGCAGCAAACCATGTGACAGAAGGGCTTCAGGGAATCTGTGTCCTGATGTCATGCCTGCCCCGGGATGCCAGACATCTGTACTCACTGGCCTTTGAGACCTTCTGTCTTATTTGCCTTCTGGTCCCCAGAATCTCAGCTTGCTCTGACCATGGTTAATCTCTGGCTTCTTTTGTTTCACTGGAGTCTATTCACTGTGTTGGCATCTGGAACCCTAATACCTATGTAGCTATCATTCAGTCCAAGCCCATTATACCCTGCTCCAGCCACCAAGAACAGATTCGTTTAGCATCGGCATGGACAGGCGGTACATAAAGCTGAGTCTCCTGATCCTTCTGAGTTTGTAGTAATGGTAGATTCATGTATTTGTTCCTATATTGGAATCAAGGTCACCAGTAGAAGTTGCTTTCTTGTCTTACCGGTACCAAAAAGGAAATTATAAAAGTAAAAATAAACCCCAAAAGTACTCTCTGTCTCTGACACAAGTTTTGACCTTGAAAGGCTCTCCATCACTACTTGTTATACACATCAGGTCCAGGTGATTTCTGACTGGGATTCAGAAAATACAGTATAAGGCAATCCTATGGCATCTATCACTAAGCTTTCACACCATTTACCCACAAATTACAGGAGAACAATTGCCATGCTATGAAACTTTAGAATTTATGCAATTGTCATTGTCACCGTTGTCATCATCATCATCATAGTTAAAATTTTTTTGGTGCTTACTATGTACCAGGCACTAATGCCAAGCACTTCATTTGGAGTATCTCACTGAATCTTCTCAGCAACCCTATGAAGTTAGTGCTATTATTATCCCTACTCCATAGATGAGAGAAGCACAGAGAAATTAAATAACTTGCCTGAAGCTCCCACACTAACAAGTGGTAGACACAGATTTTGAACCAGGCAGTAAGACTTTAGAGTCCTACTAACCATTGGGTTTTATTTGGTTATTGTTTTTCCACATGGTGCTGAAGAACATGTTCTGTTTTAGAAAATTATTTCAGAATATAAAGGGACTTTTGTTTTCATGATAGTAGCTCTCTACATGTGACATTCCAGTTTTGATTATTTTTTTATTGGTTTTGATTATATTCTTACATATTTCAGAGTTCAGTTTGTAAAATAAATACTCCTATAATGTGGGTGGCCATGGGAAAGTTCACTTTTAGGACAAGGGCCTCAATATTTCACTTCACTTGGTGAATAAGCTTGAAACATATTTCTCCTTTTTAGCAGCTTCACTGTTTGTCAGATATATTTGAAATTGTCATCTTAGATAATGTAGGGCTGGAAAAAAACCTACTGGTCTATAGATGTGATGGACTTCAGCTAAATTTTATTGTTAGCAGCAATGACAACTTGGTCCTACTTGTTAGAAGTAGTCTGAAGGAGGGAGCAGAAAATTTCATTTTTGATAATCAAACCTCTACCTTCATATTTTTTAAACAGAGCCTATGTATTCTTTGCCAAAGCAGCTAACATGGGAAACTTGAAAGCTATGGAGAAAATGGCCGATGCTTTGCTATTTGGAAAATTTGGTATGCAAAACATAACAGCAGCTATCCAATTATATGAGTCCTTGGCTAAAGAAGGATCATATAAAGCCCAAAACGTGAGTTTTGAACAAAAAGTAAACCTTACATAGTAGATAAATGACATGTGAAAGGAGTTGGGCAATAGTATTCCCACTCTACCACATGAACACAGACCTAGGGAAGTTACCGTAATGCACTGAAATAGTAGTATCGGCGTAGGGACATAGCAAGAGCCCTGGGCAAATTCTTCCAGTTACATAGGTAAATGTCAGGAATGGAACAGAACTGCTCTCTAATTCAGCCTCCCATCTTAGGTCCATGGGTGTGTTTTGAAATAATTTGAGAACTCTGAACCCCTAATATAGTTACATTTAAATTTCCTTTTCTATTTTACTAATGCATTTCATTTTATTCAAAGAATAACATAAGAATTTCATAAAGTGTCTGGAAAATAGATAGATAGATAGATAGATAGATAGACAGACAGACAAACAGATAGATAAAGCAAGCCCTTCGCAAGCCAACCATTCTGACTCAACTACTGATAGGACTGCTTTATATTTTTGCTTGGCTTCTTCCTCATGCACCTCTCTTTTTACATCATCTTAATCACAACACAAATGCATATATAATTTTGTTTCTGGCTACTTTCACTTAATGCTACACCAAAAGCTTGTTTTCATCTTGTTAGTCTTTTTAATAAAAACATTTATTTCTGATTACAAAAGAAATTCATTCTCATTACAAAAAAAAAAAAAAAAGTCTGAGAATTCAGACAGTATAAAGAAGAAAGCAAAACCTGTCTAAAAAGCTTTCCTGGGGCGCCTGGGTGGCGCAGTCGGTTAAGCGTCCGACTTCAGCCAGGTCACGATCTCGCGGTCCGTGAGTTCGAGCCCCGCGTCGGGCTCTGGGCTGATGGCTCAGAGCCTGGAGCCTGTTTCCGATTCTGTGTCTCCCTCTCTCTCTGCCCCTCCCCCGTTCATGCTCTGTCTCTCTCTGTCCCAAAAATAAATAAAACGTTGAAAAAAAAATTTTTTTTAATAAATAAATAAAAAAAATAAAAATAAAAAGCTTTCCTCCCAGAGATCATTTTTGGTATCATCCAGTAAATTACAGAAGCTAGACTTTGGAGTCAGAAAGACGTAAATTTTAATTCACTCTGCCACTTGCTTATTAGATCCCTCCTTAACAAAATCCTTTCCCCTTCTACACTCTCTAGTTGTGTTTCCCTGGTAATCTAATAGGAGTAAAATGTTAAGTTGTTTTTAAGTAGCATTGCTTATGATTGCAATGACTTCTGATTGGCAAACTCCCTTTGTACTGGGGCAAACAAACTAAATTAACTGTAAATACCTGATGGTGGTAGTGATTCTCATGAGAACCCTGGACACTGTACCTATGATATCATTAGTTGAGGAATGAAGATCCTGAACCCACTCAGTATGTATCTCACCTCCTGGAGTCTGAGTCATCATCTGAAGGACCAAAGACAATGGCTGCTGGAAGACTGTGTGAACTGCAGCAAGAACTCCCACAGAAGGGAAGGCCTGATGGTGCCCTGCTGGGCGACCATCATTCCTGTGCTGTATCCACCTGAATAGACTGATGGCAAATGTAGCCTATGAGTCTCTATGTTTGTTTTGTTGAACCAGAACCTGGGCCAGAAGACCCCTGATGGGTGGGACAACATCCCTAATTTTCATCTCTGGAGTTAGGATATGATAAAATGCTAGATACTATGTCCATCTGGTTCACAGCTCTATCTCTAATAAGTCTGCACAGTGCCTGGGACAAGAAATATATGTTCAATGTTGAACCAATTAATGATGAATGAGTTAATGGAATTATTAACTGAGGATTAATTAATTAATTGAGGATTAAAGTAATGTATGAAGGCGCTTAATTCCATACCTGGAACTTTGTAATCATTCATAATAAAGAAAGGATATAAATATTATCATTACTCCTACTATTATTATTATTCTAGAATTTTCCCATAACGATGTAGAATTTTCTTACAAAAATGAGATATTTTAATTGCTATTTCTTAATCTCCTCTTTACTCACTAAATAATATGCCATAAACATCTTGCCATATAAATATATATATCAACATCACCATTTTAAATATCTGTATAATTTTAATTAATTTAAGTTGTTGAATACTATCTTTACCCCAATTAAATATAAAATATTATATTTACAAAATATTAAACAGATTTATAAATGTTATAATAAAATATGAGTTTTAAATTTTAATTACCCATATTTGGTTAATCAAAAATATAAAGTTCCAGGGGCGCCTGGGTGGCGCAGTCGGTTGGGCGTCCGACTTCAGCCAGGTCACGATCTCGCGGTCCGTGAGTTCAAGCCCCGCGTCGGGCTCTGGGCTGATGGCTCAGAGCCTGGAGCCTGTTTCCGATTCTGTGTCTCCCTCTCTCTCTCTGCCCCTCCCCTGTTCATGCTCTGTCTCTCTCTGTCCCAAAAATAAATAAATGTTGAAAAAAAAAAATATATATATAAAGTTCCAAGACAGACTAAATGTTACCATCATGTCCACACTAAAAATGATATCTCCTAGGGGCACCTGGTTGGCTCTGTAGGTTAAGTGTCCAACTCTTGATTTCAGCTCAGGTCATGATCTCAGGATTGTGAGATAGAGCCCCACAACGGGCTTTGCACTGATAGGGTGAAGCCTGCTTGGGGTTCTCTCTCACCCTCCCCCATACACACATACATACATGCTCTCCCTCTCTCTCTCAAAATAAATAAATATTTAAAACTGATATTTCCAAATTCCTTTTCAAACTAGTGAACAGGTACTTTATTTTTCAGTGGGAGTATTAATTAGTTAATTAAGCCACTAGTTGTTTTGTGGACACCTACTCTGTAGCAAACATAATCCTAGTTGATGGGTAGAAAAAGACTAATAGTTCACAGTCCTTATGGGTCAATTTGAAATGTAAACATATAATTGAAGCACAATTTATTTTTTAATTTTTTTATTTAAATTCAAGTTAGTTAACATATAGTATAGTCTTGGTTTCACAAGTAGAACTCAGTGATTCATCTCTTACATATGACACCCAGTGCTCATCCTTGAAAGTGCCCTCCATGTATTATGCTAAGCAGAATAAGTCAGTCAGAGAAAGACATATATCATATGATTTTACTCATATGTGGAATTTGAGAAACTTAACAGATGACCATAGGGGAAGGGAAGGAAAAATAAGATACAAACAGAGAGTGAGGAATACCGTAAGAGACTCAAATACAGAGAACAAACTGAAGGTTGATAGGGGTGGGGAGTTTGTAGGGTAGAGAAAATGGGTGATGGGCATTGAGGGGGGCACTTGCTGGGATGAGCACTGGGTGTCGTATGTGATGAATCACGGGAATCTACTCGTTAAGTAGACTACACTGTATGTTAACAAAGTTGAAAAATTAATTAACTAATTATTTTTTAAAGTCCCCTCCGTAATACCCATCACCAATTTAACTCATCCCCCCACCCACCACCCCTCCAGCAACCTTCAGTTTGTTCTCTGTATTTAAGAGTCTTTTATGGTTTACCTCCCTTTGTGTTTTATGTTATTTTTCCTTCTTTCCCCCCATGTTCATCTGTTTTGTTTCTTAAATTGCACATATGAGTGAAATTATATGATACCTGACTTTCTCTGACTTCCCTGATTATTTCTCTTAGCATAATTCACTCTAGTTCCATCCACGTTGTTGCGAATGCAAGATTTCATTCTTTTTCATCACCGAGTAGTATTCCATTGTGTATATATACGACATGTTCTTTAATCCATTCATCAATCTATGGATATTTGGGCTCTTTCCATACTTGGGCTATTGTCAATAGCACTTCTATAAACATTGGGGTGCATGTGCCCCTTTGAATCAGCATTTTTGTATCCTTTGGATAAATACCTAGTAGTGCAATTGCTGGGTTACAGAGTAGTTCTGTTTTTAATTTTTTTGAGGAACCTCCATAATGTTTTCCAGAGTAGCTGCAGCAGTTTGCATTCCCACCAGCAGTGCAAAAGTGTTCCCCTTTCTCCACATCCTTGCCAACATTGCTTATTTCCCGAGTTGTTAATTTTAGCCATTCTGACAGGTGTGAGGTATCTCATTATGGTTTTGATTTGTATTTCCCTGATGATGAGTGATGTTGAGCATCTTTTCATGTGTCAGTTAGCCATCTGGATGTCTTCTTTGGAAAGGTGTCTGTTCATGTCTTCTGCCCATTTCTTCACTGGATTATTTGTTTTTTGGGTGTTGAGTTTGGTAAGTTCTTTATAGATTTTGGATGCTAAGCCTTTATGTGATATGCAAATATCTTCTCCCATTATGTCGGTTGCCTTTTAGTTTTGTTGATTGTTTCCTTTGCAGTGCAGAAGGTTTTTATCTTGATGAGGTCCTAATAGTTCATTTTTGCTTTTATTTCCCTTGCCTCCGGAGACATGTCTAGTAAGAAGTTGCTGTAGCCGAGGTCAAAGAGGTTACTTGCAGCACAATTTAGATAGACTACAGTATAAAATGCTTCAGGCACAGAAAAGAGTCTAACTGGTTCTGCCAGAACAGGTAAGGAAGGCTTGTAGGAAGAAGTGACATTTCTACCCAGTCTAGAATATTGGATATAGGCAACATAAAAGACTTATTTGTCTCTATTTATTTATTTTTTTAACGTTTATTTATTTTTGAGACAGAGAGAGACAGAGAATGAACAGGGGAGGGGCAGAGAGAGAGGGAGACACAGAATCTGAAATGGGCTCCAGGCTCTGAGCTGTCAGCACAGAGCCTGAAGCGGGGCTCGAACCCACAGACCATGAGATCATGACCTGAGCCGAAGTCGGACGCTCAACCGACTGAGCCACCCAGGCGCCCCTATTTGTCTCTATTTAAATAAAGCTTTTTTTTTTTATTTTTTATTTTTTTTTTTTCAACGTTTATTTATTTTTGGGACAGAGAGAGACAGAGCATGAACGGGGGAGGGGCAGAGAGAGAGGGAGACACAGAATCGGAAACAGGCTCCAGGCTCTGAGCCATCAGCCCAGAGCCCGACGCGGGGCTCGAACCCACGGACCGCGAGATCGTGACCTGGCTGAAGTCGGACGCTTAACCGACTGCGCCACCCAGGCGCCCCAAAATAAAGCTTTTGATACAGAGTCAAACTACTGTTTGACTCCCAGAAAATAAATTCCAAATTAACATAAATCATACATAAAACACATGGATATCAGAGCTGAATTCAGTATATCACTCCCCATACTCTAAGTAATGTGGTTCCAGCCACAGATCACCCTCTAATCCCTGTTAATTGACCCTGAAATTCTTGCCATGGGTTTGAAGGAGAATCAGGTAGGAGAATGTCATTGGCTGAGTGCTAATCTGATGCCAGGAAGAACAGATCTAAATGCATGTCTGTTGGCCATGCCATCTTTGTAGAGAAAAGCAAGCATTGTTGGGACAGTGTTCTCAAAAAAGTTCAGTTGCAGACTTCAGCATGGTATGGTATGGTAACAGGGGTTCTGGAGTCAGAAAGTTTGACAATATGTGAATGCAGATTCTACAACCTAATGAGCTTCCATCCTGTTCATTCTTTCAGTGTCACTTCTCTAAACCTTAGATGTCCCAAACTTGAAAAGGGAACTGATAAGAAGGCCACAGTACTTTATAAGGTTGCTGCAAGAACCAAACAATGTGTACACGATCCCTTAGCAGATGTTAAAGAACACTAAAGAATAATGTCGTGTAACACTTTTAGTCCTAACAGCTTTGTCTTTGGAGTCAGTCAGTCCTGGCTTTACATCTCAGCTCCAATACTGGCTCTTGTGACCAGCACTCTCTGAGTCTCAATTTCCTCCTCTGTAAAATGGGGATAATATCTGTCTGATATATGTGTGTGTTTGGTCTCAGGAGGATAAGAAGATAGAATATGAGTGCAGACAAACATCACCTGAAAGGCTGAGATTGACCTGATATGCAAATTTCAACCAAACTGTTTTATTGAAATGCTACAATACTAGATGGCAAAAAGTCTCTGTCCCAAGCACTTCCCATGCTCTCCCTGACATCCTGGACACTCTTATTCCTTACTCAGACTCCCCCTCCCCTCCTGACCTCCCCATGATCTAGTGGCCAAATGGTTAACAACTGGATGAACAGGGAGCTTACAAGACCCTGGTCTAGTACTACAGCTGGATTGCTGGATTCTATTCTGTAATTTTGTTGTCATCCCTGTCATCGCTATAAGAAAACCTGTTACCAGTAGCAAGTCTGCTTAAAGTCGATTTATGTCCTTGTACAAAGAACAACTAAAGAGATTCTGTGCTACAACTAGTTCAATGACTGCAACTAGGATGGCCACAGGCCACATTGACTACAGCTTTCTAATAGAGAGTTAACAGGCTAACAGGCTGGGTGTCCACCTTTCTTCTCAGGCTGTTTGTGCCACCCAGGTACAGGAATCCTGCCTGCACTCTTAGCAAATATTTCTGGAAACTGTGAGGACAATTTAGCAACAGCAATGTGGCTAAAGAAGCTGAAAACATATACTAAGAATGGCAATGAAAGAGAATGAGAGGGATAGAGATAGATAATGAAGAGTATGAAGACACCAATCTCTGGGGAACAAACGAAGAACAAACAGAAATAATGAAGTGTAATAAATGGAGAGCCTAGGGTGCCAGAAATCTAGCAAAGACCTGAATTAACAAAGAAAAAATGAAAAAGAGATGAATCCATATTATAAAGTGGTAGTAAGGGGTCAGGGGAAAATATAATTTCAGGCTATGTATAAAGGGAAGCTGGATAAAGGAAAAAAGGCATAATGATTTCTTTCATGTACTCTGAATGGCTTATCCCACAAAATTCCAAATTGAAGGAAATTCTGGTAAGAGCAACAAAAGCATTTATCAGTATGAACAGAGTTTTTTATATTAATTTTCAAAGAAACTGTACCTTCCAAATAATAAGAACTGTTAATTAACAGAGTAGTCTTCATGAAAATGGTGGAAATTGAGGAAATAGCAAACAAAACTAAGTCACACACTAGAGGATGTCCTTTAAGATACTGTACTATACCAGCTGAGAGTAGGTAAATTGTATCACTTTTATTTCTGATTCTCATTCAGGAAGCAAAAATTCAGAATTAGAAAGATTCACTCTTAATATCAATGAATAGCTTCAATAGGAAATTTGTCAATTTGCCAACAAGAAGGTAGGGTTAAACCTCATTCCTTTAAAAATCACAAAATAGGGGCACCTGGGTGGCTCAGTGGATTAAGCAACTGACTCTTGGTTTCAGCTCAGGTAATGGGTTTGAGCTCCTTTCAGGCTCTGTGCCAGCAACGTGGAGCCTGCTTGAGATTCTCTCCCTCTCCCTCTCTTTCTGCCCCTCCTCCATTTGTGCTCTCTCTCTCTCAAAGTAAATACAAACTTAAAATAAAATAAAACAGAATAACAAAAAAGATCGTCCACGTTGTATCACCTTAAAACTTAATTTAATTGTGATAATCTCTAAATGATGGTATTATTTGTAATCATTTTCTTTCTAAAAATATTTTACTGGGTTTTATTTATCTAGGTTTTTAAATTCATGGGTATGTATTATTTTGATATCAGAAGAATTACTTAACACAGATGCATGTACTTCCTTAGTTATGTAGTTCAAAAAATCTTACTATGAATGAGAAAATCCATTCTGTTATGTAAAAATAACTTTAATTGATATATTAAGGAGGATATAAGTGACTGTGTGCTTTTCCATGCTTTGTAATTCTAGAATAATTCTATCTCAATGGCAAAGATTTCACATATTTTCATTTATTTTTGGATGTGAATTATAGAGGTGTTTTGTGGAGGGACTGTACTTATTAGCACTGTTCTTCTACTGAAAAAAATCATTTTTAGTATCAACCTAATAATCACTTTGATAATTTTAGGATTACCTGTGTAGAACATTTCATCTTGACATTAATGCTCTTTTTGTATTAAGGGTACAGATAGGATCTGAGTTGTTCATTAGCGTTGATTCAAACTTTCGTTTGGTATGCAATTTGAGCTAAAAGTAATGATCTTGGATGCTTTCAAGCCTTGTGCAGTAATTAAAGAAAAAATGCTTAATCTTTTCTCTTTTAATAATAATCTCCTATATAAAAAGTAAAAGGATTATGTAAAATCAAATTGTTATTATGGAACCTGAGTAATTTGCTTTGAATATAATAAAATATTCTCTATTCTTAACTCATTCCACTCAAATCCCAGCTATTATAACAGTTTCTTACAAACCAAAGCACAATTGTTGAGTTCAGAATCAAGTCTTAACAAAACTATTTTGCAGAGTTTGACCTTTAAAAGCCACTGGAAGGGTCATTGATGTCATCACTATTGTATAGCTTCCTTTTTGACTTACAGCATTTTTGTTTCTGGATTAAGCTTGAACCATCCTATAATTCATCTCATTTCATCTCAAATATATCTCAGAAGACAGACCAAATCCTAAAACTGTTTATTGTAAAGTCGTTAGGTGACAATGCCCAAGTGTAAAGGAATAAGACAGCACTGGCTATAATTAGCATATTCACTACATGAAAACCCAGAACATCTTTTGTCTTCTTTTACTTCTGGAAGGAAGGAAGGAAGGAAGGAAGGAAGGAAGGAAGGAAGGAAGGA